>NC_044039.1:138528422-138840738 GCF_901765095.1 Microcaecilia unicolor | reverse complement strand
GATATGATCAGGGAGAATATGGTTGAAACTAAGACAAAGAGGAAGTAGAGAGTTGTGACCCAGGCACCCAAGAATGCGCTTCATAGAGCATGACCTCTTCATGTGGCGCAAGTGGCTTAGGCTGAGGTAGTTTAAATGGACTGGGAAAGCTGATATCACTTTCAGTGTAAAACAGCAGAGATTGAGAAGAGTCGAGAACAGTGCAAAATGACAACTTGAGCCTGTAAAGAAGAGTAAAAGAGAGTTCAACAAAATTACATCAAATATTATAGACAGGTGCAGACACAAGCACCTTGGGCTGATTTTGTTTAAATGGACTGGAAAAGCTGAGGTCACCTTCAGTGTGAAACAGCAAGGATCGAGGAGAGGCGGGAACAGTGCAAAATGAGAGCTCTTGTTTATGCTTAGTTGTTGCAGGTTTCTAACTGCTCTCCCATGCTGTTTGTGTTTTCCAGAGCAACCTTGGTGACAGAGCTGGTGAGGAGGGTGGAGAGCTTGCTACAGGATAAAATAACAGAGAATAGCAATCACAATGAGCTATTGGATTATGTATGTTCTCAGCTGTGTGAGGATGGAAAACAGGCTCTCGACAAAGGGCGAGAGTAAGGACCAATGGCTACAAAATCTTTGTGCAATCTGTCCTCCCTTCCTCATTTACTATATACCATGGATGCACCTCTTTGTGTTGTGCCTTCTGTAATGTCTTCTTTTATATTATACATATTTGTATTCTACATCATTGTAATTGTCTTTGCTTCAGATGATTGCCTGGCTAAGCCCATTCAGGCCTCTAGTTTGCAGCCCAGTGCCTCAGTCATAGCCAGGGCATCATCTTGTTTTGCTTTCTTTTGGTAGATTTTGCACAAAGAAGGGCCCGGAAGCTGTTAGAGTTTTGTTGCCAGAAGAGATGTCTACAGCGGTATGTGTTGTGGAGCTGTTTATTACTTAGGCTGTAGCTGCCTCTTTTTTTCTGCTTTTTCAGTTGCTGATCTTGACTCTTTGCCTCTAGGTGTTTAAAGTTTACAGATTCAAAAAAAAAATCTGTTAATGTTAACTGGAACTGAGATTGAACTGTAATAATGTATTAAGAAGGGAAGTGTCTTTGCTAAATAGCACTTTAACTGCATTTTGCCAGCATAGTGTTTCACACCTGTTTACTGAGGACGATGTAAGGGAGCTAACAATGCCTAAAATGGTATTTAAAGGTGATGATACAAAGAAACTAAAACATCTTGGTCAAGAGATGGAAGATGTAATTGGTCAAATTGATAAGCTGAAGAGCAGCAAATCCCCTGGGCCAGATAGTATATAATCTAGACTACTAAAAAGAAATCAAAAATGGAATTGCAGATCTACTATTAGTATTTTGTAACCTATCATTAAAATCATTTACAGTACCAGGAGATTGAAAAGTGGCCAACATAATGCCAGTTTTTAAAAAAGAATTTCAGGGATGATGTGGGGAAACTAGATTGATGAGCCCGAGGTCAGTGCCAGTCAAAATGGTAGAAACTATTATAAGAAAAAAGTCACTCAATACATAGACATATACAGTGGGGGAAATAAGTATTTGATCCCTTGCTGATTTTGTAAGTTTGCCCACTGACAAAGACATGAGCAGCCCATAATTGAAGGGTAGGTTATTGGTAACAGTGAGAGATAGCACATCACAAATTAAATCCGGAAAATCACATTGTGGAAAGTATATGAATTTATTTGCATTCTGCAGAGGGAAATAAGTATTTGATCCCCCACCAACCAGTAAGAGATCTGGCCCCTACAGACCAGGTAGATGCTCCAAATCAACTCGTTACCTGCATGACAGACAGCTGTCGGCAATGGTCACCTGTATGAAAGACACCTGTCCACAGACTCAGTGAATAAGTCAGACTCTAACCTCTACAAAATGGCCAAGAGCAAGGAGCTGTCTAAGGATGTCAGGGACAAGATCATACACCTGCACAAGGCTGGAATGGGCTACAAAACCATCAGTAAGACGCTGGGCGAGAAGGAGACAACTGTTGGTGCCATAGTAAGAAAATGGAAGAAGTACAAAATGACTGTCAATCGACAAAGATCTGGGGCTCCACGCAAAATCTCACCTCGTGGGGTATCCTTGATCATGAGGAAGGTTAGAAATCAGCCTACAACTACAAGGGGGGAACTTGTCAATGATCTCAAGGCAGCTGGGACCACTGTCACCACGAAAACCATTGGTAACACATTACGACATAACGGATTGCAATCCTGCAGTGCCCGCAAGGTCCCCCTGCTCCGGAAGGCACATGTGACGGCCCGTCTGAAGTTTGCCAGTGAACACCTGGATGATGCCGAGAGTGATTGGGAGAAGGTGCTGTGGTCAGATGAGACAAAAATTGAGCTCTTTGGCATGAACTCAACTCGCCGTGTTTGGAGGAAGAGAAATGCTGCCTATGACCCAAAGAACACCGTCCCCACTGTCAAGCATGGAGGTGGAAATGTTATGTTTTGGGGGTGTTTCTCTGCTAAGGGCACAGGACTACTTCACCGCATCAATGGGAGAATGGATGGGGCCATGTACCGTACAATTCTGAGTGACAACCTCCTTCCCTCCGCCAGGGCCTTAAAAATGGGTCGTGGCTGGGTCTTCCAGCACGACAATGACCCAAAACATACAGCCAAGGCAACAAAGGAGTGGCTCAGGAAGAAGCACATTAGGGTCATGGAGTGGCCTAGCCAGTCACCAGACCTTAATCCCATTGAAAACTTATGGAGGGAGCTGAAGCTGCGAGTTGCCAAGCGACAGCCCAGAACTCTTAATGATTTAGAGATGATCTGCAAAGAGGAGTGGACCAAAATTCCTCCTGACATGTGTGCAAACCTCATCATCAACTACAGAAGACGTCTGACCGCTGTGCTTGCCAACAAGGGTTTTGCCACCAAGTATTAGGTCTTGTTTGCCAGAGGGATTAAATACTTATTTCCCTCTGCAGAATGCAAATAAATTCATATACTTTCCACAATGTGATTTTCCGGATTTAATTTGTGATGTGCTATCTCTCACTGTTACCAATAACCTACCCTTCAATTATGGGCTGCTCATGTCTTTGTCAGTGGGCAAACTTACAAAATCAGCAAGGGATCAAATACTTATTTCCCCCACTGTATGGTTTAATGGGACAGTGCAAGCATGGATTTCGATAAGAGAAATGTTGCCTCACCAATCTACTACATGTTTTCATGGTTTGAATAAACATGGATAAAGGTGATTCAGTTGATATATCTGGAATTTCAGAAAGGTTTTGATAAGTCCCTTATGAGAGACTCCTGAGGAAATTAAATAGCTAAGGGATAGGAGGTGATGCGACCACAATTTGAATATTGTGTGCAGTTTTGGTCACTGCATCTCAAAAAAGATATGGTGGAATTAGAAAAGGTACAGAGAAGGGTGACGAAAATGATAAAGGAGATGGGACAACTTCCCTATGAGGAAAGGCTAAAGCGGCTAGGGCTCTTCAGCTTGGAGAAGAGACGGCTGAGGGGAGATATGATAGAGGTCTATAAAATAATGAGTGGAATGGAATGGGTAGACCTGAATCGATATTTGTTTACTCTTTCCAAAAATACTAGAACTAGGGGATGCACAATGAAGCTACAAAGTAGTAAATTTAAAACGAATCTAAAAATTTTTTTCTTCACTCAATGTGTAATTAAACTTTGGAATTCGTTGCCAGAGAATGTAGTAAAAGCAGTTAGCTTAGTGGGGTTTTAAAAAGGGTTGGATAGCTTCCTAAAAGAAAAGTACATAAGCCATTATTAAAATGGACTTGAAGAAAATCCACTGCTTGTTTCTAGGAAAAGCAGTATAAAATGTATTGTACTGTTTTGGGATTTTGCCAGATACTTGTGACCTGGATTGGCCACTGTTGGAAACAGGATGCTGGGCTTAATGGACCTTCGGTCTGTCCCAGTATAGCAATACTTTGTTGTAGATTAAGAACAGGTTTAAAGATAGAAAATAGGGTATGGGTAAATGGCTAGTTCTCTGTGGAGGAAGGTGAAGAGTGGAGTACCATAGACATCTGTAATGGTACTGGTGCTTTTTAATTATTATTATTTATTACATCTATACCCCGCTCTTTCCCGCTCGGTAGCAGGTTCAGTGCGGCTTACAAAGTACAGGTTACAAAGTGTCACAGAAAGCACAAAGCTTTGGAATAGAGGAGTTATGATGTAGTTGTTTGAAATAGATTAAGGTGGTTGAGATGGGCAAGGGAGGTAGGGTAGGGGTGGTGTGGAGTAGGCTCATAGATTAATTTGGTTCGTTAGGGTAGGCTTGTTTGAAGAGGTACGTTTTTAGCAGCTTTCGGAAGGGTAGATGGTCGCTGATTATTCGAATGGGTCTTGGTAGGGCATTCCAGATTTGGCTGCCCATAACAGAGAAGTTCGATGCGTAGTAGGTTTTGTACTTGAGACCTCTGCAATTGGGAAGGTGTAGGTTGAGGTATGTTCGAGAAGATTTTGACCCGTTTCTAGCTGGAAGGTCAATCAGGTTGGTCATGTAGCTTGGAGATTCTCCGTATATAATCTTGTGAATCAGTGTGTGGACTTTGAAGTTTATTCGTTCTTTGATAGGGAGCCAGTGGAGTTTTTCATGGAGAGGTGTTGCGCTTTCAAAACGTGATTTACCAAAAATGAGTCTGGCTGCCGTGTTTTGGGCGGTCTGAAATTTTTTCAAGATTTGGGCCTTACAACCAGTGAAGATGCTATTGCAGTAGTCAGCATGGGTAAGTACAGTGGATTGTACCAAGTTTCGGAAAGTTTTTAGGGGGAGATAAGGTTTCACTCGTTTCAGCACCCACATCATGTTGAACATCTTCGTCGTGGCATTTGCGTGAGTTTCCAGAGTTAGGTGGCTGTCTAATGTTACTCCTAGGATTTTTAGATTGTCGGATATTGGGATTGTGACATCAGGGGTGGTCAAGGTAGTTGGGAGGAGTGTGGAGTGTTGGGATGAGAGGATTAGGCATTGTGTTTTTTCTTTATTCATTTTCATCTTAAAAGCGTTAGCCCAGGAGGCTAAAATGTTCATGCCAGTAATTATTTTATCAGAGATTTCTGCTAGGTTGGATTGGAAAGGGATGAATATCATAACGTCATCTGCATAGATGAAGGGGTTTAGGCCATGTTTAGATAGGGACTTGGCCAGGGGAATCATCATAAGATTGAAGATCGGGGATAGAGGCGATCCTTGGGGAACTCCGCATGTTGATGACCATGCAGATGAGATTGTTGTGGTTGATTTGACTTGGTAGGATCTTGTGGTGACGAAACTTTTTATCCATTTGATGATGTTTCCGCCAATCCCTAGTTTGTCCAGTATTTTGTAAGAATAACATGTCAAATGCGCTGGATAGGTCGAACTGTAGAAGAAGTATGTTGTTTCCAAATGATATTTTTTGTTTGAACTTGGATATTAAGGTGAGTAGTACCGTTTCTGTGTTGTGTGCAGGTTGGAACTCAGGGCTGTACATAAGGCTTTGCTAGCCTTTCATTCCCTAGTAGAGAGGACGTTAGTTTGCATGCTCTCCGACAACATGACAACAGTGGCGTACATCAACAGGCAGAGCAGCACTCGCAGTCCTACCTTGGCGAGAGAGGTGGAGGTGCTTCTGTGGTGGGCAGAGTCTTTACCTACAGCAGATTTTGGTGGCTCACATCATGGGAGCGTTGAATGTTGAGGTGGACTATCTGAGCCAGAGCACATCAGATCTGTGGGAATGGGAACTCTTCAGCACCAGCTTTTCAACTGGTCACCCAGAAATGGGGGGCTTCAGCTCTGGATCTTATGGTGACCCAGTGCAATGCCAAAGTTCCCAGGTTCTTCAGAAGAAAAAGGGAATGTTGATCCGAGGGCCTCAATACTGTCCTCCAGCCATGGCCAGAGTCCATGCTGCTCTGTCTTTTGCCCGTGGCCAGTGATAGGCAGGGTTCTACATCGAGTTCATTCTCACAAGGGCCTAGTGGCATCCAGATTGGCCCAGAAGGCCATGGTATATGGATCTGGTCAGGCTGTTAATGGACAAGCTGTTTCAGCTTTCCAGTTCTAGCCTTCTTTGTCAGGATCCTCTTCTGATGGAGGATCCTTCTTCGTTTGATCTTACGGTCTGGCTCTTGAGTGGTTGAAACTAAGGAAGAAGAGCTATTTGGACCAGATGATTAAGACTTTGCTTCATGTGAAGAAGTGTTCTTCTTTGGCGGCATATGCTCAAGTTTGAGTCCTGCTGCTCTGAGAGATCTGTTTGTCCATTTCAGTCTTCCCTGCCTTTTTGCAGGAAGGTTTGCAGAAAGGGTTGGCAATCAGCTCTCTTCGGGTGCAAGTAGTGGCCCTCGCCTGTTATCGAGGTTGCATCTTTCGATCCTCGCTTGCATCACACCCAGATGTGGTTCGTTGCCTCAAAGGGATGATATTCCTTAAGGCTCCAGTGGTTCATCCATGTCCACAGTGGAGTCTTAATTTAGTAATTTGTTCTTTGCGGAAGGCTCCTTTCAAACCTTTGCGTAAGGCTACCCTTAAAGATCTCAAGCTCAGGTTGATGTTTCTTGATGTTTCTGTGTTGCCTGCAAATAGGTGGGAAAATGTGAGATACAAATGCTACAAATAAATAAATAAAAATTTCCTCAGCACAGAGGGTCTTCGAGCTGCAGGCACTCTCTTGCCAGGATCCCTTCCTCTGTGGTTTTTTTTTTTTTTTCGGAGACAGGAGTTACAGGGCATATAGTTTCATCGTTTCTTCTGAGATTGGTTGTCCCCTTTCACATTAATCAGCTGTTGTTTCTACTGTCCTTTTACAAGGATCAGTGTCTGTCGGACTTTCTGCTGTTGCACTGCCTGAATGTTAAGTGGGCCTTTATGCAGTATTTGTCTTCTACCAATGACTTCCGTCGTTAGGATCATCTTATTGTGCTCTTTTCGGGTTCTCGTAAAGGAGAACCATTGTCCAAAGCAGCCGTTGAGCATTGGGTCAAGGAAGCTGTAGCTTCGGCATATGTCCTTGCTGATTTCCTCCGGCCCGGCTTCAAGCCTATTCTACTTGGGCTCTGGTGACATAATGAGTGGAGGATTGCATTGTTGCTCTCAAAGAAATCAGTTGGGTGGCGTTTGTCAGACACAATCAATTGGACGTGGTGGCATGGGAGGAGGCGTCGTTTGGTGCTTCAGTTCTTGCCACAAGAGTTTTGGCTTCCCACCAGCGGTGTGCTGGTAAATTTTTAACAACAGGCTCTCTCCCCGGTCCACCTTGGCGCCCCCCCCCCCCCCCAGGTCCACCTCTGGGTCCCCCCATCCACCTCTGCACCCCCCCCCCCCCCAAATTGCAGAGCTGGCTATAGCCGGGAGGGGGGGGGGGCAATGCATTACTCTCTCCAGGAAAAAAAACTATTAAATGATCCCAGGTTCCAATCTAATTCAT
This sequence comes from Microcaecilia unicolor, assembly GCF_901765095.1. Classification (NCBI taxonomy): domain Eukaryota; kingdom Metazoa; phylum Chordata; class Amphibia; order Gymnophiona; family Siphonopidae; genus Microcaecilia; species Microcaecilia unicolor. The sequence continues at coordinate 138,833,287 of NC_044039.1, read as the reverse complement.
GTTTAATGTGGGATAAAATGCCATAAATAAGTAAATAAATATAAACTTTTAATGTTGAGCACCTGATTCTCAAGGTGAACATATTCCAAACACTATAATGAAAATAAAATGAGTTTTTTTCTACCTTTGTTGTCTGGTGACTGTTTTTCTGCTCATGCTGGCCCAGTATCCGATTCTGCTGCTATCTGTCCTCTTAACTTCGTTTCCAGGGTTTCCTTTCCATTTATTTCTTTCCTCCTTTCTTCTTCATTTCTGGTCCTCAACTTCTGCCTATTTTCTCCATCCATTTGCAGTTATTCTCCTCTCTTCCTTTTCCCTCTTCTCATCTCATTCCTCACTCTTCCCTCCCCTCCACCCATGTCCAGCATTTCTTCTCTCTCCCTTCCCTCTCCTCCACCCATGTCCAGCAGCCCTGCTCTCCCCTGCCCTCCATCCACCCACCCATGTCCAGCAACCCTCGTCTCCCCCCTGCCCTTCTCTCTTCCATCTGCCTTCCAGCCCTCCCCACTCCCCTGGTTGTCCATCTTCCATCTGCCCTCTGCAGCTCTGCTCCCCGATAGTAGCCCTGGTTTCCTTCTTGCCCCGCCGCCCTGCCTTTAAAATTTTTATTTTACCTCGAGGCGCGCCAGCGTTGAAGCGAAGGCAGCAGGCTCAGCTCGGTTCCAGCCTTCGTTCCGTTCCTTCGCATCATGGCTCCGCCCTCGCGCAAACAGGAAATACGTCAGGGGAGGGCGGAGCCATGATGAGAAGGAACGGAACGAAGGCTGGAACCGAGCTGAGCCTGCTGCCTTCGCTTCAACACTGGCGCGCCTCGAGGGAAAATAAAAATTTTAAAGGCAGGGCGGCGGGGCAAGCAGGAAACCAGGGCTACTATCGGCAGATCTGCAGAGGGCAGACGGAAGATGGACGAGCGGGGGAGCAGAGGCGAGCCGGCTCGCACGGGCCAACAACCGGCTCGCAAGATACCAGTAAATTTAACACCCGGCTCTTGCGAGCCGGTGCGAGCCGGCTCCAGCACACCACTGCTTCCCACCCTATTTAGGAACTGCTTTTGCTATATCCCACAAGTATTTGGATTCATCTGTTGCTGATGCTAAGGAATGAAAAATTATATCTGATAATTTCTTTCCTTTAGTTGCAGCAGATGAATCCAGAGTTCCACCCTTCGCTTTTAGTAGTAGTAACCTTCAGGGGCTTAATCCTGAAGAAGTTTTTGCTGCGTTGCCTTTCTTCTGTTCTATTTTTTTTTCTTCTAGAAGTTTTGTATTCTGAAGTTTGAATACCATTTGCAATTTCTGTGAGGAACGGGATATGGGTTTTTTTTTTACTGTTGTTTTCTTCTGCTTTATGAGATACACTGTCTGGTCAAGGAGCATTCCATCCTATAAAGCACAGTTCGATTAAGTACTCTATCTCCACCTGCTGGCAGTCACAGCTCACAAGTCTCTGGATTCATCTGCTGCAACTAAAGGAAAGAAAATTATTAGGTAAGATATAATTTTTTGTTCCTATACAACTGCCCCCACACAGGCCTCTTCAGTTGATTTAATTTACCTTTGTTTATCAACACAATAGACATATGGGTACTGTGTTTGATAGCAGTTCACAAAACGTGTTCCAGTAATACTACCTTGTTCCTCAGAGTGGATTGGGTGGGGGTGGGCAGCCAAATGGCTTTATATACCCAAACAATTGCAATCCTGAACCCCCTTTTTTCTTCCCCCCCACCCCCACTTTTCTTAATCCAAACCTACTACTACTTAACATTTCTAGAGCGCTACAAGGGTTACGCAGCGCTGTACAAATTAACGAATAAGGACGGTCCCTGCTCAGAAGAGCTTACAAATCTAAAAGACGAAATGTCAAGTTGGGGTAGATGAGATTTCCTGAGAAGAGATGAAGTGATTAGGTGCCGAAGGCGACATTGAACAGGTGGGCTTTGAGCAATGATTTGAAGATGGGTAGGGAGGGGGCCCGGCGTATGGGCTCAGGGAGTTTGTTCCAAGCATGGGGTGAGGCGAGGCAGAAAGGGCGAAGCCTAGAGTTGGCAGTGGTGGAGAAGGGTACTGAAAGGAGGGATTTGTCTTGAGAGCGGAGGTTACGGGTAGGGACGTAAGGGGAGATGAGGGTAGAGAGGTAAGGAGGGGCTGCAGATCGAGTGCATTTGTAGGTGAGTAGGAGAAGCTTGAACTGTATTCGGTATCTGATCGGAAGCCAGTGAAGTGACTTGAGGAGAGGGGTGATATGAGTATATCGGTTAAGGCGGAAGATAAGACGTGCGGCAGAGTTCTGAATGGACTGAAGGGGGGATAGATGGCTAAGTGGGAGGCTGGTGAGGAGTAGGTTGCAGTAGTAAAGACGAGAGGTAACGAGCGAGTGGATGAGAGTTCGGGTGGTGTGCTCGGAGAGGAAGGGGCGAATTTTGCTAATGTTATAGAGGAAGAAGCGACAGGTCTTGGTTATCTGATGGATATGCGCAGAGAAGGAGAGGGAGGAGTCGAAGATAACACCGAGGTTGCGGGCAGATGAGACGGGGACGATGAGGGTGTTATCAACTGAGATAGAGATTGAAGGGAGAGGAGAAGTGGGTTTGGGTGGGAAAACAATAAGTTCAGTCTTGGCCATGTTCAGTTTCAGGTGGCGGTTGGACATCCAGGCAGCAATGTCGGATAAGCAGGCCGATACCTTGGCCTGGGTTTCCGCAGTGATTTCTGGTGTGGAGAGATAAAGCTGGGTGTCGTCAGCATAAAGATGATAGTGGAAACCATGAGAAGAGATCAGGGAGCCTAAGGAAGAGGTGTAGATTGAGAAAAGAAGGGGCCCAAGGACAGAGCCTTGAGGAACTCCAACAGAGAGCGGGATAGGGGAGGAGGACGAACCATGAGAGTGTACTCTGAAGGTACGATGGGAGAGAAGGAGGAGAACCAGGAGAGGACAGAGCCCTGGAACCCAAAGGAGGACAGTGTGTCAAGAAGTAGGTTGTGATTGACAGTGTCGAAAGCGGCGGATAGGTCGAGGAGGATGAGGATGGAGTAGTGACCTTTGGATTTGGCGAGGAACAGGTCATTGCAGACCTTAGTGCCGTTTCTGTCGAGTGTAGGGGGCGAAAGCCGGATTGGAGCGGATCGAGGATGGCATGAGTGGAGAGAAAATCAATGCAGCGGCTGTGAATGGCGCGTTCAAGTATCTTGGAGAGGAAGGGTAGGAGGGAAATGGGGCGGTAGTTGGAGGGACAGGTAGGGTCAAGTGATGGTTTTTTGAGGAGTGGTGTGACCACAGCATGCTTGAAGGTGTCCGGACAGTTGCAGTGGAGAGAGAGAGGTTGAGGATATGACAGATGGTGGGGGTGATAGTAGGAGTGATGGTGATAAGTAAGTTGGTGGGGATGGGGTCTGAGGAACAGGTGGTGGATTTCGAGATGGAGAGGAGATGGGCGGTTTCCTCTTCGGTGATAGCAGGAAAAGAGGAGAAGGAGGCCTGGGTAGGTTGGTTGAGAGAGTGGGTTATAGGCTGAAGAGGAGGAGAAGGTTTGGTGGTGAATTCGAGGTTGATCTTCTGGACCTTGTCACGGAAGTAGTCGGCCAGAGATTGAGGAGAGAGTGAGGGGGGGATTGGAGCGGAGGGCACTTTGAGGAGGGAATTGAGGGTGGCGAAGAGACGACGTGGGTTAGAGCTGAGGGAGTTAGTTGGGTGTAATAGTCCTGTTTAGCGAGGAATAGGGAGGATTGGAAGGAGGATAGCATGAATTTGAAGTGAATGAAGTCAGTATGGGCGCGAGATTTCCTCCAGAGGCGTTCAGCCGAACGGGCGCAGGAGCGAAGGTAACGGGTGCAAGGGGTCAGCCAGGGCTGGGGATTGGTACGCCTTGTGGGACGGGAGATGGACGGTGCAAGGGTGTCTAGAGCAGAGGAGAGAGTGGCATTGTAAGAGGAGACAGCTATGTCAACAGATTTGGAGGACATGATGGAAGGGAGGAGATCAGAGATACTAGAGGATAAGGTGGGGGGGTCAACAGCCTGTAGATTTCTGGACCTAGTAGTTAGTGTTGGGCGAGATTGAGGGGGAGGGTGCTGAAGTGTGAATGTGATTAGGTGGTGGTCAGAGATAGGAAGAGCTGAAACGCAGAAATTGGACGGTGAACAAGTAGAAGAGAGGACGAGATCAAGACAGTGGCCAGATTTGTGAGTAGGGGTTGTGGGGCTCAGTTGGAGGTTGAAGGAGGAGGTAAGAGTGAGGAACTGAGAAACATAAGAGTCGGATGGGTTATCAGTGTGAATGTTGAAGTCACCAAGAATGAGGGATGGGGATGAGGGCTCAAGAAAAACGGAGAGCCAGGCATCGAAGTCGGTAAGGAAGGAAGGGAGGGATTTATCGGGGGGGGGGGGGGCGGTAGATGACTGCAACTCTGAGTGGAAGTGGGTGGAATAGACGGATGGAGTGAACTTCAAAGGATGAGAAGCAGTGAGACTGAGGTAGGTGGAGAGGTTGAAAACTGCAGGAGGGCGAAAGTAGTAGCCTGATGCCTCCACCGCGGCCAGTTGGGCGGGGCGAATGGGAGAAAAGATAACCACCGTGGCATAGGGCTGCGATTCAGGCAGAGTCGTCAGGGGTGAGCCAGGTTTTAGTTAGGGCGAGCAGTTGAAGGGAATGGGAGATGAAGAGATCGTGGGTGAAGGGAAGTTTGTTGCAGATCGAGTGGACGTTCCACAGGGCGCACGAGAAGGGGAGGGAGGAGGGGGGGAGGAGGGGAATAGAGATGAGATTGGAGAAATCGTGGGGACGTTTGCATAGATGAGATGAGGACGAGGACAGGTGTGGGGGACCTGGGTTGGGATTGATGTCACCTGCGGATAGCAGGAGAAGGAGCAAGATAGTGCGGAGAAGGGTGGGTGAGGAAGGGCGACGAAGACTGGATGCGCTTAGGAGGAAAGGGGAAGGGTTCATGGCATGAAGGAGGTGTTGAAGGTTGAGAGCTAGGAAGGAGGAGGACGACAGTAGGGGATGGTGAGGTGGTGGAGTACAGGGGTAGGTAGGGTATTGCAGTGGTGAGCAGGACGGAAGAGGACAGGGATGGGTAGTGAGATCATGTGGTATACAACGGTGGGAGGGGGAAAAGATTAGGGAGGGACAGGACAAGGAATAGGATGTGAATGGGGGCCATGAGTAGTGACTGAGGTGTTCACAGGGCAGGTGGGTGGGCTGGGAGACAGGCAGGTGAGGGTGAGCAGTTGGGCAGGGAGTGATGAGTTGGTAGGAAGATGGGCTGGGATGAAGGCAGGTGTAAGGGTGGGTGGTAGTCAGTCAGTCAGGTGATTGGCTAGTAGGCAGGTTGAGTGGCAGGAGCAGGTGAGTGCAGTGGAGAGCACAGCAGCTGTACTGGAACAAGCTGGAATGGTTTGAAGCAGGAGCTGGCGGACTAGAACAAGCTGAAGCAGACAGAGTGGAACAGGCTGGAACAAGCTGCAGCAGACGGACTGGAACAAGCTGAAGCAGACGGACTGGAACAGGCTGAGTCAGGCAGTCTGGAGCAAGCTGGTTGGAGCAGAAGGCCTGGAGTAAGCAGGGAGAGGCTGGATCAGGCGGACTGGAACAAGCTGGAGCAGAATGACTGGAGCAAGCAGGGAGAAAATGGATCAAGCGGACTGGAACAGGTTGAAGCAGGTGGACTGGAGCAAGCAGGGAGAGCAGGATCTGGTGGACTGGAACAAGCTGGATCAGGCGGACTGGAACAAGCAGGATGAAGCTGGATCAGGCGGACTGGAGCAAGCTGGAAGAAGCTGGATCAGGCGGACCGGAGCAGGCAGAAAGAAGCTGGATCTGGCAGATTGGAGCACGCAGGGAGAGCAGGATCTGGCAGACTGGAACAAGTTGGAGTAGACGGACTGGAGCAAACAGGAGGAAGCTGGAACAGGCGGACTGGAGCAAGCAGGAAGAAGCTGGAACAGGCGGGCTGGAGCAAGCAGAAAGAAGCTGGATCAGGTGGACTGGAACAGGCAGGAAGAAGCTGGGTCAGGCGAACTGGAGCAAGCAGGAAGAAGCTGGATCAGGTGGACTGAAGCAAGCAGGAAGAAGCTGGATCAGGCAGACTGGAACAAGCAGGAAGAGCTGGATCAGGTGGACTGGAACAAGCGGGCAGAAGCCGGATCAGGCGGACTGGAACAAGCAGGGAGAGCCGGACCAGGTGGACTTGGACAAGCAGGAAGAAGCTGGATCAGGCGGACTGGAGCAACAGGGAGAGACTGGATTGGGCGGCTGGAAGAGATGGACTGGACAGGCAGACAGGCAGGGAAAAGCCGAGTTGGGAGACTGGAACAGGCCAGTGCCAGTGGAACTCTGCCTCACCTCGGCTTCTGTCTCTTACCCAGTCGGCCCGGTCACTGGATGGGCGGGTTGGAGCAAGCTGGGGCTAGTGGACTCTGCCTCCTCTCGGCCTCCTTAGCTCCTGTCCCGCTCCTGTCGCACCCCGACACCACCGCAGGATGGGTCCTGGTCCCGTGGTCCGCGATCCGCGCCCAGGCCATTCCGGCAGGGAGCACGGCTGCAGCGTACAGGACCTTGGAGCACGACCAGTGCAGCAGGCACGGGCCGACGGCAAAGGGGATAGGCCGCAGCCACGCGGCAGCAGACAGCTAGGATCAGCTCCGGGCCTCCCCCGCGCCGGATCGGCATGGAAAGGGCCAGCGAGGGATGGGGAAGGGCTAGAGAGGAGGATCGGTGGGGAGCCCTGCCCGAGCATCCGCTGCTCCCGTGACTCAGGAGTCCCGCCGTGACCCGGCAGGTCGACCGCGGCACTGCCACGAGGCGCTCTGCAATTTTACAAGTTGGCAACAAACTTCGCCGAGAGTCAACTGAGCCCATCCGTGGACGGACTGCCGGACTACCGCCGGTCCTCCGAGTCCTCCAGTGGGACGGCTCGCCTCAGCAACAGCCAATTCCTGGCTGTTGGGGTCGTCGGTGTAACGGAGCTAGTAGCTCCGTGACCTAACAGGTAGCGGCCAAGTGTGGGCGCTACCAAATAAGGACCTGCACTCCACATCCATAGTATTCAAATAAACACCCTTATGGTTTATAGTTTATCCAAATTTACTGCCACCTTTCATAGTGAAATGTCAAATTGGTTAAAAACCAATGGAAGATGAATGGAATGCTGTAGATGAATAGAAAAGTAGTAGGTAAAGAGAAAAGAAAGGCAAAGATAACTAGCAAAAGCAGGCATATCAGCACAATGAGTCTACAAACTACTAGCCCCCTAAAGGCTGGGAAAGGCTATAGGAAAAGAAAGTCTCTTCAGGTTTGCATGGGAGTTTTTGTAAGAGAGCTCTGCGTGCAATTTGAAGGGCAACGTGTTCACAGACAAGGGACCAAGAAAAAAAAAAGTGGAATATTTCATGGACTCTAGTCTGGCATAGAGGAAAAGAAAGTCAATAATCATCTAGGGAATGAAGGGGGTCAGGGGTAGAATTGAGAGACAAGCTTAGAAGAAAGATAGCAGAGAATTCCCAAATGTAGTGCCTTTGCAGGGGTAATCCCGTGAGTAAACATTGCAAGGCTGGCACTAGAAGCGGCATAGGGGGAAGTCCTTGACAAAGCCTTGCTGGCAAAACATGCATGTCGGACGTGTTAGAACCCCTGGTCCGATTACCGACTATTAAGTACCTTAAGCTAAAAGAATAAATAAGATAAAAACTTGATTTTAAATATTATGATATTCAAAAGCCTATGAAGAATTTGGTGCAGACATTTCCAACATTAAGTGAAGGTTGGTTATGTGCACTGCTGAGGAAAATAAGTGATATATCATAATGGAGTAAATTGTCTATGGAGGAGTAGGTGGAATGTAAGTGTGTGTAGGAACCCTTGAAGATTTTAGTACTGTTTTGAACATAAGCATTGCCATACAGGAACAGACCAAAGGTCTATCAAGCCCAGTTATCCTGTTTCCAACAGTGGCTAATCCAGGTCACAAGTACCTGGCAAGATTCCAAGAGAGTAAAACAGATTCTCCGAGGATAAGCAGGCTTGCATATTCTCATGTGTGGGTAGACACTGATATGCGTCGTCTGTTCCGGTATGTATGACAAAGTAAAAAAAAAAACAGCTTTAGTGAAGTGCGAGCCGTGCTCCACTGCGCATGCGCAAGTGCCTTCCCACCCGCCACGCAATCATGGTCTCAGTTTTGTTTTCTCTGCATGAAGAGAGGCTGTGTTGTACCAGTGCTCTTCACACATTCGGTCTTCAGAGCTTTTGAGTGCCTTCGGCTTGGCTTTTTTGTATTTTTCTTTCTATTTTTCGCCTTGTTTTCTTAAAAAAGAAAAAAAAAAGTTCCTTTATTTCTTAGTTTTCTTCCTGCCTGCGTTTGTTTCCTTTTTGTTTTGACATGGGCTGCCTTTAGGCCCTGACTTCAGTTGGATACCCCTTTTTTATGCCTTTGCCCCTTTTTCAGGCACCATTGAATCATTTGATTTTTGCCAGCAGTCTTCCCTTCAGTGTCCACGAAGACTCCCAGTGGCTTCAAGCGTTGTACCCGGTGCAGCTGGACTGTCTCGGGAAAAGGCACCCATTCTTGGTGTCTGCAGTGTCTGGAGCCCGACCATAGCCCTGCTAACTGAGTGCTCTGTCTTTATATGAAGAAGAGGACCCAGGCTTCCTGAGAGGCTGAACACGAGAAGATTTTTGGGGCCAGGTCCAGATCCTCTACGTCGGCATCAGTATAGAGGTCGGAGGTGTTGACATCAATGTCGAGTGTTGCACCGGCATCAGGAGTATCGTTAAGCATGGCTGCTTTGAGACCTCAGGACACTGGGAGCAGTGAGGCATCAAGTGGGTTTCCACCTGTCTTGAGGCCTCCTGCTGTGCAGGTCCACCGGGACCATCCATTGTTGGACCCGACCCCGAGGCGACATGAGAATTCAGTGTCGTCCTGGTCAGCAATGAGGAGTATGGGTGATGTTCTTCAGGTAAAGGTTCTCCCTCCATCCAAGAGTTGCCGACACGCTCGTCTCTAAGCAGCCGAGATCCCTCTTCTGTATTGGCCCCAACAGTTCTGCAGCCTGCTCCCCAGCTGGTGCCTCAGCTTTTCACGGTGTCCAGCCTTGCTCCCTGAGCTGCTGGATGGCCTTAGGCAGCAATACGCGTCAGTATCGGGGGTACTTGCACCTACCATACCTCCCGCTGTGGCCCTGCCTGGCCTCCTGCGCCGCCTGCAGCCCTGGTGTCGACTGCCACCCAGACCGGTACCCCCTCAACGTTGGTGGAGGAAGTTTCGCTGAAGTCTCAGGGGAGCCAGTTTCTTGACGCCGTTCTCGAGGACATGGTTTCTCGACATCGAGGCAGGCTCAGTCTCGGTCATTTCATAGATTTTATCCAACACCGAGGAGGAGCGCTCATGGGTATCAGAGGAGGAGGATCCCAGACACTTTTTCTCTGATGAGTCTTGTAGGATCCCTTCTGAGCCCTTCCCACCACCCTAGAGGAGACCGTCTCCACCTGAGAGTCTCTATTTTCCATCTTTTGTGAGGGAAATGGCTGAGGCTATTCCATTCCCTGTAGAAGTGGAGGATGAGCCCAGGGCTCGTGGTCGTAGACTATACCTCCTCCCAAGGAGGCTGTGAGACCGGCTCTTCTCCACGAGAAGGCAGTCCTTGTGAGAAACTGGGCGTCCCCTCTGTCAGTCCCTGTTGTCCCCAAGAAAGATTGACTCCCAGTACCGGGTCCATGGTGAGCCTGGTTTTGTGCGGCCTCAGTTGCCTCACGACTCTATGGTGGTGGAATCCGCTCTCAAAAGAGCCAGGAGTACTAGGGACTATGGTTTGGCTCCCTCCGGCAGAGAAGCTAGAACCCTGGATTCTTTTGGGAGAAAGATGTACCAGGCCTCTATGCTTATATCCTGTATTCAATCATACCAGCTCTTCATGAGCGTTTACTTGCAGAACTCGGTGAGACAGCTGTCTGAGTTGGTCGATATACTTTCCCCAGAGCAGGCCGAGTCTTTTCACCAGTTGGTCAAGCAGCAGAAGGTGTGTTGAAAGTTCTTGGCCAGGGGCACTTATGACACTTTTGATGTGGCATCCAGGATCTCTGACAGTGCATAGCAATATGCAGACTCTCATGGCTGTGTGTTTCTGACTTGGAACATTCTGTCCAGCGGAAGTTGGCGGATGCCCCTTGCCGGGGGGGGGGGGGGGGGGGGGGTAACCTTTTTGGAGAGAAGGTTGAAGAGGTCGCTGACCAGATTAAGAAACACATGGATACTATCTCTTCTCTCTCCTGCCGGACGCCTTCTGCATCCACTTCCTCATCTAGGAGGTATTTTGGCAAGTTGAGGGGTGCCCCCTACTTCTTCTACTCCAGGTGTAGGCACAGTCCCTCAGCTGCCAGCATGTGCCTAAGTCCCCTGCTGCTCCCCAGTCAAATCAAGGGGCGGGTTTTTGGCTCCAGCAGTGCATAGCCGAGATAAGAGTATCTGTCCCGGACAACTTGCCGGTTGGGGGGAGGTTAAAATGTTTTCACCAAAGGTGACCTCTCATAACCTCCGACCAGTTCTTGAAGCCTATAGACTTACGTGGCTGAAGACCTCAGGGATAAGGGAAATTGGTATACACATCTTGCTTGAGAGGGATACTGGCCAAGGAGGAAGAGGAATGGTACCTACACAACATAGAAGCACAGGAAGGTTAGGGGTGATGGTCTGAGGCATGGAAGGGTTTAGTCAGAGGAAGAGCTTTGAAAAGTGGATATAGTTAGAGAGTATGGGAACTGGAGCACATGCTTGTAGCTAGCAAGACTCCTGAGGCAGTTATGTTTTCTGGTAACATCCTCTCCAGCATGTTGGGCCATAAAAACCAGACATTGCTAAAGATGGTATTTCATTTATATTGATAGCTAAACTTTGTGCAGTTCGTCCAAGGCTTACAACACCTGTTCTAGGGAACCCATAACTTATCAGTTTTCAGAATATCCATAATGTTCAATGTATGTGAGTTTTTATTTATGGATTTTCTGAAAACCTGACTGATCATACAGCACCTAGAACAAACTTGGGAAGCCCTGATTTAGACTTTAAAATCAGTACCTTTTTTTCACAAGTGGCTTTATATTTTTCAGATTCTACGTTTATTTCTTAAATGTAAGGATCGTCGTCTTTTAGAGGATTTGCTCTCTACGTTTGTGTGGACCGGTAAGAAACCTAAGTTGTGGTTCTGTTTATGTTGGCCCTGGCGACAGGGCGGGTTGGGATTACCAAACGTGTCTTCTTACAGTCGAGTTTCTTTTGTATCATCTTCAGGATCGGTTCCTGGGTGTGGAGAGTTTCACTCCTGTTGGGATTGAGCATACTTGGGTATTCCCTGTACATCTGAATTTTCTTTTGCATGCCTCTGTAGCTGACATCCTGGTCTCCTGTAGTGTCTTGGTGAAGCCTTTGCGTGCAGTGTGGCAGGTATTGATGCTTCGTGAATAACATGGCTCAGCGCATGGATCTTTTACCAATTATAGGGAATCCTGCTTTTCCCCCTGTGCTGAATGGGGGCCCCTTTATCATTTTGGTCGCTCTTCTTTGAACCTTTTCTAATTCCGCTCTATCTTTTTTTGAGATACTGTGACCAGAACTGAACACAATACTCAAGGTGAGGTCACACCATGGAGCAATACATAGTCATTATAATATTCTCGGTCTTATTTACCATCCCTTTCCTAATAATGTTTATCCTGTTTGCTTTTTTGGCTGCTGCTGCCGCATTCTGGGAAGAAGATTTCAACGTATTGTGTACGATGACACCTAGATCTTTTTCTTGGGTTCTGACCCTAGCATCAGGTAACTATGCATCACTTAGCATTTGTCTACATTAAATTTTATCTGCTATTTGGATGCCCAGTTTTCTAGTTTCCTTAGGTCTTCCTGCAATTTTTCATAGTTTACATGTGTTTTTAACAGCCTTGAATAGTTTTATGTCATCTGCAGATTTAATCACCTCACTTATCTTTCTGATTTCCAGATCATTTATAAATATGTTAAATAGCACCAGTCCCAGTACTGATCCCTTTGGCACTCCACTGTTCACCCTCCTCCGTTGAGAGAAATGGCTACTCTGTTTTCTGTCCAGTAACCAATTCCTAATCCACAACAGAACATTGCCTTCTATCCCATGACTTCAATTTTCTCAGGAGTCTTTCATAAGGAACTTTGTCAAAACCTTGCTGAAAATCTAGATACACTACATCAACCAGCTCATGTTTATCAATATGTTTATTCACACCTTCAAAAAATGAAGCAAATTGGTGAGGCAAGACTTCCTTTCGCTGAATCCATGCCAACTTTGTCCCATCAAACCATTTTTATCTATGTGTTCCATAATTTTATTCTTTATAATAGTTTCTATATTTTGCCTGGCACTGACATCAGGCTTACCGGCCTGTAATTTTCAGGATCACCGTGGAATCCTTTTTAAAAATCGGCGTTACTTTGGCCACCCTCCAATCTTCAGTTACTATGTACGATTTAATGGCCCCACGAATTCCCTTGCAGGCTTTCTGCTTCTGATGTACCTGAAAAAGTTGTTACTGTGAGTTTTTGCCTCTGTGGCAAGTTTCTCTTCATATACTCAAATCAAGGTAAGGTATACACAAAAAGTAGCACATATGAGTTTATCTTGTTGGGCAGACTGGATGGACCATGCAGGTCTTTTTCTGCCGTCATCTACTATGTTACTATGAGGCATATTTTCAAAACACTTAGCCTTCCAAAGTTCCATAGTTGACTTATGCTGCTGCTGTATGTGAGCTTTGCACTGTGTTTCATTCGGAAGTACATATCACACAAAATTTTGGAAAGCATCAGCCTTTTGAAATTAGTCTGTTGAAGCCTCCTTTGTCATTGGTGTGATCCCTGATGCAGGTGCGGTAGCACCGAAACATGGGCCCGTGTCGGGTCTTTCTTTAATCAAAGTTCACTATTAAAGAATTTTTTAATGAAAGAACTGTGTTCCCTTTTGTTTTTAAAGGCCCTTTGTGCTGGTTTTTTTTTTTTTGCTTGGTCTTTTTCTGTATTTGGTTCCCTCTCTTTGTCACATTACATTGAATCTCCCACACGGTCCTGTGCAGTTAACTAAACCCTACCCTTCCCAATAAAATTTTAAATTGTCTAGCCACTCAGCCACCCGGAGCTACCCTGCAAAACCTAGTAACAGAATGGTAAAAAACTAAGTATGTGCCATTGGTGTCTAAGTGGTCCAAAAAGGCTCCCAAGTTTAACAAAAACAGTGCCCCTCTTCAGTGTCTAAATTTTGTACACCACACCGTTCTACAGACATCTGCTGAATCATGAGAGATCTCCATTGGATATTGGTGTTCACCAGTGAGCAATTTCTGCAAAGTATATTTCACCCCCAGCAACAAGGCTCGCTTAATAAGAGCTAAAAGTCCCCTCAGCAAAGGCCGAGATATATCAAATTTGGCAAACAAAGATAGTGGCCAACGGTGTCCATCGCACCTCCCACATCGTAGAGATATGGCTGCCCAAGCAAGTCCAAAAAGGAACAATTTTTTGGGCACGTCCAAAGTTGGTGACCCAGAGTCGCCATTGGATCATTACACTTTAAGCAGGATGCCAAAGCTCCAAATTGGGCTCTATATGCCCTATGTGGTGAAATATATAGATGCATGACTAACTTATACTGCTGTTCCCAATGCAGTATCTCCTTTGTAGCCGTACCATAAGATCACAAGCTGTTAGTCAATATGGAAGGCTGGATTAGGGTATGAATTTCCTTTGACCACTGCTGCGCTAAGGCTGTAAAGTCATATGGTGAGATAAGGTCCAATAATCCCTGGTGATGAGAACGCAATAGAACTTGCAGTTGGGCTTCCAGGCTATATAGCTCCGTAATCTCTTCATGTGCCTTAGCATTCAACGCTGAGTATAACAAGAAGTGAATATAGTGTTGCACCTACATGTATGGAAACTTATCTCCTATTTCAAGTTGATATTCCTCCCATAACGAAGTATATGATTTTATTTTCCCATCATCTCCCACCACGTAGCGAATACCTTTCCAATACCAAAAGTGGAAGCGAGCCATAGTCATGCCTGGTATAAAGTCTCTGTTGACATGTAGGGATAAAAAGGTGGCTACCTCCCATGATCTACCCAGCGCTTTGCAAACCCACTTCCAAGTGATCCACAAGGGTGAAAAAATGGGATAAGTATTCAGGAAATTGCCCAATCATGAAGCTTTCACATGAAGCACATAGCTAAAATGACACAGCTGGGTCAATTCAGTTTCCAGAGGTGTATACAAAAAGTGAGACACCCCTTTTTTTATGCCTTTGCCCCTTTTTCAGGCACCATTGAACCATTTGATTTTGCCAGCAGTCTTCCCTTCCATGTCCACGAAGACTCCCAGTGGCTTCAAACGTTCTACCCAGTGAAATCGGACTGTCTCGGGAAAAGGCACCCATTCTTGGTGTCTGCAGTGTCTGGAGCCCGACCGTAGCCCTGCTAACTGAGTGCTGTGTCTTTGTATGAAGAAGAGGACCCTGGTTTCCTGAGAGGCTGAACACAAGATTTTTGGGGCCAGGTCCAGATCCTCGACGTCGGCATCTGAGTTCCAGGCTCCCTTCTTCCCTCCCTCCCTCTGAGTTCCAGCCCCCCCCCCCCTCTCTCCCTCCCTCCCTCTGAGTTCCAGGCCCTCTCTCCCTCCCTCCCTCCCTCTGAGTTCCAGACCCCCCTCTCTCTCCCCTCCCTCCCTCCAAGTTCCAGGCCCCTCCCTCCCTCCCTCTGAGTCCAGGCTCCCCTCCCTCCCTCCCTCTGAGTTCCAGGCCCCCCTCCCTCCCTCTCTCTCTGAGTTCCAGGCTCCCCTCCCTCTCTCTGAGTTCCAGGCCCCTCCAGTTCCAGGCCCCCTTCCTCTGAGTTCCAGGCCCCCTTCCCTCTCTCCATCTGTTCCAGGCCCCCTTCCCTCTCTCCCTCTGAGTTCCAGGCCCTCCCTCTCTCTCCCCTCCCTCCCTCCAAGTTCCAGGCCCCTCCCTCCCTCTGAGTTCCAGGCCCCCCTCCCTCCGAGTTCCAGGCCCCCCTCCCTCCCTCTGAGTTCCAGGCCCCCCTCCCTCTCTCCCTCTGAGTTCCAGGCCCCCTTCCCTCTCTCCCTCTCAGGCCCTCCCTCTCTCTCCCCTCCCTCCCTCCAAGTTCCAGGCCCCTCCCTCCGAGTTCCAGGCCCCCCTCCCTCCCTCTGAGTTCCAGGCCCCCCTCCCTCCCTCCCTCTGAGTTCCAGGCCCCCTCCCTCTCTCCCTCTGAGTTCCAGGCCCCCTTCCCTCTCTCCCTCCGAGTTCCAGGCCCCCCTCCCTCTGAGTTCCAGGCCCCCCTCCCTCTGAGTTCCAGGCCCTCCCTCCCTCCCTCTCTTCCGAGTTCCAGTCCCAACCCCAGCCCGACCTATTCTCCCACAACAGTCCTCCGCCCTCGCCTTCCTGTGCCGCCCAGAATTTTAAAACTCATCTTACCTCGGGGTCCCAGCGGCAGCAGTGAAAGGCGAACAGGCTCGGCGCTTCAGCCTTCCCTTCTCTCTCAGCTCTGGTCCCGCCCTTGCGGAAGCAGGAAATGAGGGCGGGACTAGAGCCGAGAGAGATGGGAAGGCTGACGTGCCGAGCCTGCTTGCCTTTCACTGCTGCCGCCGGGACCCCAAGGTAAGGATGAGTTTTAAAATTCTGGGTGGCACGCAGGAAGGCGAGGGCGGAGGACTGTTGAGGGAGAAGAGGGCAGGCACCGGACAGGTCAGGCTGGCTGGGAAGGGAACTTCCGACTTCCAGCGGGTGCAAATATTGTGGGTGCTCGGTGCTCGAGCATCCACAGCACCCACGGAGTCGGCGCCTATGGTCACTGCATCTCAAAAAAGATATAGTGGAATTAGAAAATGTCCAGAGAAGGGCGACAAAAATGATAAAGGGGATGGAATGACTTCCCTATGAGGAAAGGCTGAAGCAGCTAGGCCTCTTCAGCTTGGAGAAAACACAACTGAGGGGAGATATGATAGAGGTCTATAAAATAATGAGTGGAGTGGAACGGGTAGACCTGAATTGTTTGTTTACTCTTTCCAAAAATACCAGGACTAGGGGGCATGCGATAAAGCTACAAAGTAGTTCATTTAATACAAATCAGAGAAAAGTTTTCTTCACTCAATGTGTAATTTAACTCTGGAATTCGTTGCCAGAGAATGTGGTAAAGGCAGTTAGCTTATCACGGTTTTAAAAAGGTCTGGACGGCTTGGCCACTGTTGGAAACAGGATGCTGGGCTTAATGGGCCTTTGGTCTGTCCAGGTGTGGCAATACTTATAAGTTTAAATCCCAAATAAAAGGAAAATTCATCAATCACTTTAAGCAGACATCTTCGGGAGTTTGGGGGATGGAATAAAGTCAAAAGTATGCCATCTGCAAAGGCCAAAACTCATATCTCGTGTTTGCGGACCAAAATGCCCTGTAAATTGCGTTCTGTCTAGATCGTGAACAGAAGTGGTCCTAAATATAGCAGAAAAAGAAGTGGAGGCAGTGGACAGCCCTGTCTTGTGCCGTGCTCTTTCGGAAAGGACCCCATTAATCAGTAATTCTGCAGAAGGGCCTGTGTAGAGGGCTCAAAGAGCCCGTAAATACCAGCCATCTGTTCCCATGTATTCAAGAACGCGGAATAATGCCCAGTCCACCTGGTCAAAAGCTTTTTCAGCATCCAAGCTCACTAACATGGCAGATGTACCAGTAGACTGGGCATGCGCCATAGCTAAGAGCACTTTTCCTGACATTCAGCACAGACTGACATCCCTTGACAAACCCACCTGGGCATCACAAATCAAGTTGGGGAAAATGACTGCCAGACAATCTGCCAGAATGCATGCAAACAGCTTGATGTCTGTGTTTAAAAGGGAAATAGGATGATAAGATGATGGGACATTCCCCTGTTTGCCGGGTTTAGGGATCAAAGTAATCAGTGTTTCGTTAACTCTGGTTAGAAAAGCACCCACTATCACCACTGAATTGTAATATTCTAGATCTAGAGGACATGAATTGATGTTGAAGGGGGGCAGACTCAGGAGTAATGTCAGGAAGTATTTTTTCACGGAGAGGGTGGTGGATACATGGAGTGCCCTCCCGCGGGAGGTGGTGGAGATGAAAACAGTAATGGAATTCAAACATGCGTGGGATAAACACAAAGGAATCCTGTTTAGAAGGAATGGATCTATGGAATCTTAGCGGACATTGGGTGACTACGCCGGTATTTGGAGAATAAAACTGGTGCAGGGCGGACTTCTACGGTCTGACTCTAGAACAGCGTGCCAAGGGTTCTGATGTCAGCCATAGCAGCATCTATGGCACATCTAAGACCAACCCCTAGTGAAGACATTTTCAAAGCTGTGATATGGAGTTACACGTATTTGTATTAGAAACTGGTTAAGTGGAAGGTGACAGAGGGTTATGGTAAATGGAGCTGACTCTGAGGAAAGAAATGTAATCAGTGGTGTGCCACAAGGTTTGATTCTTGGGCCAGTTCTTTTTAACAATTTTGTAAGCAATATTGCTGAAGTTCTGTCTGGTAAGGTTTGCTTCTTTGCAGATGATACCAAAATATGCAGTAGTATAGACATCCCTGATGGTGTGGATAACATGAGGAAGGGACTTAGCAAAGCTTGAAGACTGGTCCAGAATTTGGCAGCTAAGATTTAATATAAAAAAATGCAGAGTCATGCATTTGGGATGCAAAAACCCGAGAGAGCAGTACAGTTTAGGGGGTGAGGAACTTTTATGCACAAAAGAGGTGTGGGACTTAGGTGTGATTGTGTATGATGATCTTAAGGTGGTTAAACAGGTAGAAAAGGTGATGACAGAAGCTAGGAGGATGCTTGGGTGCCTAGGGAGAGGAATAGCCAGGAGGGAAAAGGAGGTGATAATGCTTCTGTTTAAGACACTGATGAGACCTCATTTAGAATACTGCATACAGTTCTGGAGACTGCACCTTTGAAAAGATGTAAACAAGATCTGTCCAGAGGGCAGCTACTAAAATGGTCAGTGTTGTTCACCATAAAGTGTATGGGGACAGACTTAAAGATCTCAATATGTATACTTTGGAAGAAAGGCAGGAGAGAAGAGATATGATAGAGACGTTTAAATACCTCCATGGCATAAATGCACAGGAGGTAAATCTCTTTCAATTGAAAGATACCACAGGAGGTATTGGATGAAGTTGAAAGGGGAGAGGCTCAGGAATAACCTGAGGAAATGATTCTTTGCGGAAAGGATGGTGAAATCGTGGAACGTCCTCCTATGGAAGTGGTGAAGACTAAAACTGTGTCTGAATTTAGGAAAGCTTGGGACAAGTACTTGGGGATCTCTAAGGAAGAAGATGGGATAGATGGTTTGGATGGGCAGACAGGATAGACCATATGGTCTTTATCTGCCTTCAGTTTTTCTTTGTTTTCTATGTTTTGAATCAAGCCCCATCCCTCCTTTTCCTACACCTGTTTTTGTTCTTTTGTATTTAAAAAAAATACTTGAGAAGAAACACCAACTTCTGTCTCCAAGGTTCTGTAAGTCAAACATCTAAAAAGCCTGTGCTACCCTTATTTTAAATGTTAGCATATTATATTGTTTGTATATATGTCAGAAACTCAAGGAATGTGAGCCCTTGGGCTGCTGCTGGAGACTGGCTAGCACCAAATCCCAGGGGAGAGACACTCTCTAATCCAAACGTAACTGATAGTCAATCCCTAAAGGAATATAGGACATTCAAAGAAAGGATTCCACACTCCAATCCAATGAAGTGTCACATTAAAATTAGTAAAAGAAGGGAAACAAAAGGAGAAATCAGTGTAGGCTGTAGTATAGGGTCCTAGAAACAAGCAGTGGATTTTCTTCAAGTCCATTTTAATAATGGCTTATGTACTTTTCTTTTAGGAAGCTATCCAACCCTTTTTAAAACCCCACTAAGCTTCCTTGTCTAGCTCTCTCTAGGGGCAAGAACCTGTCTAATTATTTAGTGTCTGCTAATTTTAAGTGAAGTGTGACTAGCAGCAATGACAGATCCATAGGACATAAACCACGCAGCCACTGTAAGGCATGTCCTTTGACCTTAATGGGAGACTTTTGTAACATCCTAGCAATCAGAAAAAATATCGATTTAAGGCTTCTAGGATTGTGCTTCTGAGAGGGTTATTTATGTCATTGTTTGCCCCTGTTTGAAAATATACATGCGAACTATCAGACAGAAATTGAATGAACACTGAAGCAGATTAAAAAACAAAGTTCTTACAACCCCCATGGTCAGTCACAGTATAGAATTGGGCCATAATTTCACCGATATGCAATGGTTTATAATAGAAAAGTTTCTCCCATGTTTCAGGGGGATTGGGAAGCTTATTTAGCACTCCAAGAACAATGCTGAATTTTTGAACTCAATTCAATGGTCCCATTGGGTCTTAAAGATTGCATTGAATGGAATGCTACCATCTGATTGGTCTGTAGTATTCACATTACGTTGTTGACGGAAGTTTGTTCCTTTAAAGATCTGTTTGTCACGCTATGTTTGTATGGAATCCCTGAGGAAGATTTTTTTGAAACGGGGATTCCCAGGGCCGTGCCAATGCAGTAAGCGGGGTAAGCAAGGTAGGGGGGCGCTGCTGCCCTGCTGTCCCTGCCTTCCGCTCACTTGCAAAATCTTTTACCTGAAGTTGCGATTCTCCTATCTTCCCTGGCCTCCCCGGAAGTGAACGCAACGCAGCAGTATTCACTGAGGCAGGCAGGCTCTTCAAGTTATTTGAGAGAATGCAACCAGATTGCTATATATGCTTTGGTTTGGGGATAACTCCTCACTCAGGGTGAGCTTCAGAGCTTGAACAGCATTCAAATTAAAGAGAACCTGGAATTTTAAAAGTGCATTTGCATTAAATCTAATTGCAGAATTCAGGTGCTGGGAGTCTGTACTTGGTTGTCATTTGCTCAGATTTGTTTAAATCATATGCAAATTAGTCCGTTTTTGGGAGGTTCTGATTTGCATATTTATGGATAAAAAATGATGGAATGTTTACAGCCTTAATGTTAGGTCATGGCTCTGATCAAAAGTGTGGAGTTTGATCCAGAAACAAAGGGTTTATCTAGTGTTTTTCACAAAAAATTCTCATAAGTGTCTGTATGTTAATCTGCATTCAAATAGAGCTCTCTGATTGGATGATCAGCTTCTGTTAGAAATCTGCCGGGAAGGGAACAGAGTGAGACAGCAACTGACCGTGGTTTGGCCAAGAGAGACATGCAGCTGTGAGTTCCTGAGTGTGTTGACTGAAATTATAAAAGAGTGCCTGATTATGTGGTAAATGAGAAAATATGAATGAAAAGAGGTTGGTGGAGATTGAAGTTTCTCTAGTGAGAAAAGGATCTGAATATTTCAGGATTACTTGAAGTTTATGAAGAATAGAAAAGGGTAAATTTCAGTTTAAGAGTGTTTAAATCCTATAAGCTATATAAAGGCTAGGTAGATTTAAGTGACTGTAAGCAAGGAAACCTTAATATTTGATCTGAAATAAATATTTGATCTGAGATAGTTGATCAGAGATAAATGTTTGATCTGAATTATATCCTTTGATGCAAAGGAGATTAGAAAAAGAATCTTTGGAAACTAAGAGGACTTTGCTCACATTTTGAATTAGCATTCCTATTTTGAGTTGGAAATCTTTGAAGTGTTATGAAAATACATTTTGCTTTAATGAAATTGCTAAACTTTAGAGTCAGAGACTTATCAATGAGGGATACATACAGTCAGTGGCGTACCAAGGGGGGGGCGGTGGGGGCGGTCCGCCCCGGGTGTCAGCGGGTGGGGGGTGCTCCGCGAGAGCCGACAGTTTTTTTTTTTTTTTTAAAATCCATGAAGCGATCGCCGATGCAGGCAGCGCCTCGCGTCTGCCCTGCATGAACTGAAAAGAGGAAATCGCTTTGCTGACGTCGGGCCTTCCCTCGCTTGTTGTCCAGCCCTCGAGGAAATAGGAAGTTACCTCAAAAGAGGGCGGGACAACAAGCGAGGGAAGGTCCGACGTCAGCAAAGCGATTTCCTCTTTTCAGTTCATGCAGGGCAGACGCGAGGCGCTGCCTGCATCGCTGCACGGATTTAAAAAAAAAAAAAAAAAAAAAAGCAGTGTGGTGGCTTTAGGGTGAAGAGGGCTCAGGCCTCTCGACGGAGAGGAGGCTCAGAGAGGAGAAGGGGATTGGTGAGGGTGCTCAGAGGGAAGAAGGGGATTGGGGAGGGTGGGGGTGCTCATTGGGGAGAAGGGGATTGGGGAGGGTGCTCAGAGGGGAGAAGGGGATTGGGGAGGGTGGGGGTGCTCAGAGGGGAGAAGGGGATTGGGGAGGGTGGGAGTGCTCATAGGGGAGAAGGAGAGGTGGGAGTGCTCATAGGGGAGAAGGAGATTGGGGAGGGTGCTCATAGGGGAGAAGGGGATTGGGGAGGGTGGGGGTGCTCATAGGGGAGAAGGGGTTTGGGGAGGGTCCCTAGAGGGGAGAAGGGGATTGGGGAGCTCAGAGGGGAGAAGGGGATTGGGGAGGGTGAGGGTGCTCAGAGGGAAGAAGGGGATATGGGGATTGTCTATTAGATTGTAAGCTCTTTGAGCAGGGACTGTCTTTCTTCTATGTTTGTAGCGCTATAGAAATGCTAAATAGTAGTAGTAGTAGAAGGGGATTGGGGAGGGGAGTGCTCAGATGGGAGAAGGGGTCTGGGGGTCTCACAAGGGGGCAGGAGGGAAAATGGGTCCATGCCTAGGGCAGGTGGGAGAATGGGTCTGGGGCTGAAAAGGGGGGGGGGATGCAAGGCATGTGGTGGATGAAGGGGGCTGGAACTGGGGGCTGAAAAGGAGGGTATTTGGGATAAGGGGGCTAGTACTGGAACTGGGGGCTGAAACGGGGCAGGGGCTGAAACTGGGGGCTTTAAAGGGGACAGGGAGAACTGGCTGGGGCTGAAGCTTGGGACTGATGGGAGAAAAGGGCTGGGGACTGGTGGGATAGTGGGGCTGAAAAGGGGGGCAGGTGGGAGATGTGGGCTGGGGCTGGAACTAGGGGCAGGTGGAATAAGGGGGCTGAAAAGAGGGGGCAGAGAGAGAGAGGGGACAGACCCTGGATGGAAGTGGGGAGCGTGAGGGAGGGCAGACCTTGGATGGATGGGAGAGGGAGGGCAGACCTTGGATGGATGGGAGAGGGAGGGCAGACGGATTGAAGGGGCAGAGAGAAAGGGCAGATGGTGGGTGGAAGGGGGAGAGAGAAAGAGGGCAGACTGGGGTAAATGGTGGATGGAAGGGGCAGAGATAGAGGGCAGATGTGGATGGAAGGGAGTGAGAGAGATGGCAGACTGGGGCAGATGGTGGATGGAAGGGGCAGAAATAGAGGGCAGATGTGGATGGAAGGAAGAGAGAGGGCAGACAGTGGATGGAAGGGGCAGAGAGAGAGGGCAGACACTGGATGGAAGGGACATTAGAGAGGGCAGACACTGGATGGCAGAGAATGAGCGAAGACATGCTGGATGTGGAAGGAAGACAGTGAAAAGAAGATGAGGAAAGCAGAAACCAGAGACAACAAACTGTAAATAAATATTTTAATTATTTTGCTTTAGGATATAGTATTGTAGCTGTGTTAATAAATGTTTATAAGTAGAACATGTAAATACGGTCATCTTTTTATTGGACTAATTTTAATACATTTTGACTTAACTTTCAGAGAACAAAACCCCCTTCCTCAGGTCAGGATAGGATAATGTAACAGCACTATATTGTATTGACCTGAGGAAGGAGATTTTGGCCTCTGAAAGCTAAATGTATTAGTCCAATAAAATGATATTATTTGTTTTATTTCTATTTGTTAATTTGTAAAGTGGTGATTGGTATTTGTTAGTTTTTTCAAATTTACATCTGCTGTCTTTATATTTTGCACAGTACTAGGGGACGTTTTCTGTTTCTGTCATATTGCATTGTATGCAGAGTCTGGCATCTTGGGGGTTCAGTTTAATTTTTGTCTAAATAGAAAGTTTAAATATTACTACTTATTCTATAGTGGATTAGGGTGTATCTGTGTTTGTGAAAAAGACATGGCTTTCAGTTGGCATTGACTGTGCAGGATCGACGATCTGTATTATTCTGTCTGGTTTCGTTTTACAATAGGTGAATTGATGTTCTAGTGCTCACTGTAGTGTTTAAGATGCTTTCCTTGTGTGACTCGTAGAAATGACTGCTTATGGTATGGTAGAATCGCTCTATAGGTCCTGATGTTTTGTATTCTCGGTATGCCTAGTACTGGATTTGGGGGGGGGGGGGGTGTTAAAAAATGACCGGCCCCGTGTGTCAACTACCCTAGGTACGCCACTGCATACAGTGCTATTTTTTCCTGAGGTCCAGCTTACTTGCCTGCTCCCTTCTGTTCCTGCTCTGCTAGATGGAGGGGGGGGGGGGTGCCAACTGATAGTCTGCAGGGGAGCACCAGAGACCCTAGGCACGGCCCTGGGGATTCCTGTTGGACGACTTAGGAGCAGATGGCAGAGAAGCAAGGAAATGCAGACCTTAAGTTGTTGCTCCTGTCTGGTGAGCTCCTATATACAGTGGGGGAAATAAGTATTTGATCCCTTGCTGATTTTGTAAGTTTGCCCACTGACAAAGACATGAGCAGCCCATAATTGAAGGGTAGGTTATTGGTAACAGTGAGAGATAGCACATCACAAATTAAATCCGGAAAATCACATTGTGGAAAGTATATGAATTTATTTGCATTCTGCAGAGGGAAATAAGTATTTGATCCCCCACCAACCAGTAAGAGATCTGGCCCCTACAGACCAGGTAGATGCTCCAAATCAACTCGTTACCTGCATGACAGACAGCTGTCGGCAATGGTCACCTGTATGAAAGACACCTGTCCACAGACTCAGTGAATCAGTCAGACTCTAACCTCTACAAAATGGCCAAGAGCAAGGAGCTGTCTAAGGATGTCAGGGACAAGATCATACACCTGCACAAGGCTGGAATGGGCTACAAAACCATCAGTAAGACGCTGGGCGAGAAGGAGACAACTGTTGGTGCCATAGTAAGAAAATGGAAGAAGTACAAAATGACTGTCAATCGACAAAGATCTGGGGCTCCACGCAAAATCTCACCTCGTGGGGTATCCTTGATCATGAGGAAGGTTAGAAATCAGCCTACAACTACAAGGGGGGAACTTGTCAATGATCTCAAGGCAGCTGGGACCACTGTCACCACGAAAACCATTGGTAACACATTACGACATAACAGATTGCAATCCTGCAGTGCCCGCAAGGTCCCCCTGCTCCGGAAGGCACATGTGACGGCCCGTCTGAAGTTTGCCAGTGAACACCTGGATGATGCCGAGAGTGATTGGGAGAAGGTGCTGTGGTCAGATGAGACAAAAATTGAGCTCTTTGGCATGAACTCAACTCGCCGTGTTTGGAGGAAGAGAAATGCTGCCTATGACCCAAAGAACACCGTCCCCACTGTCAAGCATGGAGGTGGAAATGTTATGTTTTGGGGGTGTTTCTCTGCTAAGGGCACAGGACTACTTCACCGCATCAATGGGAGAATGGATGGGGCCATGTACCGTACAATTCTGAGTGACAACCTCCTTCCCTCCGCCAGGGCCTTAAAAATGGGTCGTGGCTGGGTCTTCCAGCACGACAATGACCCAAAACATACAGCCAAGGCAACAAAGGAGTGGCTCAGGAAGAAGCACATTAGGGTCATGGAGTGGCCTAGCCAGTCACCAGACCTTAATCCCATTGAAAACTTATGGAGGGAGCTGAAGCTGCGAGTTGCCAAGCGACAGCCCAGAACTCTTAATGATTTAGAGATGATCTGCAAAGAGGAGTGGACCAAAATTCCTCCTGACATGTGTGCAAACCTCATCATCAACTACAGAAGACGTCTGACCGCTGTGCTTGCCAACAAGGGTTTTGCCACCAAGTATTAGGTCTTGTTTGCCAGAGGGATTAAATACTTATTTCCCTCTGCAGAATGCAAATAATTCATATACTTTCCACAATGTGATTTTCCGGATTTAATTTGTGATGTGCTATCTCTCACTGTTACCAATAAATAACCTACCCTTCAATTATGGGCTGCTCATGTCTTTGTCAGTGGGCAAACTTACAAAATCAGCAAGGGATCAAATACTTATTTCCCCCACTGTATCTGGTGCTCTACATTTTTGAAGGACTTCATTTTTTCCTGTTTGATTTTGCATATTTTTGATTGCACTTTACTTATAGGGTTCCTATTATTTAAGTTAACCTGCCAGAAATAGAGGAGTAGCCTAGTGCAGTGGTTCTCAACCCAGTCCTTGGGGTACACTTTACCAGTCAAGTTTTCAGGATATCTACAAGGAATATGAATCAGATCTGATAAGAAGCAGGGTTACCTTCAAAAGCTAATGAAAAAAAATGTATTGTTAGTCCAATAAAAAAGGTATCATCATATTCGTTTTCTGTGTTAGTCCAATTTCCTTTAAAAGTGGACTAACATGGCTATCACATCACTCAAGATATATGAAATAACTCACCTTGAGCTACTACTGAAGAAGGTGTAAACTAAATCCAAATAAATAAAAATAGGGGGGAAAAAAACAAATTAGCCTCGCTCTCGAAACATCTTTCAGTGCTTTTTGTCATTAGAACATTATATATTAGTATTTTAATGATAATTTACTGTTGAGCTTTTATGGTAAATGACTTACCAATAGGGGATAGTCATTTTAACATTTTTCTATGACCTATGTTTTTTTTTTTTTTTCTTGAAAGGTTTTACGCAGTGCAGAGAGTATTACAGTAGGGCTGGCTACTGAAAAGGCGTGCAGCTGGCTCTCAACCAACATAGTAGGTAAGTATGTTTGTGTGGTTTGAAGGCTATGGAAATAGTAATGGTACAAGTACTAAGAATTAAAAATCCAAAATAGAAAAATAGAATTCACTCAAGACGGTGTACAGTAAGAATAAATCAAACATAAGCAATAGACAATTACGGCAGTAAAAATATTCAAATAAGACAGAGTATAGCATAGTATACTTCTTGTGTTAAACCACAATAATGCCTAAATAGGGACCACTGGTGAAATATTCTGATTCTAATGTTGTATTACCACGTGGTGTTCAAAATATTCTGCTTCCAACAACTGCTGCTGTATACTTCTTACAATGTCAACACAATATGTAATAGAACATTTTAATAGACAGTGTAGGGTATAAGCAAAGATGGAACATATAGATAGGTAATAGGTGGGAATAGGCTGTATAATTTTTAAACTGTTTTACTACCATATAGGACAAAAATGAATATTAGAATTTTTGAAATACGGCAATTCAGAATCTCAAATAATTTTTTTTAAACTAAGAACACTTCAAAAATGGAATTGGGATCATGTTAGCTTCTTGATCCTTCTACTGCTCCTACAGTTTCCAACTGTACTACACAAAAATATTATTCATAGGAATGGAAACAAAATAGTATAATGTATAAGTATGTATAAACCAATTTCAGAAGAAATAAACAACCTCAAACTGACAATCAGTTTTCTTCCATTTTCATTTTATTGTCAGTACTTCCTGCAGGTACCCTGCTTTCTGATTCCTTCTACCAGTTCTCCTTTACATATTGCTCTTCTTCCTTGGTATTGCTTCCTTTTTCCATCTCTCCATCTACATTTGCCCAACATCTCTCATCTTATTTCTCTTAACTTCTCTGTTTCTCTCCTCTCCATATCTCTTCTGACTTAATATATTTCCTCATATTATGGATCTTAAGCTGCCTTCTCAACATGCTCATTGTTACTTTCTTGGTGTTTTTACCCATGATTTCCATTTCTTTTTGCCTTTTGGATGTATCACTTTTAGCTATCACCAGCTATAGCCAGATTTGAGCCAGTGATCTAAATGTAAAGGAATCTGTATCCATTGACGTGTCCAGTTCCCTCTTTCTGCCAAATGAATATTCAGGTGTACTATGCGCACTGTATGTTTTAAAATTATTATTTCTTTATTGACAAATCAAAGGGGTGGATATACTACAGTCTCAACACAATGCAGTCCACAATTTCAAAAAACTATAGATGTTCACAATTAGCCATGGAGAAAAATAATGCAGAGTAGTACAAATTTCCCCCTCAAGCCTTTTTGTTTTTCCCCCATTCATCCACTCACCCTCCATACTCATTCATTCTCATCAAACCCCTGCCCCACCCCTATCCCTATCCATCTTCCCCCCTGCACTCAGCCCGAAAGATTCACCAGGGACACTGTCCTCTTAGCGTGCTGCCATTTCCTTTTCCCCTTGTTGTTGAACTGGGAACAGAG
Source organism: Microcaecilia unicolor (assembly GCF_901765095.1). Taxonomy (NCBI): domain Eukaryota; kingdom Metazoa; phylum Chordata; class Amphibia; order Gymnophiona; family Siphonopidae; genus Microcaecilia; species Microcaecilia unicolor. Next base: position 138,805,946 of record NC_044039.1, on the reverse strand, counting down.
TTGCCCGTAGTGCATCCACTCTGGTTTACAGTAATCTTACGTCTATGGTCTTGCTTCTCAAAGAAGGCTGTTGTGTTCATTAAATTTGCCCACTCCTAGAAGCAGGGTGGGTATTGCTTCTTGCAACCAGTATCTTAAAGTCACTCTCCTCACCAGCCTCAAGACCAATAGCACAAATTTCTGGTCTTCCCTTTACAGGTCTGTGTTTTTCAGTGGCCTGTAATTCCCCATCAAGACTATGGAACTATAGTGGCTATTGCTTTTGTCTATAAGTCCAACAAAGGGTGTCCTCCATAAATCAGTAAACCACAAACAAACCCTAGTTTAAATCCTACAAATTGTGGTTGTGCTGAATGAGAAGGCCTCTGTCCTGTGTGTTAAGTTTAAGCCAGTTTTCTCTTAAAACTGAGGATCCCTCTAACCTGATAGCTTCTAGCTTGTTATGTGTCCTTAATTTGGGCTTAATCCCTTTAGGGTACTCTTGCTTGACTGAACTTGTGGATGTCTGGGGCTAGTTCCCTATGTTCCTGTTAATAGGGGTTGATCTAACTCCTGGTTACTTTTTAAGGCTGTACCAAACATTCTTATTTAATTCAATTCTGCCCCTGAATACATTATTCGTATTGGGCCAAATAGTGATTTAAATTTGAATATGAATAATTCGGAGCTCTACTGTGCTAAATCTTACTGAAATAAACACTTGATCTCTTACTTCACGTTGCTTCTTTTATTATTTAAGTTAAAGCTCAATACCCATTATTTGTATTCGGACGAATAATATTTTTCATATTCGTATTTGGCTGAATAGTAAAATTTGCTATTCGGTACAGTTGCAATACTTTTATTTACTATTCTATGTATGAGTGTAGGAAGATGTGTGCATATATACTACTACTACTACTATTTAGCATTTCTATAGCGCTACAAGGCGTACGCAGCGCTGCACAAACATAGAAGAAAGACAGTCCCTGCTCAAAGAGCTTACAATCTAATAGACAAAAAATAAAGTAATCAAATCAATTAATGTGTACCTTAGATGTCTGGCAATTTTCTATTTCTAATTGTTGGTTCCAGTCGCTGGTTTCTGCTTTCTTTTGTCTTTTAGCTTTCTTGTAATGTAAAGTAGAAAAATATGTGTATGTTGCAAGATATTTGGAATTTATACCCATAATGGCAGTTCGAGTGAAATAACACGGCCAAGGGTAACTTCATTTAAATAGATGGTATTATGTTTTATGTATGTTTCTTTTTCTGGTTGTATAAATAAATTGGTTTAGTAGATATTTTTTTATTATGTGTAATAGTCGTTTCTGTATCTTAAAAAGATATAGTGAAATTAGTAAAGATTCAAAGAAGGGTGACCAAAATGATTAAAGGGTTGGAACTCCTCTCATGAGGAAAGACTTAAGAATTTAAGACTCTTCAGCTTGGAGAAGAGACAATTAAAGGGGGGAGATATGATGGTTGTCTTCAAAATCCCGAGTCAAGTAGAGCAGGTAGACGTGAATCGATTGTTTACTGTTTCAAAAGCACAAAGACAAGGAGACACTCCATAAAGTTGCATAGCAATACTTTTAAATTAGATAGGTGAACATATTTTTTACTCAAATAGTTAAGTTCTGGAACTCGTTGCCAGAAGATGTAGTAACAGCAGTTAGTGTATCTAGGTTTAAAAAACGTTTGGACAAGTTCCTAGAGGAAAAGTTCATAAACTGCTATTAAGCTAGATATGGGGAAACCCATTAGGTCAGTAGCATGACATTTTCCTGCTCTTTGGGATTCTGCCAAAGTGATCGGGATTGTCCACTGTTGGAAGCGGGATACTGGGCTAGATAGATCATTGGTCTGACCCATTCTTATGTATGATTTTGTTATGCCCTTACATTTGATTTATATTGTTATACCTACTAAATCACCAAAATTGAATAGTAGTCTGTGTCAGATATATGTTAAATATGTGCTATTTGTGGTTTGTCCATAAGTCCAATAGACACACATTCCAGAATAGAGTACTTATAAGTTGTGTTTTTCATCTTATGTAGGAACCATCACTCCAAAATTTCATCCTAATTCCTTTTTACATTGTGATGTATGCTCTATGCCAGTGTTTTCCAAGTCAGTCCTGAGTACCCTCTTGCCAGTCAGGTTTTCAGGATATCCACAATGAATATACATGAGATTCATTTGCATGCACTGCCTCCATTGTATGCAAACCCCTTTCATGCATATTCATTGTGGATATCCTGAAAATCTGACTGGCAACGGGGTGTTCCAGGACCGACTTGGGAAATACTGTGCTATGTAGTATCTAAGATTGCATTTCTTGTAGTCCAGTCTCTCTCTACTTGTGTTACTTTGTCAAACAAGTTCCCTAGTTCTAGTTGTGTCACGTCATCTTCCATGTCTTTTGTCCGGATGTCTAAATATTATCTGTCACGTTTTCAAAAAGCAGGAACTAGGTTAGTGAGCCCTTGGGCCACTGTCGAGGAGCGGCAGTGGCAGGCAAAACCACCCCACACAGGGATAAGACAGAACTCTGACAGGGCCAGCTAGACTTCACCTGCACTTGACCATCATTCCTCAGGAGTTGAGCCCCTGAGTGCAGGTGGCCGGCAGGACTACCGGACAGGGCTGGAACTGGATACCAGCAGGATACACACAGGGACTAGAACACACAGGGAGGCTAGGCAGAATACTAGACTAGGACTCTCAGACAGACAAGGGACAGAACTGAAAGCTTCCAGGCAGCCACTGAAAAGACACACAGGCAACCAAGAACTAGACAAAGACATACAACAAGAAACAAGACTGGGAAACAAGCAATACAGTATAAGAAGCTACACAAAGACTAAACTAGAATCAGGCAAGAATACAGACTATAATCTGGACTAGGCAGAAGTGCAGCAGCACCCCAACATACCAGGGCCTTAGGCGATGCAAAGGCAAACAAAAGTTTCTAGGTGATTAATAAAGCCCATCAGCACCTGAGGCTCAGCTGCAGCAATCTCAAGGCAACTACGGGTGCTGTTCAGGCACAAACAAGAAAGACAAGTCTGGCAGCCTGGAAGATCCGGACCGGACTGGCCTGAAGCCTGGGACGCGTAGAGACAGCAATGCAGTCTATGGCAGCCACCGGTTCTGGTCACCAGAGGGCGAGGGGAGCACAAACCAAGAAGCAGGCAGAAAGCATACTGAAGCATAGAGAGGCTGAGCACCCACAGGTGCAGTATAGTGGAGTAATTAGAGCCATGCTGGAAGCAGACAGAGGCAGAGCTAACTCAGGCAACACACACAGGTGCAGTATAGTGGAGTAATTAGAGCCACGCTGGAAGCAGCCAGCACACAGAGACAGAACTAACTCAGAAAGGACAGACAGAAGCCAGCTCAGAAGCTGACCCCCAGAAATGAGGTAAGTCTGAGAGGGGTCACGACCACAGACGTGACATATCACAAAGACAGTCCCTCCCAGTTTTGTTCTATCTAGCCAGCCTGTTAAGTTGTGGGGGTGACTTATCCCAGTCTGCATCTGATGTTGTTCTGTGTAACCCTTAGGGTTCTGGGCACTTCGGGACCCAAAATAGTGTCTAACTTGTAGTTCATAGGTCCTCAGTCTGTGGTGCACATACCCCAAGTATATGTGAGACCTTAGCAGGGGTGTACATGGCACCTGGCATGCATCCATTATCTCCCCCTCCCTGCCGCCCACCTATTTGCTCGCCTACTGCCTTCCCAACTCCATGTTATAAAGAAACCAAAAACAGGTGCAGGCCATAGCCCTTTGCATACCGCCAGTGGCTCTTGCCAGTCCTCCCTCTCTGAAACAGGAATTTACATCATAGGTTGAGTTCTAGCGAGAGCGCCAGTGGCAAGCACAAGGCTATGGGCCCCACTCCTGGTTTTGAGTTCTTTACAGTACGTAGTTGGGGAGACAGCGAGCAAGCTGTTGGACAGAGGTACCAGTAAGGGAGTGAGTGACCGGGGTTGAGGGATGTGAGAGATAGATTACTACTACTATTTAGCATTTCTATAGCGCTACAAGGCGTACGCAGCGCTGCACAAACAGATGGATAGATGGGGTGATGATGGATATTGGTAGCAGAAGGAGAGGGAGAGAGATAGATGTGCGATGACGGTGGTTGATGGAGTGTAGGGGAAACAGAGAGAGAGGGCTTTACTGGATGGTGGGGTGAGTGGGAGAGAGAGAGATGGGAGCAGTGCTGAATGATCAAGAGAGGGGAAGAGCAGAGAAGCAATGCTGGATAGTGGGGGATGAGAGGGAAGAGATGGTGCAGTGATGGGAGGGGAGAGCAGCAGTGGGGTGATGCTAGATGTAGGGGGAGGAGAGAGATGGGGCATTGTTGGATGGGGAGAAGAGAAAGAGAGGCGATATTGGATGGGGGCAAAGGGGGTAATTTTGGATGGTTGAGTAGGGGGAGAGAGAGACAGGAGATGCTGCATGGCTAGGGGAAGGGGTAGAGAGACAGAGAAAAGAGAGTGAATGCCAAGTTAACAGGAAACCCTGGCAAAGAGTTAAGAGAAGACAGAGGAAAGCAGAAACCAGATACTGAGAACAATATGATTAGAAAAAAAAATAACCAATTTCTGCTTTGCAATTAGAATATAGCAGTTTTTGGAATGTACGTCTGCCAGAGCTGATTGGATCTAAGGGTACTCAGTTGAAGTTTGTTAATCTTAGGAGATACTTAGCTTGAAGTTGAGAAATACTGTTGTAGTTGCTACAGTAAATGATTGGGTATACCATTTACTCTTAACTTGTCAAAGGTTGAAAAGTTGCTCCTGCCTATTCAGCTCTCATAGTTATCACACATTCTTGCATTTTGTCGCTCTTTCCTCTCAAAACTATGTATTTCCTAATGAAACCTAGGTTACTTATAAATTGCAAAAAAAAAATCAGGAAATTCCAGGTATTACTCCCACCTTTCCTTTGTTTCTCCAACACTTCCTGAAAGGCATCAACAGCTGTTGCTGGCCTTCGATCTGAAATTTCCTTACAAGGAGCAGGTCAATAAACTTGTAATATGCACAACAATCCTCAGCAACCTAGCAGGGAAGAACCTACATTGTCCTATATACGTTTCATTCACCCATCTCATCAAAGGTACAATATTGTAAATGCCCACATCTAGCAAACCCAGTTCGCTCATCTGAGCATCCAGGATCAATTTAGAGTATCTGTTTTGGGGTTCTCTGAGTTCCAAATAAACTTCATTGCCTCCTGCGACAGCGTGAGTAATTGTGGATTGAGGAGCCTTCACAAACGAAGCCAGACCATGGGTTAAAAGTGAACAAAGTTTTTTTAATAGTGTGATTCAAATGGAAGACATACAGGAATTTGTTGCTAACATTCCACTTTTTACCAAACTGGCTGAATCAGATCGCGCACATCATAGCATTTCTTGAGGCAGGTCTTCAGAAAGGATTGGCGTTGGGTTCTGTAAAAGTTCAGGGGCTATCTACAGAAAACATCTCTGGGCTTACCCAAATATTGTTTGTTTCTTGCAGGGAGCAGGCTGCTTGTAGCCTCCTTTTCGTATGCCATGTCCAGAGTGGAACCTTAATTTAGTACTTCAGGCTCTTCAGAAGCCTCTTTTTGAGCAACTTTGGAAGGCCTACCTGAAAGATCTTGCAGTAAAAGACAGCGTTCTTGGTGGCTGTTGCATTGGCATGTAGGGTTTTGGAGCTTCAGGCATTTTGTCTGGGATCTCTTTCTCCGTTTTTCAGAGGCGGGGTTCTCCTTGCACACTGTTCCTTCCTTTCTTCTGAAAGTGGTATCAGCATTTTATCTCAACCAATCTGTGGAGCCTCCGTTCTTTTGCAGAGAGGATGAAGAGGCTCAGTATTCTTCCTTTAAGCTCCTTTAAGCTTCTCGATATGCATAGTCCTCGTTAGATATCTGGAAGTCACGAATAAGTTTGCAAATTGGACAGACTGTTTGTGCTTTTTGGTAAACAGAGGCTAGGCCTCATATTTTCCCAGCCCACAATTTCTAGATTGCTGAAGGAGATTATTACATTAGCTTATTTGCTTGCGGGGAAGCGGGTTCATTCTACGAGATGTACTGCGACATCCTGGGTGGAGGCTACCTTACCGTCTCTGACGAATATTTGTAAGGTGGCGACTTGGTTGACACTGTATACCTTTGCCAGACACTACAGGTTGGACACTGGGATATGCTTGGAAGCCAGGTTTGGGGCTTCGGTCCTCAGGGCTACGGTACCAGGATTCCACCTTCTCTAGGGATTGCTTTTGAACATCCCACAGCTTCTGGAATAGTGGGAAATTAATGAAAGGAAAAATTAGGTCTTTCCTAATAATTTGCTTTCAATTAGTCCTTCCCATTATTCCAGAAGCCCGCCCAAGGTTTCTGAGATGTTGAGTTGATATAAAGTAATGAGTCAATTATCGACTGTCACCATGCATGGTGCTTTCTGCATATCTCTTGTTCTCTACAAGTTGTCCAGAGATGAGAAAGGTCCACATATGTTTGCTCATCTGGTTATTGTTAGGTTAGTGAGTTGTTGAAGGTGGTTGTGTTTATTCTGAGTTTCTCCTTACTGCTTGCCTATGTAAATACGGAGGAATTGTACTGGACCCCAGAGAGAAATGTCTCAGCTCAGTTCTCTGTCTCCACTTGCTGATTGATGGGCAAACCTTATAGACCTACCATCCAGAAACACAACAAAATCAACACGAACATACCTAAATATCCACTACCCAAGCTGCAAAGGACTCAAATACAAATCAACCTATGCATCCAGCTTCTCTTATATAAGCACACAACTATAGAACGCACTACTGACCGTCATGAAAACAACATACGGCCACCTAATCTTCCGGATATTCCTAAAGCCTAACCTGTTCAAAGAGGCATACTCAAACGACCCAACCTAAATGCCTTAACCCCGCAACACAACAATATAAATGCTCGTACTGGACATAACCTACTCTTCCCCTTATGACCCCCAATGTGTCTATCAATCCTGATCATTATTCTGTCATAACCTCACTTTGTATTTGTTCATGCTGGTATTGGCAACTGTCACTACTGTACTATGTAAGCCACATTGAGCCTGCAAATAGTTGGGAAAATGTGGGATACAAATGCAACAAATAAATAAATATTGGGAAGGACTAATAGAAAATTATCAGGTAAGACCTAATTTCTCCATTTTCATGTGCAATATTAGTACGTTATTACTAAAAAAAAAATCAAAATATTAATGTATCAAATATAAATCCATCATATTTTGGGTATTAGCGTAAAAATACATGTGACAGTTGTGCAGAATTTGGACTTCTGAGTATTATACTGCCCTGCAATGGCAGAAGGAAGTCCATTATGGCTGATTTGTGGGAAAACAGAAAAAATGGCTTGGTATCTCTGCAATGAACTGACTGCTTCTGAAATATTTGGGGATCCTGAGGGGGGGCTATGCTGAAGTCTAATATACATTGCCATGAGACATACTTCCTATATTACAGATAGGCACTTAATTTATTTTTGAGCATAAGGGGACTTCCTTCTGCCATTGCAGGACAACATGGTACTCTCTTCTGTGCCATCTTATGGTAATATTCTTACTTTTAGTTAATCCTAATATAAATGAGTAAGTGGTAGCATGAGATTAGAGCTGCTAGGCTTTTCTCTGTGTTTCATCATTGCCTTTTCTTTCATGTTAAGCAGCAGGTAAGTATTCTCTCCCCATTGTGTCTCTTGGTATCACAAGGAGATGAGAGCATCACAGTCACTCACACAACCAAAATTCATTCACGGAATCTTATTTGCAAATTATATAATAACCTTTGCCATCATTTTTGTTCTAAAGTTTTAAAGTTTTCTTCCTTCTAGCACTGATTAAAAAAGAAGTGAAAGCTGCCTTTAATCGCATTTTAAAATCCCATGGAGATTCTGCTTCTGTAGGAGTCCGTAATGATGTGCAGAACAGGAAGAAGTGTTGTCGAGAAGGCTGTGAACACACGTCTCCTTTCCCATCTCAGATCATCACAGAGATAAAAGTAGAAATCTTATTTTTTGCCTTCTATTAATCTACTTAGATTTACCAAATCAAAATCTAGTTGGGATTTCCCTTGAATGTAGTGTAGCTCATGAATGAATAACACTAAGCTTAAAGAGGCTAGAGTGTAAACTGTTTTTTTAATTACTAAGTTTTACATTTTGCTGGCACCTTAAACTTTAAACGCTGACATATACAGATCCTTGAATAGATTATGTAATGACTATAACATATTAACACCCTGTAAGCCACATTGAGCCTGCAAAAAGGTGGGATAATGTGGGGTACAAATACAATAAATAAATAAATAAAGTTAATCTGTGAGTTTAAAAAGGGGTTAGACGGTTTCCTAAAGGACAAGTCCATAAACCACTACTAAATGGACTTGGGAAAAATCCACAATTCCAGGAATAACATGTATAGAATGTTTGTACGTTTGGGAAGCTTGCCAGGTGCCCTTGGCCTGGATTGGCCGCTGTCGTGGACAGGATGCTGGGCTCGATGGACCCTTAGTCTTTTCCCAGTGTGGCATTACTTATGTACTTATGTCTTGGGTAAATAGCACGCAGTATATTCTGAAGGTCAGCATTATAACTCAATCTTTGCCTTCCCATTTTCTCTGATAGCAATTTGAATAACTTCATCTTCCATCTAAGCAGTGATTGCTTTGTCATGCTTGCTTGTCAATTGCATATTTTACATTTACATGTAAAATAAGGACATCTTAACTTCTAGGGCAGTAGATCAATCCATGGGTGTATTAAGACCAATCAGCAGCCAATGGTTAATTTAAACTGGAGCTGTGTTCTAGTGACCTTCACTGCCTTGTTACCCCTACCTTGTTGTTCCTCACAGGACGTACTCTGCATTGCATTAGGCCCCCGAGCTGAAGATGAAGTAGTTCAGTACATCCGACTGGAGAGCCTATTGGGGAGACTGAGCCAAACATTGCAGTGCAGGAAGGTAAAGCATATTTAAACTTAGTTCGTCCAATTTGAGAGACTTTTCAATCCTGGGTTTTCAGGACTGATTTTGGAGCATGGTGATTCCTTCCTGCTATCTTGTGCTTCCGTCTCAATTGGAACTGACCTGTATTGGACTATGTCATAAGCTTTTATTAGCTATTTCTCAAGTGGGTGGGGGGGGGAGTTCTACATTTTTTTATATCCCTCTGCCAACTATACCATTGCACTGATGATCTTGGCCAGAAGCCACAAACAGCTACTCCTCCAGAACCTGGCTAATATGCACCCTAAGCCTGGCCAGAAGGAGATTTCATTGATCAATAGCTGAAAAGACTCCCCACACCCCCCCAACCCCCCCAGTGTGCTGTGAATGCTGCTTCTGTAATATCCATAGAATGGGTGAATCTGGAGTGTAGAATCAGATATACACTGTGTTTGAAAGCTGCACACTGTGAAGGTAATTCTAAAAAGAGCAGAAATGATGTATATTTAAAATTACATGGACCATTTTCATGTAAAAGTGTGGAGGTAATGCCATTCAGTGCATACTTTTACCCACAATGAGCAGAGGCATTCCTGAGGATTGGTTGAGGCTAGGTTTGAACTTTATATTCATATTTTGATACTGATGCATTTCTACATTGATTATCCCAAAGCATGTGTTTAAATTTTCAAAAGAATTTTATGTGTACTAAATAGCAGGTGTAAGTGTGTGTGGGTATTTTAGTGGGTAATTTTTGAAAGGAAAATTATGTGCATTTTGACTTCACAAATGAAGTGACTTGTTTTCTTCGTAGTCTAAGCAAACTTCACTTCTAGCCCTTGGAAAGCAGGCCAATCACTTCATAAAAATTAATTCAAAACACAATTTTTTATTCTTGAAACAGTATGCATAAGATTTTTTTTAATTTGCCACCATTTTGATCTTCTTGAAGGTGAAGATTATTTGTGGCAAGAATATTGTTTTTTTCTGTCTGATAAATCTCCACATGAGTAATTTATTTACTTTCCTTGTTTTCAGTACATTTGTCCCACTGCAGAGCAGCAATTAGCCAAGTGCACTATAGAACTTGCATCTCTTCTAGGTAAGCAATCACCTTGAGATGCACACTGTCCTCCATCACCTTGGTAGCCCAGGAATTGTCTTCCATTTTGTTGCTGTTCTTTCTTGTTCTACTTTAAACAAAGCCCTTTTAATATTCTAGATATTTTAATAATCAGAATAGGATTGTTGTAAAGATAGATTAATTCACAACCTTCTGGGTAAGGCAAAAGCCTTTCACTACCCCTGCACATTACTTCCTGTGCTTCTGCAGCCCCACGGCCTCTTCAGTTCCGTTTTACTCACTGAGATCATTGGATGCGATCTGCAGCGGCCCTTGAGAGCTTTAGAAAATTTTCTTTCATCTTCAGTTATTTTTTCCTACCAAATCCATCTTAGAAGGCCTTTATTAAGCTTTTTTGATCTTTTGACATGTGATTTCCTTGAGAAGAAGGGAGGGTGGCAAATCCTTAAGTACATTATGAGTGTCATCTTCCAACAGATCCCAGGCTGGTTAAGTATAATTCAATACTCAGGAGCTTTAAATGACTCTGTACTAAACGTGTGCATGGGTTGCCACACTGGGTTAGAGCAGTGGACTGAGAACCAGGGAAGCTGGGCAATTTATTCTTACTGTCCATTACCTCTAGTAGAAACCAGAGATGCTAACAGTGGGGGTGGGGGGGGGGGGGGGGGAGGGAACCAGAGTGTGCGAGGTATAAATTTAGAAAGTTTAAGTGTCTAAAAGGCTTCCAAATGAAAGAAGCAAAATAAAATGATAGGGAAATTTTAATTTACCTCTTAATGTCCTTTCCTTATCATCCATGCCAGACCAGTCCAGATAAGTGGGTTATGTCTCTCTGCCAGCAGACAGAACCAGAGAAAATAAACAGCTCACAGCTGACTTAACTCACCTTATAAGGGGCTGATGTTGCCCTCAACTCCTCAGTATTTCTCTGGCAGCAGCAAATGGAACAGACATGTGGCCTGGTGCAGCAACTATGAGTAGGGTGCTCTTAAGACATTAGGCCCAGATTCCCAGTGGAGCATAAGCCAAGTCTGAGGAAAACTGCAGGCAACAGTCCTTTGAAGCTGATTTCCCTTCCCCTTTGAAACAGACTAGAGGGCTAAGATTGATGGAAGCTGGTCTACAGAGCCCAGAGGTGCTAAACCTGGTGGTGCTAGGTACCTCAGATGAAACATCAAAGTAGGGTGATACAAATAGCTTTCCAAGTAAGGTTAAAAAAAAAAAAAAAAAGACTCCAAGGATGGAAACAGAGGTCAATTTTTATTGAAGCATCAAACTAAATAAGGACTTGACATAGAGCTGTGTTTCGGCATTAAATACCTGGTTCAGGAGAACTTTTCACTTTTCTGTATATTGCTCCTAATAAAGCACTGAAGGTGTCAAAGAATGCATATGAGCAAAATATCCAAAGGGCTAATCAACAAAAAGACCTAACTCTTTCCACATTGTCTCAGCTAAACTTTCTCCTTGAAAAAAACTGTTTCCATCCTCAGATCCTTTTTTTTGGACCTTATTTGGAAGGCTAGTTATATTACCCTACTTTGCTGTTGTGTCTGTTGGACTCACGTAGGGGTGCATCTTTTTGGTGCTAAGTACCTCCCCTTAGCCCCTCTCGGATACTTGTGGGAATTGTGGCTGTAGTGCGCTCTGTCCTCCCAGACTCTTGGGAGGAGGCCAAAGGAATGTTTCCTGAGTGCCAGACGATTAAAATGTTGGAAGAGGAAGAAGAAAAAAGTCTTCAGTTCAGCATCTTCCTAGCCTGCTTCCTGGTCTTCTGTAGTGCTGTGTCGGATTGGAACTTAAGTGATCATGCACACCCTATTTCTTCTCTCTATTTGCTTCCAGTGCATCTGGAAATAAGTAAGTTATGGCAGTTCAGCATGTCAGCTGGTGCATTTGTCCTGGCCTTTAGAGCAAGTGAGTGCAATCCACTCTCTCGCCATTGCTTCAGGTATATCAGGGGTGGGGGAGGAGAGGGGAAAGAAAGTGGCATGCTGCAGCTAAGTCACAGCAGTTCAGTGTGTTAGTGGTGCATTTACCCTGGCTTGGGAGAAAGCAGGCAAGCTGGCACCAGATGGGAAGATGTGATCTGTAGAGGTTTAGCACACAGGCAAAACTGAGGCTGGAAAAGTTCCCCAGACTAAACTGTGGCCCAAGCAGTGTAGAGTAAGACTTGATCAGCTCTCCTCTTTTGATGGGATCATTACCCTTTTAATTCAGTGCTTATCAATCTTTTTCTGGTTATGACCCCGTAATAGTGGCCAAATAAAATTGCAGAATAATGATGCATCTATGGAGAGCCCACCCAAGTTATGAGCCCAAATATGAGTTTTCTTACCCCATTTGGAGTCCTAACCCACAGTTTGGGAAACTGTTTTAACTGCTGATTTGAGCCAAAAATATGTAAGTAGAGCATGCTGGTGTCTTTATCTCCCTCTTTCCCTCTGATAGGGAAATAGAGGGAGATCATGAAGGCTTCAGACATGGCAGAGCCTTCACAGTTCCAGTTTTCTACTGAGTTAATACTGCAGCACATGCATGTCAGAGCTCCTCTCTCAGCTCCACTACCTCCCAGGTAGTGGAACAATAGTGAGAACAAACCGGCTCTCTGTCCCTCTACATGTGAAGCTTCCCAGAGTATCTTTAAGGCCAGAATAGGCTTTGATGAATGAAACATTTCTGTAGCCTGAGAATAATTTAAATAAAAAATCCTGGGTGACCTGCTTCATTAGTACCTTCAGATTCTGCTTTGATGATATTGCAAGGACAAAAACCATTATTTGTAAAATCATAAAAACGAAGTAGACATAACACTAAATTCATAAATCAAAAACAAAGTAAACATAACATTAAATTCATAAATCTTTTTAAATTAAAAAGGTTCACATATATGTTGGAACAAATAAACAGAGATATGAACTTGTGTTAAAAATAACATAGGGGCAAATATAGAAAAGCCTTGAAATATACAGAAACAAAATACAGTGGAGATGACCAATAAGACCAGAGTGAGGTCACAGACATCCTTGAAAGAGAACTTCTTTATTGAACCAGCTCATAATATGGTACATAAAAGCATACAAGATTGTTCAGAGGACTCGGCACGGGCCATGTTTCAGCTATATTGCCTGCATCAGGAGTCTAAAAACAAATAACAATGGCAAAATAATAACAACAAAGGTATGTCAATGAACAGGCATAAAAATAGACATGTACATACAATCAAAAATGATGTTCAAAATTTTAAAATATGAATACTTGTAAATAAATTAATTAAAAGTTAATAAATCTAATTGAGCAAATTGGGCAAATGGTAAATTTACCCCTGGCGTGAAGAGCAGTGTGTTTACTTGCTGGGACACACTGGGGTTTTCCTTCCTAGAACATTTTTTAACAGACCAGGGACTTCTCAGGCAGTTTGGATCGATGCCAGCAGCAACTCGAGAATGTAGGGGGGGGGGGGCAGAATTTGCTTACTGCCAACTGGCTCATTATGTGGGTACATTAGATAGTAGAGACCTACAATTCCTTGTCCGAACGCATTTGCAATCTTTGTTCCAAGGAAATCTAGAGGACAAGGTTACTATTTCACCTTTACATAAATCACTCCAAGCTTTAGGTCCAGGGAAAGATTATGAGACCTTACAACAGGGCAGGACCCAAGAGGTGGGCCCATCCTTTGGCTTGCTTAACTTCCCCAGTTTGATAAAGAGTATTCCCCACTTTGTGCAGGGAGCAGATTTACAGGTGTGTCAGTTTAGGATTTTGCACAGGGCTTATTTCTTTCCCAAATGGGCATTTAAGGCCCATTTACTATGGTCACCTGTCTGTGAAAAGTGTGGCGCAGCTGAGGGCACCCTATTTCATATTTTTTTGAGATTGCATTGGCAATGGAGGAATCAGTTTCATACTCATGCTATGGGAGGCAAAAGAGGCACATCTTTTAAGCGTTGCAAACACCTTTTGGCAGTATGGGGTATATACATTCAGTCTCTTTCACAATGCATTAGAAGTGCTGTCACCAGTAAACTGCAGAACTAGTAATTTGGGGGGTGTCTGTATCATCTGGGAGAGGAGGGAACAGGAAAGAAAGTTTTGTTCAGCTTGTTTTAGTTTTTATGTACCCTAGTCCATACCACATTTTTTTTTTTTGTTACATTTTTGTACCCCGGGCTTTCCCACTCATGGCAGGCTCAATGCGGCAGGCAATGGAGGGTTAAGTGACTTGCCCAGAGTCACAAGGAGCTGCCTGTGCCGGGAATCGAACTCAGTTCCTCAGTTCCCCAGGACCAAAGTCCACCACCCTAACCACTAGGCCACTCCTCCATCAGAGTGATGCAGGAGGTGGGGGGAGGGGGGACTGGGTTAATGATCTGTAAAATGGTACAATTCTGGTGAGAGGCTATAAGAGGCTAGGCCTGTCGCAGGGGTATATGGAGGTGGGAGTAAGGCTTCAGTTGAGTTCTCCTTCCTCACTTGGTGATGCTGGTCTAGATTTGTGTTTTATTGCTTTGGTGGTGGGGAGGAGGAAGTAGGTTTGATTGAGGTTCAATATGGGGGTGGGGGAATGGGTCTGAGTTGGAAGAGGGTTGAGGCTTGAATTGTACGTGAGTTACTGAATGGTCAGAGTATCCTTTTTTTAAAAGCTAAATCACCTTGTTCCACCAACTGTGTTTGGGAAAGATATGGGAGGGAGTGGAATGGAGAGGGGTTCAGCTGGGATTGGGGCGGGTTTGCCTTAAAGACGTATGAGACTGCAGTGATTATTGTTTAGTGACTGTATTATTGCTTTACAATTTACGATAAAGGGTGGGGAGGGGGAGGTTAGTTAGGGGTTGAATTGATAATTGTAAAAGAAAACATTGAACAGGTATGTGTTGGTTTGCTCATTGTATCTTTATTTTATTGTTCGATAAAAATTGTTTTCAACTAAATTCATATCAGTTGATACTCCTTTCCTTCTATGGTTTCAAATGACAACATAAATATGTTTTTTTCATGACTAAAGTTTCAGATAAAGTTCCTATCCAGGGAATACCTAAGCTTCAAACACAGAAGCAAAATGAAAAAGAACAAGTGCAGACAAATCCTGTCCATAATCTCCTACAGCTGCTGTTGTCTGTCTGGCAGAAAGATTTCCTGGTACCTGTACCACTTCATTTAATATTTAGCCTGAAGAATATTGGCTACATTGCTGATGCTCAGCTGCATGAGGTGAGTTTTTCAAAGCTTCTAGAATTGGCTACAATCTACTTGTCAGCTGACGGGCTGTGTTTGGAACAAAGAAAATTGAATTGCACACCAAATCACCAGGTTTTCAAGGAGTTGGGAGGTACATGTTCACATACAGTGGTGGAAATAAGTATTTGATCCCTTGCTGATTTTGTAAGTTTGCCCACTGACAAAGACATGAGCAGCCCATAATTGAAGGGTAGGTTATTGGTAACAGTGAGAGATAGCACATCACAAATTAAATCCGGAAAATCACATTGTGGAAAGTATATGAATTTATTTGCATTCTGCAGAGGGAAATAAGTATTTGATCCCCCACCAACCAGTAAGAGATCTGGCCCCTACAGACCAGGTAGATGCTCCAAATCAACTCGTTACCTGCATGACAGACAGCTGTCGGCAATGGTCACCTGTATGAAAGACACCTGTCCACAGACTCAGTGAATCAGTCAGACTCTAACCTCTACAAAATGGCCAAGAGCAAGGAGCTGTCTAAGGATGTCAGGGACAAGATCATACACCTGCACAAGGCTGGAATGGGCTACAAAACCATCAGTAAGACGCTGGGCGAGAAGGAGACAACTGTTGGTGCCATAGTAAGAAAATGGAAGAAGTACAAAATGACTGTCAATCGACAAAGATCTGGGGCTCCACGCAAAATCTCACCTCGTGGGGTATCCTTGATCATGAGGAAGGTTAGAAATCAGCCTACAACTACAAGGGGGGAACTTGTCAATGATCTCAAGGCAGCTGGGACCACTGTCACCACGAAAACCATTGGTAACACATTACGACATAACGGATTGCAATCCTGCAGTGCCCGCAAGGTCCCCCTGCTCCGGAAGGCACATGTGACGGCCCGTCTGAAGTTTGCCAGTGAACACCTGGATGATGCCGAGAGTGATTGGGAGAAGGTGCTGTGGTCAGATGAGACAAAAATTGAGCTCTTTGGCAAGAACTCAACTCGCCGTGTTTGGAGGAAGAGAAATGCTGCCTATGACCCAAAGAACACCGTCCCCACTGTCAAGCATGGAGGTGGAAATGTTATGTTTTGGGGGTGTTTCTCTGCTAAGGGCACAGGACTACTTCACCGCATCAATGGGAGAATGGATGGGGCCATGTACCGTACAATTCTGAGTGACAACCTCCTTCCCTCCGCCAGGGCCTTAAAAATGGGTCGTGGCTGGGTCTTCCAGCACGACAATGACCCAAAACATACAGCCAAGGCAACAAAGGAGTGGCTCAGGAAGAAGCACATTAGGGTCATGGAGTGGCCTAGCCAGTCACCAGACCTTAATCCCATTGAAAACTTATGGAGGGAGCTGAAGCTGCGAGTTGCCAAGCGACAGCCCAGAACTCTTAATGATTTAGAGATGATCTGCAAAGAGGAGTGGACCAAAATTCCTCCTGACATGTGTGCAAACCTCATCATCAACTACAGAAGACGTCTGACCGCTGTGCTTGCCAACAAGGGTTTTGCCACCAAGTATTAGGTCTTGTTTGCCAGAGGGATTAAATACTTATTTCCCTCTGCAGAATGCAAATAAATTCATATACTTTCCACAATGTGATTTTCCGGATTTAATTTGTGATGTGCTATCTCTCACTGTTACCAATAACCTACCCTTCAATTATGGGCTGCTCATGTCTTTGTCAGTGGGCAAACTTACAAAATCAGCAAGGGATCAAATACTTATTTCCACCACTGTATATGAGCCTTTATGAATTCATGAAAATAGAATGATTTTAAAAAATAGTGTGCCTTTTGATAGGACAAGCATAACTGTTAGTAGTTAAATGTAAGATGGATTTAAAATATTAGTGTACATTGGTCAAGAAGTTATAGGTAGGATATAGATATTTGCTTAACCAGGCCTGCATTTTAAGGTGTATGGGTTCAAATTCATTTTAGATCTTAAAAAAAATAACTTTGATCTGTTTGGTTACTAAAGTAACAGCTGTGCTGCAGGCCAAGATAGTCTAGTTAAGTTGCATTAGTCGTAATGAAACAGGGATAAAGGACTATAAAAAATTTGTTGACCATGCCATAATTTTAGATATTTGAAATAAATAATTTCAAAGGTGCTGCAAAGAGCATATCGGGGCTCATTTTCAAAGCACTTAGACTTACAAAGTTCCATTGGTTACTATGTGACTTTGTAAATCTAAGCGCTTTGTAAATATGCCTGCCTCTCTGTATCCTTATTTAAGATGTTAGCACATGTATGAATAAATATATGTTTAAATTGACTTGATGTTCCGTACTCAATTTCTAGAGAAGTGTATAGAAACACAAAAAATGACAACAGGTAAAGGCCACATGGCCTATCCAGTTTGCCCTTCAATATGTATGATATTCTCTGGCTTATGAAACCTGACTCACCCTGTTTATATTCTACAGTGGGATTTGTTCATTTTCATGCTCCATGGTCTTATTGAATATGGAATCATGGAATATACCCAGATAGACCAGTACTTGCATAGCCTACAAGAATTCCATTGGTCTCCTGTAAGTATTTGCAGTCTGTTTTCCAATGATGGTTGCTTTTCAGGTTTTTATATTTTAATCTCTTTGTAGAGAATTAACCCATTTTCTTTTAGTTATGTGGGTCAACAGACATGGCAGAGGAGGGAGCTTCAGAGAAGTTAGTGTCTCTTGCTTTGGAGTATCTGATCAGTGAGATGTGAGGGCAGGTTTGCTTGTGCCACTACTCAGGGAGGCACGCTGTCTTTAGGGTATGCTCTTTAGTCATGCTTGAAGTCTCATTTCCTGCAACTGTTTTGGACCACCCCTTCCTGTGAACTTCACAGCTATTTTTCTTTGCAGATGGTGTCGGAGGTAGAGCCTTTGTGCTCTTTCATGGGGCCACCTTGTGTGGTTGGTCAGCAGGTAGATGAACCTGTAGTCCATCCCAGCTCTGGGGGGGGGGGGGGCTGAATCTTCCTCTCAGTTTCCTACTTCTTGGTCCTGAGCAGTCTGGGAGCAGAGAGTTCTGGATGGTTCTTTAATCTGCCTGATCTCTGGCCATGCAGAACAGATATTGGCATGGCCTTTTTGGTGCTTGACTCCCCCTCTCCCCCTTTTTTTTATTATTGTTGTCTTGGAGCCTGGTTGCCTTCCATTGTTTTTGCTGGGGATCTTAGACTTGCAAGACCACAGACCGCTCTCTGTGGGCCCATGTCTCCTGGTCCAGAATGGTTTGGTGACAGTGGCCTTGCCTATATAGTCTGATTCTCAGACCAGAAGTAGGGTATTTGGACTGAATTGCAGGTTCTCAGTTTGGACCTGCTGCTTGGTCGATCATATCAGGGCTGCACATAGGCAGCTAGGGTGAAGTAGTGATTTTTGTTTCAAACATATATAAACCAAAGGTCATTAGCTCCGAATCGTCACCTTATATGTATTCCTTTCTGCTGAAACTTAATATTTCTCCTCCTGTTTTTTGCCTCCTGGTTTGTGTTTCTTCCCCTCTTTCACTGGCATCTTACATAAGTACGTAAGTGTTGCCATTCTGGGACAGACCTAAGGTCCATCAAGTCCAGTATCCTGTTCCCAACAGTGGCCAATCCAGGTCACAAGGACCTGGCAAGGTCCCAAAACAGTACAATACTTATTATACTGCTTATCCCTGAAATAAGCAGTGGATTTTCCCAAGTCCATTTTAATAATGGCTTATGGACTCTTACTTTAGGAAACTATCCAAACCTTTTTTAAACCCCGCTAAGCTAACAGCTTTTACCACATTCTCTGGCAACGAATTCGAGTTTAATTACACGTTGAGTGAAGAAATATTTTCTTAGATTTGTTTTAAATGTACTACTTTGTAGCTTAATTGCGTGCCCCCTAGTCCTAGTATTTTTGGAAAGAGTAAACAGCGATTCTCCGAGGACAAGCAGGCTGCTTGTTCTCACTGATGGGTGACGTCCACGGCAGCCCCTCCAATCGGAAACTTCACTAGCAAAGGCCTTTGCTAGTCCTCGCGCGTCCATGCGCACCGCGCATGCGCGGCCGTCTTCCCGCCCGAACCGGCTCGTGTTCGTCAGTCTTCTTTTGTCCGCGCTCGGTACGGTCGTGTTTTCGCCGTGTCGGGCCCCGCAAAGTCGACCTCGCGCGTTCGTCGTGTGTTTTCGAAAAGAGAAAAATTATTATCCATTCTGTGTGGGAAAAGACTCTTGGTCTTTTCTTCCCCCGCTATTTTCAGCTTTTCGCCCCGGTAAGTTTTCTTTCGTCGTCGGGGTAGGCCGCTTTTAGGCCTCGGGTCGAAGTTTTTCTTCCCCTTGTTTTTTCGGTGCCTTTTCCGCCATTTTGACTTTTGATCTCGCCGGCGTGATTTTTCCGCCCATGACATCGAAGTCTACCAGCGGCTTCAAGAAGTGCACCCAGTGCGCCCGGGTCATCTCGCTCACTGACAGGCACGCGTCGTGTCTTCAGTGCTTGGGGGCTGGGCACCGCCCGCAGGCCTGTAGTCTGTGTTCCCTTTTGCAAAAGCGGACTCAGGTAGCGAGATTGGCCCAGTGGAACGTTTTGTTCTCGGGCTCTTCGTCGGCATCGGCACCGGGGGTATCGAGTGCATCGACGTCTTCAGCGTCCAGAGCTTCATCCTCGGCCGCCAGTGCATCGAGGCATCGGCCCTCTGCATCGGCGCTGAGACATCGGATAGCTGCATCGACGTCGGTGGTACCGGGACCTCGTCTGCTGATGTCGTCGGACGGTGGTGCTTCGTCTGGAGTGCAGGTGAGGGCTGTCCATTCCCCTGCTGGTGGCGGTGAGCCTTCGGGTGGGTCTCCCCCTACCCTGAGGGCTCCTGCGGTACAGCCCCCCCGAGACCGACCTCCTTCGGCCTCGGCCCCGAGGAAGCGACGACTGGATTCTACGTCCTCCTCGTCGGTGCCGGGAAGCTCCGGTGACATGCTTCGTTCCAAGAAATTGAAGAAGCATCGTCATCGGTCTCCTTCCCGGGTCGGCACCGAGAGCTCTGGGTCACCGAGGGAGTCGGCACCCAGCAGGCATCGGCACCGAGAGGACCGCTCACCCTCTGTTCAGGAGGTGTCGATGCGCTCCACTCTGGACAGCCCGGAACAGCCTCCACGCCCGGAACAGGTTCTGACGTTGACGCCTGCATCGACCTCCATGCCTTTCTCTGCAGCCGCTCTGAACGAGAGCCTCCGGGCCGTTCTCCCAGAGATTCTGGGAGAGCTGTTGCGCCCTACCCCTCTGGTACCGGCGGTGCTTGCGCCACCGGTACCGTCGAGCGTGGCGCCGGCTGGCCCATCGCCCGAGGTGAGGTCTCCAGCGTCGGTGCCACGTGCGGTACCGGCTGCCGTCGCCTCCCAGGAAGGCTCCCCGACTACGTCGGCGGAGGGAGCTTCGCCGATGCGGGCGAGGGAGTCTACCTCTCGACGCCCCCATCGTGGACGTGGCTCCACAGAGTCGAGTCGGGCACGGTTGCAGACACAGGTCCGTGAACTTGTGTCTGACACCGAGGGTGAGGCCTCGTGGGAAGAGGAAGAAGACCCCAGATATTTCTCTGACGAGGAGTCTGAGGGTCTTCCTTCCGATTCCACTCCCTCTCCTGAGAGACAGCTTTCTCCTCCCGAGAGTCTGTCTTTTGCTTCCTTTGTCCGGGAGATGTCTACGGCCATCCCCTTCCCGGTGGTTGTGGAGGACGAGCCCAGGGCTGAAATGTTTGAGCTCCTGGACTATCCTTCTCCACCTAAGGAAGCGTCCACTGTACCCATGCACCATGTCCTAAAAAAGACATTGCTGGCGAACTGGACCAAGCCTTTAACTAATCCCCACATCCCCAAGAAGATCGAGTCCCAGTACCGGATCCATGGGGACCCAGATCTGATGCGCACTCAGTTGCCTCATGATTCTGGAGTTGTGGATCTGGCCCTAAAGAAGGCTAAGAGTTCTAGGGAGCATGCTTCGGCGCCCCCGGGCAAGGACTCTAGAACCTTAGACTCCTTTGGGAGGAAGGCCTACCATTCCTCTATGCTCGTGGCCAAAATTCAGTCCTACCAGCTCTACACGAGCATACACATGCGGAACAATGGCGGGCTTGGTTGATGCGCTCCCCCCTGAGCAAGCCAAGCCTTTTCAGGAGGTGGTCAGGCAGCTGAAGGCGTGCAGAAAATTCCTGGCCAGAGGGGTGTATGACACCTTTGATGTTGCGTCCAGGGCCGCTGCTCAAGGTATGGTGATGCGCAGGCTCTCATGGCTGCGTGCCTCCGACCTGGAGAATAGAATCCAGCAGCGGATTGCGGACTCGCCTTGCCGTGCGGATAACATTTTTGGAGAGAAAGTCGAACAGGTGGTAGAGCAGCTCCACCAGCGGGACACCGCATTCGACAAGTTCTCCCGCCGGCAGCCTTCAGCCTCTACCTCTACAGGTAGAAGATTTTTTGGGGGAAGGAAGACTGTTCCCTACTCTTCTGGCAAGCGTAGGTACAACCCTCCTTCTCGACAGCCTGCGGCCCAGGCTAAGCCCCAGCGCACTCGCTCTCGTCAGCAGCGTGCGCCTCAGCAAGGCCCCTCGGCTCCCCAGCAAAAGCAAGGGACGAGCTTTTGACTGGCTCCAGCAGAGCATAGCCGACATCCAAGTGTCAGTGCCGGGCGACCTGCCAGTCGGAGGGAGGTTGAAAGCTTTTCACCAAAGGTGGCCTCTCATAACCTCCGATCAGTGGGTTCTCCAAATAGTCCGGCAAGGATACACCCTCAATTTGGCCTCAAAACCTCCAAATTGTCCACCGGGAGCTCAGTCTTACAGCTTCCAGCACAAGCAGGTACTTGCAGAGGAACTCTCCGCCCTTCTCAGCGCCAATGCGGTCGAGCCCGTGCCATCCGGGCAAGAAGGGCTGGGATTCTATTCCAGGTACTTCCTTGTGGAAAAGAAAACAGGGGGGATGCGTCCCATCCTAGACCTAAGGGCCCTGAACAAATATCTGGTCAAAGAAAAGTTCAGGATGCTTTCCCTGGGCACCCTCCTTCTCATGATTCAGGAAAACGATTGGCTATG
Organism: Microcaecilia unicolor; assembly: GCF_901765095.1. Taxonomy (NCBI): domain Eukaryota; kingdom Metazoa; phylum Chordata; class Amphibia; order Gymnophiona; family Siphonopidae; genus Microcaecilia; species Microcaecilia unicolor. The sequence goes on along the minus strand of NC_044039.1, from coordinate 138,783,624 downwards.
CTCTCTGGACTTGAAGGATGCCTACACACACATCCCGATACTGCCAGCTCACAGACAGTATCTGCGATTTCAGCTGGGCACACGTCACTTCCAGTACTGTGTGCTACCCTTTGGGCTCGCCTCTGCGCCCAGGGTGTTCACAAAGTGCTTGGCTGTAGTAGCAGCGGCACTTCGCAGGCTGGGGGTGCACGTGTTCCCATATCTCGACGATTGGCTGGTGAAGAACACATCCGAGGCAGGAGCCCTGCAGTCCATGCAGATGACTATTCGCCTCCTGGAGCTACTGGGGTTTGTGATAAATTATCCAAAGTCCCATCTTCTCCCAGTGCAGAGACTCGAATTCATAGGAGCTCTGCTGGATTCTCGGACGGCTCGCGCCTATCTCCCAGAGACGAGAGCCAACAACTTGTTGTCCCTCGTCTCGCGGGTGCGAGCGTCCCAGCAGATCACAGCTCGGCATGTTGAGATTGCTAGGCCACATGGCCTCCACAGTCCATGTGACTCCCATGGCCCGCCTTCACATGAGATCTGCTCAATGGACCCTAGCTTCCCAGTGGTTCCAGGCTGCTGGGGATCTAGAAGACGTAATCCACCTGTCCACGAGTTTTCGCGAATCCCTGTATTGGTGGACGATTTGGTCCAATCTGACTCTGGGAGGTCCCTTCCAAATTCCTCAGCCTCAAAAAGTGCTGACCACGGATGCGCCTCTCCTGGGGTGGGGAGCTCATGTCGATGGGCTTCACACCCAAGGAAGCTGGTCCCTCCAGGAACGCGATCTGCAGATCAATCTTCTGGAGTTACGAGCGATCTGGAACGCTCTGAAGGCTTTCAGAGATCGGCTGTCCCATCAAATTATCCAAATTCAGACAGACAACCAGGTTGCCATGTACTACGTCAACAAGCAGGGGGGCACCGGATCTCGCCCCCTGTGTCAGGAAGCCGTCAGCATGTGGCTCTGGGCTCGCCGTCACGGCATGGTGCTCCAAGCCACATATCTGGCAGGCGTAAACAACAGTCTGGCCGACAGGTTGAGCAGGATTATGCAACCTCACAAGTGGTCGCTCAATTCCCGTGTAGTGCGACAGATCTTCCAGGTGTGGGGCACCCCCTTGGTAGATCTCTTCGCATCTCGAGCCAACCACAAAGTCCCTCAGTTCTGTTCCAGGCTTCAGGCCCACGGCAGACTGGCATCGGATGCCTTCCTCCTGGACTGGGGGGAGGGTCTGCTGTATGCTTATCCTCCCATACCTCTGGTGGGGAAGACTTTGTTGAAACTCAAGCAAGACCAAGGCACCATGATTCTGATTGCTCCTTTTTGGCCGCGTCAGATCTGGTTCCCTCTTCTTCTGGAGTTGTCCTCCGAAGAACCGTGGAGATTGGAGTGTTTTCCGACCCTCATCACGCAGGACGAAGGGGCGCTTCTGCATCCCAACCTCCGGTCCCTGGCTCTCACGGCCTGGATGTTGAGAGCGTAGACTTTGCCTCTTTGGGTCTGTCAGAGGGTGTCTCCCGTATCTTGCTTGCTTCCAGGAAAGATTCCACCAAGAGGAGTTACTTCTTTCTGTGGAGGAGGTTTGCCGTCTGGTGTGACAGCAAGGCCCTAGATCCTCGCTCTTGTCCTACACAGACCTTGCTTGAATACCTTCTGCACTTGTCTGAGTCTGGTCTCAAGACCAACTCTGTAAGGGTTCACCTTAGTGCAATCAGTGCATACCATTACCGTGTGGAAGGTAAGCCGATCTCAGGACAGCCTTTAGTTGTTCGCTTCATGAGAGGTTTGCTTTTGTCAAAGCCCCCTGTCAAGCCTCCTCCAGTGTCATGGGATCTCAATGTCGTTCTCACCCAGCTGATGAAACCTCCTTTTGAGCCACTGAATTCCTGCCATCTGAAGTACTTGACCTGGAAGGTCATTTTCTTGGTGGCAGTTACTTCAGCTCGTAGAGTCAGTGAGCTTCAGGCCCTTGTAGCCCAGGCCCCTTACACCAAGTTTCATCATAACAGAGTAGTCCTCCGCACTCACCCTAAGTTACCGAAGGTGGTGTCGGAGTTCCATCTGAACCAGTCAATTGTCTTGCCAACATTTTTTCCCCGTCCTCATTCCTGCCCTGCTGAACGTCAGCTGCACACATTGGACTGCAAGAGAGCATTGGCCTTCTACCTGGAGCGGACACAGCCCAACAGACAGTCCGCCCAATTGTTTGTTTCTTTTGATCCCAATAGGAGGGGAGTGGCTGTGGGGAAATGCACCATATCCAATTGGCTAGCAGATTGCATTTCCTTCACTTACGCCCAGGCTGGGCTGGCTCTTGAGGGTCATGTCACGGCTCATAATGTTAGAGCCATGGCAGCGTCGGTAGCCCACTTGAAGTCAGCCTCTATTGAAGAAATTTGCAAAGCTGCGACGTGGTCATCTGTCCACACATTCACATCTCATTACTGCCTGCAGCAGGATACCCGACGCGACAGTCGGTTCGGGCAGTCAGTTCTTCAGAACCTGTTTGGGCTTTAGGATCCAACTCCACCCCCCGAGGGCCCTGTTTGTTCTGTTCCAGGCTGCACTCTCAGTTAGTTGGTAAATTTTTTAGGTCAATCTCAGTTATGTCCTCGCCGTTGCGAGGCCCAATTGACCATGGTTGTTGTTTTGAGTGAGCCTGGGGGCTAGGGATACCCCATCAGTGAGAACAAGCAGCCTGCTTGTCCTCGGAGAAAGCGAATGCTACATACCTGTAGAAGGTATTCTCCGAGGACAGCAGGCTGATTGTTCTCACAAACCCGCCCGCCTCCCCTTTGGAGTTGTGTCTTCCCTTGCTTTGTTTTGCTACTTATGGGACTGACAAACACGAGCCGGTTCGGGCGGGAAGATGGCCGCGCATGCGCGGTGCGCATGGACGCGCGAGGACTAGCAAAGGCCTTTGCTAGTGAAGTTTCCGATTGGAGGGGCTGCCGTGGACGTCACCCATCAGTGAGAACAATCAGCCTGCTGTCCTCGGAGAATACCTTCTACAGGTATGTAGCATTCGCTTTCACGTCTACCCGTTCCACACCACTCATTATTTTATATACCTCGCTGCCTGGCCCCCACTCTTTGGAGTTGCCTTTTCCTTATGCTGTGAAGGATCTGCGAAGAAGTTCAAGATCACGCTGAAGACCTGGTTCTTTGAGAAGATTTATAAATAGTCCTGGCCGCAGTTTTTCTGTTTTTGCATTTTTGGGGAACTTACTTGTCCTATGCTCCATCTTCTTCTCTCCTATGTTTTGCTATTGGTTGTGTAAAGGAAACATTTTTATTGTGCTATGTTACTCCTCCCCTTTGTTTTCCTCTTTGATGAACTTTGAGTGTTATGGTTCATGGTTTGTGCTATATCTGTTTAACGTGATTTGATTTTGTACACTGCCCAGAAGCCTTTGCAGGTGGCAGTGTATCAAAAGTCACAAAATAAGTTTAAATATTCAGGATCAGTGTATGAGGTGAGGTCCAGTACGTGCCCAGGCAAATAACTGACTGTAATTAGAGAGTAGACTAAGGATTCTAACACTGATGATGTTATCTACCTGGGAACAAATGACCTGGCCAATAATACCACACTTATAGCACGGAGAGCTTTCCAGGAGCTGGGGGAGGGATTAAATCCTTTGGTACAGACTAGCTTTTTCTGAAGTGCTACCTACCTATGGAAATGGAGAATAAAGTTTGTGAAATTCTGAGAATTCCAATAAGTGGTTCCAAAGCCTGGTGTCATCAAGAAGGTTTTGAGTACATAGGAGAATGAGGCAATATATGGAAAAACAAGACTATACTATAGTAATAGGCTGTATCTCACGTGGCAGGAAAAAGAATCTTTGGTGAAAAATTCAGACAATATGTTTCTAGGCATTTAAAATAGAAGATGGGGGATGTGTATGGAAGCATGTCACTTCAGGTAGTCACCCTAGCAAAAGAAAAGATGTGACAGTATGAAGAAAACAATTTCAACAACAATCTTAACAATTCCCTTCGTAGCATCACAGTAGAAGATGAGACTATATAAAAGATGAGACTGCGAATTAAATTTAGCTAGAATCAATGACCACAGACGTTCGCAGTCTAAGCAACAAAGTTCATAATCTGCAAGCCCTGATGTTAGATCACTTTAAATAATCAATATGTGCTTCCAAGTTGGAGGCTCTACAACTAACAACAACCAATGTCCAGGGCTCAGTAAATGAAGAGAGAGATGTGGCTGGCAAAAGCACAAGAGAAGAACAAATGGCTAGAAATGTAAGGAGGAGTGACAAGAATTTTTTCAGGTATATTAGTGAAAAGAGGAAGGCTAAAAATGGAATTGTAACATAATAACATACATAGTAACATAGTAAATGATGGCAGATAAAGACCTGATCGGTCCATCCAGTCTGCCCAACAAGATAAACTCATTTTACATAGTATGTAAAGCGAAGTTACTTACCTGTAGCAGGTATTCTCCGAGGACAGCAGGCTGAGACTGAAAGATGCTGTGGACTGCTGTGTGGAAAACGATGAGGAAAAAAGCAAGCGTGCTAAACAAATATTTCTGCTCTTTGTTCATGGAAGAAGATACTGAAGGATGACCACAATTGGCTGACAAAGGTATATATGAGAATCGAGTAGATATCATACCATTCATGGAAGAAAGTTTTATGAACTTGAAAAAGTGAAGGAGAACAAAGCCATGGGACTAGACGGGATCTATCTCAGGCTATTGAGAGAACTCAGAGAGGTTCTAGCAGGCCCCCTTAAAGATTTGTTTAATATTCTTTGGAGACGGGAGAGATTTTGCAGGATTGGAGAAGAGTGGATGTGACAGAGGAGTAGTGGGAAACTACAGGCCGGTAAGCCTTACTTCGGTCTTTGGAAAAGTAATGGAAGCACTGCTAAAGGAAAGGATAGTGAGTTTCCTGGAATCCAGTGGGTTATAAGATCCAAGGCAACATGGTTTTTACCAAAGTTAAATTGTGCCAAACTAATCCGATTGAATTCTTTGACTTGGTGGTGGCTCTTGAATAAACTTGACAGGCTGAAGTTAGGACCCAAAGTGGTGAACTGGATTAGAAACTGGTTGATGGACAGACACCAGAAAGTAGTGGTTAATGGAATTCACTCGGAGGAAGGAAAGGTGCCTTAACAATCAGGGCTGGGGCTGATTTTATTCAATATATTTGTGAGCAATATTGCCAAAGTGTTAAAAGGTGAGGTTTGCCTTTTTGCGGATGATACCAAGATTTGCAACAGAGTAGACTCCCCAGAGGGAGTAGACAACATGAAAAGGGATCTGCAAAAGTTACTAGAATGATCTAATGTCTGGCAGTTAAAATTTAATGCAAAGAAGTGTAGAGTGATGCACTTGTGGAGTAGAAATCCAAGGGAGCTGTATGTGCTAGGAGGTGAAAGGCTGATTTGCACCGACAGGAAGAGGAACCTTGGGATGATAGTGTCTGAGAATCTGAAGGTGACAAAACAGTGTGACAAGGTGGTGGCTGTAGCCAGAAGGATGCTAGGCTACATTGAGAGAGGCATAATCAGCAGAAGAAAGGAGATGTTGATGTCCCTATGCAAATCAGTGGTAAGGCCCCAGTTGAAGTATTGTGTTCCATTTTAGATGCCGTATCTTGCTAAGGATGTAAAAAGACTTGAAGAAGTTCAGAGGAAGGTGTCACGTCTGTGGTCGTGATCCCTCTCAGACTTACCTTATTTCTGGGGGGTCAGCTTCTGAGCTGGCTTCTGTCTGTCCTTTCTGAGTTAGTTCTGTCTCTGTGTGCTGGCTGCTTCCAGCATGGCTCTAATTACTCCACTATATTGCACCTGTGTGTGTTGAGCCTCTCTATGCTTCAGTATGCTTTCTGCCTGCTTCTTGGTTTGTGCTCCCCTTGCCCTCTGGTGATCAGAACCGATGGCTGCCATAGACTGTATTGCTGTCCCTACCCGTTCCAGGCTTCAGCCCAGTCCGGTCCGGATCGTCCAGGCTGCCGGACTTGTCTTTCTTGTTTGTGCCTGAACAGCACCCGTAGTTGCCTTGAGATTGCTGCAGCTTGAGCCTCAGGTGCTGATGGGCTTTATTAATAACCTAGAAACTTCTGTGTTTGCCTTTGCATCGTCTAAGGTCCCTGGTATGTTGGTGTGCTCTGTGCACTTCTGCCTAGTCCAGTTTTATTCTGAGTTCTTGCCTGGTTCTTGTTTGTGTGTAGTTAGCTTTGGTTTTATTGTTTAGTTCCTAGTCTTGTTTATGGTCTGCATTTCCTTGTCTTGTGTCTGTGTTCTTTATTAGTGGCTGCTTGGCAGCTTTTAGTCCTGACTCCCTCCTGTCTGTGTTTCTGCCTTAGTGGCTGCCTGGCAGCTTGTAGGCTTGACTCTGTGTGTGTTTCCTGCTGGTATCCAGTTCCAGTCCGGTAAGTCCTGCCAGCCACCTGCACCTAGGGGCTCAACTCCTGGGGAAGGGTGGTCAAGTGCAGGTGAAGCCTTGCTCCAGTCCAAGTTGTTTTTTTATTTACCGCTTCTTATAGACCTCTTTCTGACTCCGTCACACGGGGGACTAAAGGTACTTATTTCATATATCAGGTTCTGTATAGTTTCTCTAACCTCCATTGTCACCCAATCACAAGGTCTATTCTGGGGTGGCATTAGGAGCCGTAATTGAAAACTAATTCCCATAATTACTGCTTTCTGTTTGTTTTCTGGATCTAGATATACTCTGGGCCATTTATATTCCCACATAAATCTTATTAAACATCTGTCTAAGTTTCTGCAAAGACTGAGTGTCACTTGTATATGATCTACCTTGTAGGCTAAATGTAAGGTAAAGAGAAGATAGAATCAATAAAAATAAAGACAGAGATAGGTTTAGATAGATAGATACATTTTATTTCTTACCCAAACACAGGTCTTCAAGTTGATACAAATACAGACATCAGATTCTGGTTTCAGCCGCACAGGGCTTCGCCGTCTGACAGAAGCTTTGGAGAGGACTCTCAAACTAAGCCAAAATCTGCCATCTTTTATACTCTATCCTCTCCATAGAAGTGAATGGTGAGAAACCTTGCTCCTAATCTTTCTCACTTTCTGAGATCATACTTTCCCATGCGATCTGCTGTCGGATGTGCCCACCTCCTTCCGTTCTCAGCTACTGCTAATTATCAACATGTTTTGGGAAGCGTTGAGATAACAGTTTCACATCTTCCGGCTGCAATACTTTTCATACCTTTCTCATGAACTCTGTATTACCTCTGTATCATTGTATACCAAAACTAATAAGCTCCATTTTATTCATCTGATCTTTCATTACAGGTGCTATATTTGATTTAAAAATTGTACCAATTTGTGTCAGAAGTCATTATTCAGACCTGCTTTTTGCAGATTCTCAAATATTAAATCATTTACTTGTTGTTTGGCCTAGTCAGTACTTTTTCAGTTGTTTTTAGGCTGCATAGCTTTACCCATCACTATTCCAGTGGTAGCCTTAAAGCTAGGCCATATATTAACATTCCCCTCTTCACCCTATCCCATAGGGTGACACCAGGGTTAACGTACCTTGGTACCATCCATTCCAGAAGGTATTCTATGAGGCCATAAAATTATCTGAGTCTTAAGATCAACTGGTACAATTTGTTTAGTTTTCGGTTGAGACTTACTCAAACCTGTAGCGAGAAATGTTTTTATGAATGGGACTAATCCATGAGCTCATTTACAAAATCCCATGAAATATAGGTATGCGGGTAATAGCAATGTATCTGTAGCATAGTGCATGGGGAGATAATCCAATGTATCTGTCTCAGTGGTCCTTGGAAGGAATAATGGTTTTGATTAAGCATTGTTATGGGCTCAACAAATATGTGATTAGTATTCAGATTGCAGGCTGTTGTAGGTATTCAGAATCCTTAAACAGGTCGGGATTCCTGGACCTTACTAGTACTCATCATTGGCATCCAATCATGAGCACTAATAAGTGGATAGCAAGTATGAGGTTGCCTCATACAGCAAAAATGGTCAATCCTAGGAAAATTTATATTAACCAAGGTCATGCATGGATCTTGACATATGCATAATGACCTGGAAGTATGGGAAGCATTGTATATATCCGTTACCCCTCTTGGAGCTTAGTCAAACCTACAGAAAGACATGCAGCTCAAGTAAGCCTACACCAAAGTTAAACAATTGCATAACAGGTTGATACTAACAGAGTTTACATCTACATTATGATATCAGAGCCAGTATTAGGGTTTGATGTTACCCTTGTATCTGAGCAATATCAACTTCAATTTAAATTACATAAACAGAAATGACGGGGAAACTCGTGGAAAAACAATTAGAACAATTAAAGGAAATAATAGGAAAATAAAAATAAAACCTTATCAATATCTAGACAGGACTGCTGCTAAACTGAAAATAAAACATAATATGAATCTATAATGTCCATAAACAGCAACAGTAGTTCTCAAATTAAGTATCAGTTCAAAAGTTTCTTTCATCGAACATGGTCGAGGCGGTGGAAGTGTTGAAGAATCTGGACGGAGTTCTGGAAGATCCAACAGGGCTGGGTTTTCAGGCTGGCTTGCTGAAGGAAGGGATCTAACATCATTTGGGCCAGGATAGATCTTGAAGATGTACTTGTGGTGTACAAATTGGGATCTTTCCATGTCTTTATTCTACCATCAACTTAAAATTAAATAAAAAAAAATTGGAATTGGGATTTGGAATTGGGATTTGGAATTGGGATTTGCATAATATATCCCCACTTCTGGCTTGCATAATGTGCGAGACAGATTGGTAATTTTTAGAAAGACATGATCAAATAACAAAGGTAAAGTATATGGAACAAAAGAGAAAAACAATTAAAATTTAGAGATGATGGTAAATGTTCAATTATTGATGTATGGAGGGCAATGCGTCGCCATTTATCGCCAATAGATATGGAATCTTCACCTACGATGACTACCATTCACCAAGGGTTGAGCCCTCAGCTGCAGGAGGCCAGCAGGACTTACGAGCTAGATGATTCAGAAGGAAGGGTAGAGGCCAAAGCTTTGTGTAACTCCAGCAAGTGGAGAGCCTATCTCTTTTGCTCATGGACCAATTGATGCATCTGTAATGTCTCGTTTCTCACACCAGGTAATGTTGGGGTCTGTGCATCTGTCTTTTAATTTTGCGATTCTTTGCTGCAACATAGCCTTCAGATCAGATACATTATCGGGTAGCTCTTCTTTGCTAGCAGTCGTCTCCTCCATCTGGGGAAAGGCAAAACTTAAACAGTAGTGCAATTTATGTGGTTAAGTTATTGAATGAAGTCATAATGCTAGGAGGAGGGTCGTGGGTATAAATGGGGGCCAGGAAAGAGGCTTGGTAAGAAACAAAGCACCTTGAAGGGTGTAAGACAAAAATAGGCTTAAAAAAAAATAAAATATGATACATCTGAATTCAAATAGCAATGCAAGAAAAAGGTTCCTCAAAAAAGACAAATGGAAGAAAAAACATTAAAAAGTGCAGCTACTTGATTAGTGATTGACCTTCACATAGAGTTTAAGTAACCCTTTTCAATCAGACAAAGAAGTAGGAAGAAGCATATCGCTTCAAGACAAATCCACCACGCGGCAAGAGTTAGTTGAAGCAAGGTGTTAGTTAAATACACAAAGCATGAATTCCAGGACCGTTGCACCCAAATAATCTACACCAGTTTGTCTCACAATCACTCGCAGTGAAAGACAGACAGATAAAAAAAGCAATAGTTGGGGTTATTGTGATTACCTGTTGTAAATAGAAAGGAATTAAAAAGTGGAGTGCATAATTTTCCTTATTCATGTCCGAAAGCTTCACCAATTCTCTGTTCAAGAATACTACAAATTGTATGATCAGCGCAAAATGCTCCCCCAAATGGCCAGTTCAAGGGAATATTTCTTGCATTCATTCCATATAATGGTTATTAAATATTTCTTCTTTCTTAGACAAGGAAATAATGAAAAGCTTTCAGATGTCACACATATCATAGAGAGATTTCAAAAATGAAGGCTTTATATTCATAAAAAACTAAAGAAGTAAATGTCACATCAATTTAAACAGCTTAATAGTTAAAGCAGAAAACATTTTAACAATGAGCAATATACAGCTTTTATTTAAAAGGGATCTCGTATAAAGTAAAATGGCATAAATAAGTCAGTTCAGGTATATATATAAAAATAGACATAAAATGAATATCCTCTGGGGATCGCTCACCCCTGCAGTTGATAAGGACTCCCCAGGGAAGGTATGCATAGAAACAACTAAATAACTTGCTGACTCAGTTAGGTCATTTGTATGGTACCATAAATATACACTTGCAATGAAATCTCGAAAAATATAAGATAAAGACATGTCACCTGTAATATAAACAGAAACATCACACCAATACATATACAGAGAAATGTTTTTATGGATACTAAATGAGGAGCTGAGTAGTATAAGTAACTGAGAGCAACAAAATCAAATCAGGTTCGGGGTAACGCCTAGTCATTATGGGGTGGATAATATAGATCCTTAGGTCTGTGGTCACTGCGGACGGCGTTGATCCGGGTTCCACAAAGGGAAAGATTGCCGTTCTGGGGGATTTAGGCGGAGCTGTCTTGCAACTCTATGGGACGGCGGCTGAGAACACTGAGCTGCATAATGACCAAATTGTTGGCAACGATAACACTGAACATCTATATAACGATCAGGTCGTATATTAGTGATGGGTGGGCCTTTTTCAGGTTGAGACCGGCGGCCACGATTATCAGGGTAATCATTTCTACAGTCTTGGCGGCGTGGGTTGTCTATCGAGGGGAGGTCACTCGGTCGCCTGCGGTCTCTCTGTGGCTGTCGTATCTGTAGCCGCGAGACATGTAGCGATGGGGAGTCTGAAGGAGGTTGACGGTTTTGTCTATGAGCAAAGTGCCAGCATGGACATTCCATGGCGCAATGTCCCAATTGGAAACAAAGGTTGCACTGTACTTCAGCTCGGTGGCTGGGAGTAGGCTGAGAGCGACAATCCCGGCACTGATTGTTAGCACTAGGACCATTGAATTTATGTGGAATGGGTGAATCGGCTCTTGCAGGGGGCCGTCTACTAGGTCGTGGATTAAGATTGACCTCACCAGGTATCAATAACGATGTCAGATCGACAGTGTCTGGGATCACGTAATCAGTGATAGTCGATACCCATCTACTGAGAATCTGATAGTGGAAATGACGGGTGGAATCGGGTGTGTATATGTAAATAAAATTTAATAACCTTTGCAAAGTTTTGGTATTAAAAGTGCCCTTACGGGGCCACGAGAGTCCAGGCTGAAACTTATTCCAGGAATGCCATATTTGGCAAAACTTTATAAGGTTTATGCGGTCTCCTGGGAAGTGATTTATCACTCTTTCAAGAGGCAGCATAATGAATTGGGTACCAGAACTCGGGTATGATAGAACACCGATATCTGGGTTGTGTCAAATAATATTGGCAAATTTAGTCTTATAAAACACTTATATCACTACTATCTGTTACTATAAGTATATCCAAGGGGGCCAGATATACCAGTTACGCAAAATCAAACACCTCACTAGAGGACACCTTAAAACAGGTGTATATTCCAAAATCTATATTTTTAGTTACTGTCACCCCAACCACGGTTAACCTGCCTATGGCAGATATTAGTCCCAATATGGGGTGTTTTACCGCAATTCCAGCTAGTACCAGTAATTGTCAATTGTTCTAACGTATTGCAAGATATAAAAATATAAAAGGTATAGAGTATAGGGAATTGGAGTAAAAATTTCCCAATTTTAAATTACAAAATGTAAACAAGGACCTGGCAATAATCTCCAGCCTGGAACAGCAGAGCTTGGCATCAAGTCTGTATATTTACGTATATGAGGGACGAACTGTAGGGCACCTTAAGGGCGGCAGCCGATTCTGACGACTTTAAAGATCCAGCTGCGAAATAAAAATAAAGTGTACATATTATATGGTAAAAACTGGGCCTACTTAATTGGTAATGTAAGGCAGAAAATAAACTGTAAAGTTATGTTGGGAGTTGTGTATGGAAACAAAATGTAGATATTAAACAAGACAGGAAACTACAACATACTATAATAAGAGTAACAGGGGATAACCATATCTGTTACTGACCTGTAACATGCTATAGAAAAATGAACTAGATTAATAATATATATATATTGATCAGACCTAGACCCTGGTACAAGGTTTGTGGTTCAAAAGGCAGCTTCAGGGATAACAGGGAGACCTAGAAATGATAATGTGCTAACAGTTTATAAAAACATGCGATGAATATCCTGATAGTAGAACATGCAGAGACATAACACAATCATACTCACGCATCTGGTAATGTTCTCCAACATAGGGACCCAAAAATAAAAATTACTAATGGGCGGAAAGCTCAATGCTTTTGCCGCAGATTAAATTAACAGACAAATGACAGTCACAAAGAGGAAAGAAGAGTTTAAGAAAAATGTACAAAAAGTAAATGGTGTCAGCTATTATGTATCTATACTACTCTAATAAAAGAAAACTGTTCCCCAGGGTAGGCTTCTACAATTAGGATTCTGCTCTACTAGCTGCCAAGATGCAGCTCCATTGGCCATGATTCGCTCCAATGGTAGAACCCTCAAAGGAGGGGAGACTACTACCCCTGAAAGTGTTCAGGAAGCTGCGAAATTAGTTCCCTGAACTCGGAGAACAGACACCCTATGGATTTTCGCTGGTTAGGAAGATTCTGCTCTATTCAAATGAAGATTCTGCTCAATTCAACTACCCTCCATAGGATATTTTAATATACACCTAACAATTTTGAATGAAGAGTCTGCTCAATTCAACTGAAGATTCCGCTCTATTCATCAAACCGAAATACACGTAATAATTTAGAATTGCCCGAGTCAACCTGTATACAATCTCAACTAATGTCTTAGGCGTCCCTGTATTGCCACAGCGATCATCTATACAGGTAACCCATAGGTGGGCAATAATTCCGAAACCGCAGGCCACTCCGAAAATGGAATGGAAGTCTGCTCCTACAAATTGAGATACCGTCATCCATTGAAGGGTCGATGGATGTAAGCCCCCAGGCATCGGTATCAAACCCAATAGTTATAACGTGACACTGGTATATAAGAAAACAATAAAAGTATAGTATGTCCCAGGAAAAAGCCCCTGAAAATTACTATAGAAGTGGTAGAAAAATAGAGAGAAAAACGAAATATTCCAAGGCACAGTCATAAAAAAGTCATTAGTTGGAACACATTACCAGAACTAAAAATGCCAAAGACATCACTTGTCATGCAGCAATGGAAAATAGAATTTTCTAGCCAACAAGCCAGTGAAAGGAAACACCGATTTCAACAAAAGGCAAGAAAATGTATATTAACAAAGACATTATAACATGTGTAGCCCTAGAATAAATGAAATAAAGTTAAATACATATTAAATGCTTTTGGGGCGGGTACTGGATAGGTTGGAAGTAGCATCTAAACGGGAAAACATAAGAGAAGCATATAATTCAATAAATGGTCAAACAGGACGCCAAAATCGTGGTGCAAAGATGACAAGTTAATACCTATAAATATGACAAATTACACTCAGAAAAGGAACATAATAAATAAAATAAACCCGAATGCAATGGCAGGAAGCTTTTGTGGCTAAACAGGTGAAAGGGAAAAAACAAATTAAAACATGTGATTCTTACACCAAGAACTTCTAATGATTCGGCATAAAACATACATACTAGTCAGTGACTGAAATGGTATGTCTAAATGATGACAAACAGAACAGCTGCAGCATTAGAAGGAAAGATAAGGTTGGGTTATAAAGAACCAACAGGAAATAACTTGAGATGTGAAGCAACGCTGTATTATCATGGCAAAAAGGTAAAACTTATTTTATATGCATATCTATTAAGGTAAAAGTAAAGGAATGCTTCTATATAGTACATAATACTTCTACTATCATATAAGTTATACAAGGGATTATCTAGCTCTTAATGTAACAATAAACCACTGTAATTTTATGTGACTTTCTGTGTTGGATCCCGGTTTACAATGCTGTCGAGTAAAAACAGAAAATTTGTTATAAAGACTTACACAATTTAATACATTATAGAACCATATTATTTAAAAGTGATTGTCATTCTTAGAACGTGGAAATATTCATCAAGAAATATTATAACCTAGCTCATTATTACAAGTGTTTAAAATAAGCCAGGACGAAAATCACAATGCAAGCGAGGAAGTGTAGTATTTCTTATAGATAACGTTATAATATAGTCCTTAAAATGGGACTTAAATATGAGGACAATTTATAATTCTGATAATCTATAATACTGTTCAAAAAATCAATGTTTCCTGAAGATAAGCAGGCTTGTATTAAACTAAGACCTCCTCACATCTAGCGCAGTATAACACAAACAGTAAAATAGATAGTGCAAACAATAGAAGTTGATGGGCGGGGATAGCATAACCCCTAGCTTATAACGGGAGCAGGATATAATCTATATAGCCTCAAGTTTACAGTATATAACATATTGAATCAAGCAGTCCAAGGAGACAATGCTTAATGATTACCAACAGCACAGGCTCAGCAGTTGAGGGAAGGGGGGGTGAAAAGTTATCGTTTTATTCAAAGGCAGTACTGTGAAAAAGATTCCGTTTCAGCATGGCTAGTACAGGAAGTCAGTACAATCTGCGTCTGGAAACTACAGCTTTTAATATAATTTAGCAATAATATTGTAAAGACTTTGAGAAAAACCAAAACATATTCCAAAAATCAAGGATATATACAGAAAATTATTATAAGGATTTAATGTTGATGTAGGTGTTATAGGAAAAGGAAAATAAAAACCAGAAGGGAAGTGTGCTTCCTGCGCTTAATTTGAGTTTACTGCTCACTGCAAGCATTGGACATTACGGCTACTGAAAATAGAACTATACAGCACATAAAAACTGTAAGTTTAATTTTTCATATTAAAACTTTCTGCTGGTATAATTAATCAGATCAAACGTATTGCAGTTCTTAGGAACTATTGTGTAAGGAACCAGGGAGTTAATGTTTGAGAAAGTATGACAATTCTAACTGCGTTATTACTTTACTTACTCAGATAGACAGCCGTAATCATTATGTGTTCATATGAAAGCTGAAACTGTCAATTCTACACTTAATACGACAGCTCCTTTAAGGCAAAAATTTCTAATGTCTTCTACTGTGTTTTTTAAAATAACGGCAATCTAAATTTCATTACTACCAGCATATCGCTTGATTCTGTTAAGTAAGGGTTAATTTTTAGTTTCCGGACTAAGGCTTCCTAGAAGCATTGTAATGTGATCACAGGAAACCACACTAGGACAAAGAAGGAGAAAGCTGGTTTTTAAAGGGGAAAGTCAAGTAATGTATGTTTGAAGGTGAGGCACGATAAGGTCTATCAAACTGTCACTTGCAGCACAAAAAGAAAGAAAAACCTGTCTCGGGGTTAAAATCACGGCTCAGAGACAGAATGAGAAAGCATTAGAGTATCAGACCGTCTATTGGTTAAGGGAGATGAAATGAAATAAAGGGGCAACGGCAAAAAGTCAAAGCAGTATTAGTAGAAATCTTGGGGAGTGGGAGACAACGTCCCAATACAATGACACAAAAGAGGAGAAAAAGTATGCCCTGATAAAAGGAGAATGCAGAGTAAGACTAAGATACAGTGCCATAATTTTAAAAGTAAAAGCAGAAATACATCCGTACAATCTTACATGCTCAGAGGTGCACGTATAACGGACTTGGCAAGTCATTTTACAATTATGGTGCCTGCTTAAGGAAACATACCAGAGAATCAGATAATCTCATCGGCGTTAAGGGAAGGACCCTTACATAAGTCGAGAATATGTTGAAGAAAAGTTGTACCAATTTCGAGGGGAAACCGGAGTTGAATGATATGAAAAAGATATGAGAGGGAGTTAGTTAGATGGATTTAGGAGCAATACAGTTGACAGAGGATAGGCAGTGAGAGGTTAAAAAGAATACCTGTGTAAATGACTGTTTAACTTGTACCACTTCAGCATAGAACAGGGACAAAAACGAACGGAAAAGGGGGAGAGAAAAAAAAATCACTTTCTTAGCTTTTAAAAGTGAACTGTAGAGCCTCCTCTGCCAAAGCAGTGCTGGACTGATAAGGCAGCTAAAGTGGGCAAGCTTCCCAGATTCTCATGTCCTTGAGATAGTGAACTACAGCACTTGTTAGAGAAAACCTTTAAAAGCTACAGAAAGAAATGGCAGTTTCGGAAGCCTGGATAAGGATATTAAAAAAAATGTGAGAAAAAGGGGTTTAGAACTTACACCTCTTCGAGCGAGTTTAAATAGATTTCGAAGCCCAAGAGGGAGTATATATCAAATATGACAGTTACTAGTAATGTAATAAGCTTTGATCCGGAAAGAGAATCAAACCTCACACCGCATGGGACTGAGAAGGAGAAAGAAAAGTTTTCTAGGAAATCCAAAAAAAAATGATTTCTGGTTTGCACAAGAAGCTAAAAAGGTGTCTGTAAGGTATTAAGTTACCCCAATTGGTACCGTGCGGGCCACACCCTTATAAATTTTACACGGACCACAGACATATGGTGTAGGAGTCGGTAGAGCATCAGAGAGGAGGGCAGGGAGGATTATTGTGGCAGAGAAAGGGGGACAAGAACAAAATGTTGTGGAGGAAGGGATTCAGATTGGACTTAAGGAAGGAAAAATGACTATGGGGGTGGGGTGAGAGCACAGGATTGAACAGCTGTGAAAAAGAACAATCAGTTGAACCACGCAGTAAATAATAAAGATTTTGACAGGTGGAAATGAGAAATAAGAAAAGCAGAGACGGCAGACAGAGTGCAAAGACACACACAAAGATGCAAAAGGAAAAGGAACGGAATAAGAGATACTACGCAGTTATTCATGCTGCACTATGAAAGAGCCGAGAAAAGTGTGGACAGGAAGGGGGGGGCTGCGGGCTGTTAGGGGGAAAGCATAGTGCAGAAGACTGAAAGAATACTTAGAGAGATAAGGTGAAAAACAGCAATCGGACGACGGCAATCAGCTACAAAGTTGAACACCGTAATTACTGTTTTCAGCAAAAAAGAAAGTTGTAGGAAGTCCAATAGAAAGAATGAGGAGGAATAGAGTCGCACACACAGAGTGAAGGCAATAGCAGATGTGAAAAGGTGGGGGCTGTCAGTTTTGAGGAGTGGTTATAAGAACAGAGAAACCAGAAGGATTTTAGAGGAGAGCAATCTGAAAGCGTGCTGTTCTCCTAGAGTAAAGGAAATTCCCTCGATACGGGAACATCAAAGAAACTGTACAGAAAAGAAAAGAGCAGGAATAAGACCCAGGGGACTAATAGGAGAAATAGGTAGAAGAAGTTAGGATGAAGGAGAACAGGAAAAGGGGTTGGGGAGGAAAATAAGGTCGACAGAAGAAGAAAGAACAGAATACATGATAAGAACAGGGGAACAGGGATTTGAAAAGGAGGGATTAAGACAGAACACAGGGTGGGATTGGAAGCAGAAAATGCGCAATCTCTAAGGATTGTTAAGCGAGAATTGCTAGCATAAAGACCAATCCAAAGATTTTGAACATTGAAATAAGCTTACAGCAAAACCCAAATCGCAGTCGCCTGGATTCGTTGTTATGCTTCATTCACACAACAAGCACAGTCTTGCGCACATCACGCAAATCAAAGAGATGAACAGGATAGGGGAAAGAAAAGGGGGTGAGAAAGAACAGAACAGAATATTGAAAGACAGAAACAAAGGTTTGAACGCAAATAGAGATCAGCATAGACAAGGGCAGAGAAGCAGGTGTGTTAGTTCAGCGCAGGGCATGAAGACAGCAAGAAGATAGAAGAGTATGTAAGATAGGGGTCAGAAAAAGTGTGCAAGTTTAGCGCTAAAGAAGGGAACCTGCAAAGAACAGAAAGGAGACAGAAAAATAGAAAAGTAGATAAAAGACAGGGGTAAGAACAAGAAAATTGTCCGTGATAGGGAGAAGGAGAAAAAGGAAGAGGAACAAAATGAAGGAATAACAGCAGGGAAAGATAAGAGAAAGAAAACATAGAACCTTTGAACGCACAAAATTAAGTATCCCCTCTTGCGTTCAAAAGAAGATAAAGAAGGATAGCGAGTACTGTCAGCGTTCGGGGCTCACCACTGTTTTTTTATTTACCGCTTCTTATAGACCTCTTTCTGACTCCGTCACACGGGGGACTAAAGGTACTTATTTCATATATCAGGTTCTGTATAGTTTCTCTAACCTCCATTGTCACCCAATCACAAGGTCTATTCTGGGGTGGCATTAGGAGCCGTAATTGAAAACTAATTCCCATAATTACTGCTTTCTGTTTGTTTTCTGGATCTAGATATACTCTGGGCCATTTATATTCCCACATAAATCTTATTAAACATCTGTCTAAGTTTCTGCAAAGACTGAGTGTCACTTGTATATGATCTACCTTGTAGGCTAAATGTAAGGTAAAGAGAAGATAGAATCAATAAAAATAAAGACAGAGATAGGTTTAGATAGATAGATACATTTTATTTCTTACCCAAACACAGGTCTTCAAGTTGATACAAATACAGACATCAGATTCTGGTTTCAGCCGCACAGGGCTTCGCCGTCTGACAGAAGCTTTGGAGAGGACTCTCAAACTAAGCCAAAATCTGCCATCTTTTATACTCTATCCTCTCCATAGAAGTGAATGGTGAGAAACCTTGCTCCTAATCTTTCTCACTTTCTGAGATCATACTTTCCCATGCGATCTGCTGTCGGATGTGCCCACCTCCTTCCGTTCTCAGCTACTGCTAATTATCAACATGTTTTGGGAAGCGTTGAGATAACAGTTTCACATCTTCCGGCTGCAATACTTTTCATACCTTTCTCATGAACTCTGTATTACCTCTGTATCATTGTATACCAAAACTAATAAGCTCCATTTTATTCATCTGATCTTTCATTACAGGTGCTATATTTGATTTAAAAATTGTACCAATTTGTGTCAGAAGTCATTATTCAGACCTGCTTTTTGCAGATTCTCAAATATTAAATCATTTACTTGTTGTTTGGCCTAGTCAGTACTTTTTCAGTTGTTTTTAGGCTGCATAGCTTTACCCATCACTATTCCAGTGGTAGCCTTAAAGCTAGGCCATATATTAACAAAGTGTTCTTGCCCAGTGTGTTCCTGCTTTGCTTATCCCTGTCTGCAGTCCCTGCTTTGTGTGTGTGTTAGCCCAGTGCTGGTTGGGGTGATTTTGCCTGCCACTGCCGCTCCTTGACAGCGGCCCAAGGGCTCACAAACCTAGTTGCTGCTTTGAAAGCCTGACAGAAGGTGACAAAAATCATATGAGGTTTGCACCAAAAGATGTATGAGAAGAGAATGGAAGACCTGAATATGCATACCCTAGAGGAAAGAAGGATCAGGGGAGATATGATACCGAAGTTTAGATACTTGAAAGGTATTAATGTAGAAACAAATCTTTTCCAGAGATGGGGAAATGGTAAAACTAGAGGACATGAATTGAGATTGTGGGATGGTAGATTTAGGAGTAATGTCAGGAAATTCTTCACAGAGAGGGTGATCGATGCCTGGAATGCCTTCCCGAGGGAGATGGTAGAGACAAAAATGGTGATGGAATTCAAAAAGACGTGGGATAAATACATAGGACATGGGACCATGGGATGATTTTCTAAATGCTGCTGAGTAGAAATGGTGTTCATCTATCAAAAAAAGGAAGATGAAGGGAAAAATTGTCTTCAGCAGTATACTGGCTAACCTACTGAAGAGGGCCTTAAACTAGAATCATTGGAGCTGGGTGATCAAAGCCCTGAGGTAAATGCAACATTAAATACCTCTACACAAATGGAAAAAAGGGGTGACACCTGGAAAGTAGTTTTATACAATGACTGTAGTATCGGCAATAAGGTTCTGGATCTTAAAGCCAGAATTCATGGCAAGATTATTAGCAGGGAGGCATCCCATTGTTTCCACTCAGTTAAGGAGAAGTATTGCTTCGCACGAAGTTCAGCCTCAAAGGAACAGAACACTGAACCTCATTTGGAGGCACAGG
The DNA here is from genome assembly GCF_901765095.1 of Microcaecilia unicolor. Taxonomy (NCBI): domain Eukaryota; kingdom Metazoa; phylum Chordata; class Amphibia; order Gymnophiona; family Siphonopidae; genus Microcaecilia; species Microcaecilia unicolor. The sequence continues at coordinate 138,763,529 of NC_044039.1, read as the reverse complement.
GATGGGAGTGGCACTTTTCCACAGTGGGGAAAAAAAGAGACTTAAAAACCAAGAATTTACCCCTCCGAAGGGACACCACCTTGTAGTGGTGGAGGGGCTTCTGTGTTTCAATGACTCAGAGGGCTATGCTGAAGGATTACCCATATCAGGCAGGCCTCTGAGGAGAAACCAGACAGAATGTCCCAAACTGGGAGAGTGGTAAGATGGTGACCTGAAGTTCGTATGCCCAATGGCCCAGCTGCCCTCTGAAGTTTTGTCTTCTTTATGTAAATTTCCTCTCTGCAATTGCACTTTCCTTAACTGAGAGGAAGGGAACAACCGGCGGTCAGCCGCTGATGGCTAGCGTTTTGTCCCCTGAGCAGCAAGTGCGGGACCGCTGTGCGTCGAACTGCCCACAGATGAAAGGGTTGGCAAGTCCTTTGATTAGCGCCGGCGAAGGAGCATCGACGCTCTTGGACCTGGAAAAACATCTCCATCGCTCCCGAATTATTCAACCACCATGTCCAAAGGAGTGGAAGAGTGAGTTAGAGGCATATGCTGAAACGGAGGACGTTTACAGCAGAACCCGAATTGGCGGAACCACTCCTAAACACCTCAAGAGAAATCACCTTGGAGTTTTTGGCTTCCATGGAGGTTACATTGAATACCATCTGGAAGGCGCTTCGGGACCTAACGGCGGTAGTAAATAGCTTTGTTTCAGATATAATCTTATTGGAGAGTTACATGGACAATTTGACTGAACCCTTTGAGAGTGAAAAATTGATATTACGAATGTAGTTCTACACATGCAAGAAGTGGTTATGATTCTGAAAATGATAATGGACCAGAAACTTTGAATAATAAGGTGGATGTTATTGTGGATGATTAATGTCTTGATTATTGTTTTTCCCAGAGTTCCAGGTATGACTCCTAAAGTTTTCCTCAGAAATATTTCCTTAATTATTACTTCAAAAGGAGTGAAGCCTGTGAAAACTGGGATTGCTTTAATCAGTTGGATTTGAATTAGAGACTTAATTATATGTATTGTTAAATAACTTCTGGTTTTTAAAAGAGAGAGAATGTAATCAGATGTATTATTTCTAACTAAAATTTGGCCAAAAGTATGTTCTTAATGAAATGAATTGACTATACACTGTATTTGGACTTGAAGACGCCAACCAGATGATCAATGTGGAATAATGAACTAGATGAGTAATATCTGGGGATAATCAGGTTAATACCATGTTTTCTTTTTTCTGTTTACTGTTTAATTGATCTTGTCTTATTTCACTCTCCCTATTTTTCTTCACTTTATGGTCTAAGAAAGAGAAAGATTGTATATAATCCATATATCTAGTTGAGATTGTTTTCTTCTTATATTGTATTAATGTGCAGTCATCTCTGTATTACTTTTTGCAAGTGACCCTTGTAAAATGAAAAATTATACATGAATTAAAAAAAAAAAAAACCAAGAATTTTCATTAACTACCCCAGCTGATACAGATAATGTTCCAAAAAGGCTAGAGAGGAATATGCTTCTATGTGTTAGACTGATTTTTTTTTTAATTATTATATGAAAATTCACCCTAAAAAGGCAAAAGCACATGTGCTCGGGGGAGTTAATACAGTCTCCTTGGTGATTTAACACACCTCACCTTATTCAATTATTGTCCACAAAAAAGCCTTATGTCTTTGAAATGTAGGATAAACCAAATGAAAATTACAAGAAGTACTTACTACCTTTCATATGTAGATGTTTCCCATACATCAATGTGGCAGAATGATTAAAAGATAATCTTCAAAGGAGTCCACAATACATTATATAAAGCAATATGCAGTTCAGTTTCTCCAACATGGTCCCATGATTCCCCTGGAAACAGACTTCTTGAAGGAGAATTGAACATGCCACCATAAATTACATACAAAATAATTTCAAACCTACATTCCAAATTCTACAAAAAGAAAAAAAAAACGCCTGGTTTTATTAATAACTATTAATGGACTTTCAAACAAAGATATTTAAACTGAAAATCATGGTGACTAAAGTACCAGCAAAGAGACTTTCTTTCAACGTTTATTCAAGACAGCGAAAGAGTCTACTAAGAAGTTAAGTGGCAAAGATTTACTACTTGTGCAAATCCCAACATTATGATCCTTTTTCATGCCTGTTGCAGACTTTAACAAGAAAAGAAGCTCTATTAGCAAATTTAGGACTCGGCAGCAGACTTTGACAAGAAAAGAAGGTCTATTAGCAAATTCAGGACTCGGCATCAATTCTGCCTGAATGCACCTAAGTGCAGTGGCAATCTACCCATTTCCAAGCAACTACTAGTGATGAAGAGTTTATTGAACACCAGACCTCTTTATAAAAAACTGGTAGATTGTTGAGATCTAAATTAGCCCTTTCCCAACTCATGAAGCTATTCTTTGAACCAACAACAATGGCTTCTCTCAAGCTTCTTTTGCGGAAGTCATGTTTTCTCATAGCTATTATGTTAGCACATAGAATTAGTGAGTTCCTAGCATTTGTTTACTATTCACCTTGCCTTCAATTTTATGACGACAGTGTGATTTTAAGAACATCCCAAATTCCTTCCTAAAGTAATGTCGAATTTCTACTTTAATCAAATGGTAGTGTTACTGGTTTTCTTTACTCCCATTTCATCATAATCAACAAGAGCACTTGTTCCATTCCTTGCACTGAGAATGTGTAGTTCAAACATATCTGCAGAGAATGGCGTCTTCAGACAGACCTCAGTTTTGTTTGCCTTTTGATCCAAACAGAATTGGTCGATCAGTCAATAAGAAAAATGTATCCTCTTCGATTTTCAATGTAGCACTGTCAAGAAGATGATATATCTACTGAGAACAGCAGCAGCACATGTTCAGTTGTCTTCTACTGTACACAAGACATTTGCAAAGCTACCACTTGGTCCTCAGTTCATACTTTCACAAAGCATTATTGTTTTGGTGACCTTCAAAGTTCTGACACTAATTTTAGTGATTGGGCTCTGAATCATATCTATTGTTAAAGCATCAACCTGCCTCCATCTCCTCCTGTTTACTTTGTGATGGAGTGACAACCATCAGCTTGGGAAAGGGGATGGAATTGATAATACCGCCTTTCTGTGGATACAATCAAAGCGGTTTACATATTATATACAGGTACTTATTTTGTACCTGGGGCAATGGAGAGAGTCTCCAGTAGTGTGGGTGTAGTGATCCTGCTTGTCCATGAAAGCATAATTGCATACTTAAAACAAATGTTCTCTATGGACAGCAGGATCCTACAGCCACTCATTCCCATCCACCCTTCCAGGTTGAAGCTTGCTCTAGAAATGACTGAAGAGATTTGACAGGTAGTTTAGGAGTGGTCGCACAGATTTTGTCTTTCCAGAATTCTTTTTATAAGCTTGGACGTAAGATACTGACTAGGCTGTGTCCCATTGACATCACTCACTAGTGTGGCTGTAGGATTCTGCTGTCAGAGAATGCCTGTTACAGGTATGGTTCAGTCTTATTTCGTATAGGAGGTTGGTATTTTGTTCAGATTTTTTTTCTACCCCATGTTCAGGATTTAGCTAAACAGACACTGCTCAGGAAGTTACATTTTTTTATCTGCTGATGTGGTGTCCTAGAATTGCTGTAATATTAATAATCTACTCTTTTTGCTTCCCTGCAAACTCTTAGCTTGTATAAGTATTGATGTTAATTCTAGAATGTGTTCTGCCTTTAAAAAAAACATACTTTAAAAAATAAATTTCAGATTTTCAAGGATACAAGTAAAATCTTCGCTTAGCATCTTCAAGAGAAAAAAAAACACCAAGTATTTTATAGATTAAACCTTAAATGAAATTCTTTGTAAGCTTTAGAAGAATTCTAGCTAGTGCGTCAGAGTAGATGGTATTACTGATGTTCTAGATCTTTGTGTGTCTTGCTGCAAGTGAAGGGTCTAAAATATTACCAAGTAGTACTGAGAAACTGAATTAGCAACCAATATATTTACTGTCTCTTAAAATTTTGCAGCATTTCCACTATTTGAATAATTTTTTTTTACTTGGACATTGTTTTGCATCTTTGTTTTTAGGACTTTTCATCTGAGCTGGAGAAAGTGTCCTTGATATTTCGATCAGAATGCTGTACTGCAGAACCCAGTGACCCTGTTAAAGTATGTGAACACACAGACTCAATGGCAACAAAGAGCTAGCGCCAAAAATCAACCTGTTGATGACAGCAGAATTAAGAATGGAATTGAATGGGCATTGGAAGATTCGGTATCACACATGCTGCTTAATTCACTGAGGAAGATTGTGTATGGATGTAGTGCCACAGATTGGACCCAGTGCTGAAAATAAGCACTTTTTTCCTCACTGGTCACAAATTTCCAAATATATTTGGAATATTAGAACAGACTGTGGAATATTCTGAAGGATTTCTGGTGAAAAATGTGACGATATAAAGGATACTTCACAGGACATTCCAGGAGCATCCAAATGAGGCTTACACGGAAAAGATTACACTTGTTAGAAAATAATGAATGAACTTATGTTGATATTACAATATTTTTATATGAAATTTTTTGAAGCTAGAAACTTAACATATTTCTCAGCTACAGTGAATCTAAAACATTAAGTTCTTATGTAATTTACTTCTATCAACAGACACTGAGGAAATCTTTTAATAGAAAGCAGAACCTAGATTTGAACAGGGAGATAGGAGGAAGATAACTTCTTTACACAATAGAATGTGGCTTAAAGCATGCATTTTAATCTAATCATTTGATTTGTAGCTCTGACTAAGCTGTACACTTAATAATGTGGTATTTCTCAAGCACAGCACTTACATTTCATGCACGTAACAAAATGGGGTAAACCTTTCTACTCAACTTTATGATGTATGATTGCTATACTTTTAGGAATATCAAGGCTTTTATTTGTATGCAAATTAGATATATTTATTGCCAATGGGTTTCTAAGGGAAGCTGTTGCACAAAGTCGTATTAAGATATCCAATAAGGAGTAAATTTTATTCTTGTTCCGACTGAAAATATGATAGTTGGAATGGTGGTGGTATTGCCTTAGGGATGTAAATTGCTTGTTCTGATATAATGCATATATACTTGGAAAATAGGGCTCTGAGAATGAAACTAAAGTTTATGGAAAATGAATTTTTAGACATTAAAAATATGTGATGGAGGTAGACATGCTTAATTTATATTGGGTTTAATAGTTTTATCAATATTTAATTTGGTAATATCTGATGATGCAGCTGCAGTGTATGACAATATCGGTTACAGTTCCAGAGACTTGTCTTGTTAGGCAATGTCATTGAAAGCAGGCTGGAAATCCCTTTAGATTAATTGCACTGTTTGTGTACTTGTAAGTGGGATTTCCATTCAGTAATTAGGAGAGGATCAAAACAAATTAATTACTGAAGTTTGGAAATACAGAAACTAAAGAGATGTCATGTATTTCTTTGAATTGTGAAACCTCAGCTACAGCTACCAAAATGCAAGATCATGCCAAAGTGTCTTATATTATCGGTATATAAATATTTAAAATATCAAGAAATGAAAATTATATAGTATGGATACCATAATTGAATTTGTACTGTTGTGTAGTTGGCTGGATGGAGTGTTATACTTGGAAGAGCTCCTATTTAATCTTCATTAAGTCAAAAGAATAAGTTTCTATCTCTGCGTTATGTTTGTATCCCATACAAGTTCGTTGTACAATCAAAAATCAGTGGAAATTTGAATAAGGTACAGGTTATAGATGACAGTGACAAACTATATATTAAACATTGTCAGTATTCTTATAAATAGGGTTTTTATGAGGTCTTTTCTAAAAACGTGTTGTGTAATAATTTCATCTTAAAATTAAAATATGTTCACCCAAAACTTTAAACAATTTACTAAGGAGCTGGTATTCAAAGAAAGCTGAGCACCTGACCTAGGTGTCTTAATTATAGTTGGATTCAGGGGCAGCGGAAAGCCTTTTTGTTTGGGGGAGCACAAGTTCCATCCCCAAACCTTACCCCGCCCCTTCCCTTCCATCCCATTGTTCTCTCCCCCCATGTCGCCCAGTATCTATCTCCTGTTCTTTCTCCTTCTCTACCTCCTGTGTCTAGCATTTCTCTTCCTCCCCTATGGTCTTCAGCATCTCCTGTCCTTTCTTCCTTCTCCCCCCCCCCCCCCCCCATTGGGCTCCAGCATTGCTTTCCTTCCCTCCAGCCCATGGTTTCCAGTATATTTCTCCTTTCCCTCTTCTGCATATGTCCTTCCCTCTCCACTTCCACTCTTCAGCATCTCTCTCCTGCCTTCCCCACTCTCCATGATCTCAATTTTTTTCTCTCCTTCCCCACCTCCTTTCCCCCCTACCCTATGGTCTCCAGTATCTCTCTCTTTTTTTCCTTCCTCTCTTCAACATCTCTCTCCTCCCCCCTCCCCAAAGATCTTGAGCATTTCACTCAATCCCCACTCCACCCCACATGATCTAAAGCATGTTTCTCCTTTTCTTCTCCCGCTTCATATTTCTTTCCCTGACGCCGCCATCGCCGTGAAGTCATTATTTTTTTACCTTGCTGCCCCAGGTCGGCAATGCTACGATCTGCATAAGAGGCATCACTTGGTCGTCCAGAGCAAACCTTGAGCATCTGCTTGTGTTCAAGGCTGGCTGGCTCCTGCTCCCTCCGAACGTCCTGTTTTAGAGGACATGGAAACTGGCTGACCTTCAGAATGCATAGATGCTCAAATCACGCGATACCTGATATGCAGATGGTAGAGTTGCTGCCCTGGAGGAACAAGGTAAGAAAAAAAAATCTCACAAGGAGAAACAGGAAAGAAAAATTTCCAAGGCACATGTGGCTCTCCCTGTTCTGATGTGATGGTTCAAACTCTAGGCCTCTAACTTCATTTAGACTGTTTGTCCACCTATATGTGAGGCCAAATTTTGCACAGGCAGTCTGTGAAGGAAAAAGGGCATCAAGTGTTCACAATTCACAGAGCATTTTACAAAAGCTTGCTAAATACTCTAGCATATGCAGTGAGAATGACCCATTTTATAACAAAAGTCAAAAATTGAGTGGCATCTTGACCGCGGAAAAAAGAAGACTGAAGCGGGACTCTCGCGCTACAGGCGGGAAGATGGCCGTGCATTCGCGGTGCGCGCACCCGCGCGCTTGAAGGCTTTAGCAACTTTTGTTAGGAAGATTTTCCGGACCTGGGGCTGCCATGGACGTCACCCATATGTGAGAACAAGCAGCCTGCTTGTCCTCGGAGAAAGGGCTGTTATCAGTGGTGTACCACAGGGGTCAGTCCTCAGGTTGGCTCTTTTTAACATCTTTGAGAGTGACATTACGGAAAGGCTATCTGGTAAGGTTTGTCTCTATGTGGATGATGCCAAACTCTGTAATAGGGTGGACACCCCGGAGGGAGTGGATAGCATGAGGAAGGATCTAGCGAAGCTTGAATAATGGTCCAATAATTGGCAACTGAGATTTAATGCTAAGAAATGCAGGGTCATGCACTTAGGTTACAAGAATCCAGGGGGCTGGTACAATATAGGAGGTGAAATGCTTCTGTGTATGAAAGAAGAGTGAGATTTGGGGGTGATTGTGTCTGATGACCTTAAGGTCTCCAAACACATAGAAAAAGCGATAGTCAAAGCCAGAAGGATGCTTGACTGCATAAGGAGAGGAATGACCAGCAGGAAAGAAAGAGGTGGTAGTGCCCTTGTATAAGTCTCTGGTGAGGCCTTATTTAGAGTATTATGTGCAATTCTCAAGACCGCACCTACAGAAACATATAAACAGGATGGAGTCAGTCCAGAGGGTGGTTACAACAATGGTAAATGGTCTTGGTCATAAAACATATAGGGCAGGCTTTGGAACCTCAACATATATACACTGGAAGAGAGGGGATATGATAGAGATGTTTAAACACCTCAGTGGTGTTAATATACAGGAGATGAGCCTTTTTCAAATGAAGGAAAACTCTGGAATGAGGGGGCATACGATGAAGTTAAGAGGAAATAGGCTTAGGAGGAATCAAAGAAAATACTCTTTCACGAAAAGGGTGGTGAATGTGTGGCATGGCCTCCCGGTGGAGGTCGTGGAGATGAGGACAGTGTTAGAATTTAAGAAAGTGTGGGACAGGCATGTGGGATCCCTTAGGAAAGGAAGAGTTAGTGGTTAGAGTTAGAGGGCTGACTGACAGGTCTGTAATTGGATGGGCCTTTGGGTCCCTTATCTGCTGTCATGTTCTGTGTTTCTATCAGCTAATACACCCTCCAAAGAATCAGTCTGACTATTCGATCATGAGAGTAATTATTTGAGTTGTCATTAAAAGATTTATATATCATATCTCTTTTATTTGACATGTATAGCGTTGGCTGCATCATCCCAGAAGCAGCATCAGCAGAACATATTGTCAAATGCTTAACAATACCAAATAATTTATTCAAATCTGGACATCCACACCTATCAACTTACAGTAGTAGTCCTCCTTTGCTTGATTAATCTGAAATTTATAACAAGAAAATAGTCTGCTTCATTAAGCACATGCTCTCTAGATTTACTCCATGCCTGCTGCTGATATTCATGTTTAAGAACATTCAAAGTGGTAGAAAACCAAGGATTCCCAATATCTGTTGTTGTTGATTTTTTATATTGTGGAGCTGCATCATCTAGTAAGACACCCTTACTAACCAATTCTCCCATGAACTGTCAGGATTAAAATACTCACCCTTCAATAGTGTTTCAAAATTTTTCCCAAACTTCCTGCAAATCAATTTTCACTCTACTATTAATAACTTTCTCTGAGAACACTAAGGTGCATGAGATAATAAAACATTCATAGTAAAATTACATATAAAATGATCTGACCATAGTACAGAGAGCCAATTGCAAAATGATAATCTATTATCATTAGCTAAAACTGTATCTATATCTAAAGAATAACCTTTCTCATCAGACAGAGTGAACTCAAATTTGAAATTAAAAATTCTCTCTTAGAAACTAATTAACTTCACTATCCAGTCCATTCTCTAAATGCAAATTAAAATCTCCCACAAATAAGAGAGAGAAACATGACATACTGAGTCTATAATACATTCAGACAATACCATAGAACTCAAACCAAGAACCAGGTGGTCTAAAACTTAGTAAAAGACCTAAAGGCTGAGCTGAAGAATCATCTTTAAGATGACAAAAAAGAGCTTCAAAGCCTGGTTCACAAACAGATGTCACTTTTTCAATATTTAAGAAACTCTTTAAAATCATAGCTACCTCTCCACCCTTCCGATCCTGATTTGCACATAAAAATCTATAACCAGGAGGGCACAATTCCAACAAAATTGATTCTGAAGATTCTTGTAACTATGTTTCTACAATAAAAACAATTCTGAATCCCCAATCAAATCCCGTTTAAGCATTGTCTTATTGCACACTGACGTAGCATTCATGTAAACAGCAAGAAATAGGAGTTGTACTTTTCCCACCATAATTAAAATCCAAACTAACTTTCTTCAAAAAGGACCTGTCAGATTTCATCCTCCTTTTAAATATAAACGGTCTTTGTATAGCTTCAGCTACTTCAATATTGTGTCTCATCCTATCTGAGCAATCTATAAGCATCTATCTTGAGCTAGTAGCAGAGGATTCAACCTATTTCTCCTAACCAGCAATAAGACCAGGAGTATCACTAACCCAAACTTTACCCACACCAACCCTTCATGGCTAAAAGCCAGGAAAGAACTATAATTATCCACTTCATTTTCAAACTAAAAGTTAAAAAGTCAATAAAGTGAAATAAAGTACTTAACCCACTCAAATGGGAGTGGAGGAGTAGCCAAGTGGTTAGTGAAGCGGACTTTGATCCTGGGGAACTGGGTTTGATTCCCACTGCAGCTCCTTGTGACTGTGAGCAAGTCACTTAACCCTCCATTGCCCCAGGTACAAAATAAGTACCTATATACAGTGGGGGAAATAAGTATTTGATCCCTTGCTGATTTTGTAAGTTTGCCCACTGACAAAGACATGAGCAGCCCATAATTGAAGGGTAGGTTATTGGTAACAGTGAGAGATAGCACATCACAAATTAAATCCGGAAAATCACATTGTGGAAAGTATATGAATTTATTTGCATTCTGCAGAGGGAAATAAGTATTTAATCCCTCTGGCAAACAAGACCTAATACTTGGTGGCAAAACCCTTGTTGGCAAGCACAGCGGTCAGACGTCTTCTGTAGTTGATGATGAGGTTTGCACACATGTCAGGAGGAATTTTGGTCCACTCCTCTTTGCAGATCATCTTTAAATCATTAAGAGTTCTGGGCTGTCGCTTGGCAACTCGCAGCTTCAGCTCCCTCCATAAGTTTTCAATGGGATTAAGGTCTGGTGACTGGCTAGGCCACTCCATGACCCTAATGTGCTTCTTCCTGAGCCACTCCTTTGTTGCCTTGGCTGTATGTTTTGGGTCATTGTCGTGCTGGAAGACCCAGCCACGACCCATTTTTAAGGCCCTGGCGGAGGGAAGGAGGTTGTCACTCAGAATTGTACGGTACATGGCCCCATCCATTCTCCCATTGATGCGGTGAAGTAGTCCTGTGCCCTTAGCAGAGAAAACACCCCCAAAACATAACATTTCCACCTCCATGCTTGACAGTGGGGACGGTGTTCTTTGGGTCATAGGCAGCATTTCTCTTCCTCCAAACACGGCGAGTTGAGTTCATGCCAAAGAGCTCAATTTTTGTCTCATCTGACCACAGCACCTTCTCCCAATCACTCTCGGCATCATCCAGGTGTTCACTGGCAAACTTCAGACGGGCCGTCACATGTGCCTTCCGGAGCAGGGGGACCTTGCGGGCACTGCAGGATTGCAATCCGTTATGTCGTAATGTGTTACCAATGGTTTTCGTGGTGACAGTGGTCCCAGCTGCCTTGAGATCATTGACAAGTTCCCCCCTTGTAGTTGTAGGCTGATTTCTAACCTTCCTCATGATCAAGGATACCCCACGAGGTGAGATTTTGCGTGGAGCCCCAGATCTTTGTCGATTGACAGTCATTTTGTACTTCTTCCATTTTCTTACTATGGCACCAACAGTTGTCTCCTTCTCGCCCAGCGTCTTACTGATGGTTTTGTAGCCCATTCCAGCCTTGTGCAGGTGTATGATCTTGTCCCTGACATCCTTAGACAGCTCCTTGCTCTTGGCCATTTTGTAGAGGTTAGAGTCTGACTGATTCACTGAGTCTGTGGACAGGTGTCTTTCATACAGGTGACCATTGCCGACAGCTGTCTGTCATGCAGGTAACGAGTTGATTTGGAGCATCTACCTGGTCTGTAGGGGCCAGATCTCTTACTGGTTGGTGGGGGATCAAATACTTATTTCCCTCTGCAGAATGCAAATAAATTCATATACTTTCCACAATGTGATTTTCCGGATTTAATTTGTGATGTGCTATCTCTCACTGTTACCAATAACCTACCCTTCAATTATGGGCTGCTCATGTCTTTGTCAGTGGGCAAACTTACAAAATCAGCAAGGGATCAAATACTTATTTCCCCCACTGTATATGTAAACCATTTTGAATGTAGTTGCAAAATACCACAGAAAGGCAGTATATGAAGTTTCATTTCCTTTCCCCTTCCCTAATAGCTGATAGCCCGATCACATCGTCCGTGCCTGCATAGCGGAATGGGGAGTCATTGGCTTCGGGGGCCCTCAGGTGATCCGCTGGAGTTTGGCCGTGGTTCAGCTCCTCATCGCTGGGCCTGTGCCTGTCTTGGTCCGGGGTGCCGTGATGAACCGGTTGGGCTGTTGTCTGTCTAGTCGGATCGGCTCGTTGCTGATGACCAACTGCGGCCTGACCCGTTCGTGCTTTGAGCGTCTGCATTTGTTTCAGGCAACTATTGTCCCTGCTCTCTCTCCCAGGATTGACAACCTCCAGCTGTTGCCATTCACCTCCGGTTCCCTTTACATCATTCTGGGCCGTTTCCTGCTTCTTCTGCACTTTGTCTGTGCCTCCTGGTATTCAGCCTGCCTCTTATTGCTCCTGCCCGTTCACCAACCATTGTTCATCACAGCAGCGCTGTTGGCCCTTTTGAACCTCATCTCCTGGTTGCTGCATCAATTGTTTAGGGAGCTGGTATGGACAGTTACGAAGCAGATTTCAACACCACTTGCAACATGCCATTTCGGCACGGCCAGACCGGCCACGTCTCATCTCTACCTGCCTTCAACGGTTCTTATTGAGGCATGCTTATTTCTCCTGGTCTGGATGGGTATTACACCTGCTCCCCATCATGGATTGCCTTGCTGACAGTTGTACAAGCAACTCTGAACCATCTCAGCATCTGGAATCTAACAATGACCAGCCTATCTCTGAATGCCCATTTCAGACTTTACACATAATACCTACAGTCCTTCCTAATAAAATGTCCATAGCCCTTTTTTGGTCTCTCTTATCCTTTCCTTATGTCTTCTTACACTGTTCCTTCTATCCTAATTCATGTAATTGTAAAACAACTGGTCTGGCTTTGTAAGCATGGTAAGCCACTTTGAGTCTGCATACATGTGGAAAAAGTGGGATATAAATGTGCAACTAAAATAAATAAATGATAGCTACTCCAACACAATATTCTTAGCTGGACTGGGTCACTAAGGAAGAAATGTTAGAGAGTACCCAACTATTTCTTATCCTTCTCTACTCTACCTCTAGCCATCCCATAAGAAAAAAAATGAAGAAAAATATACATAAATGCAAATGTGCAACAGCAACACCAAACAGTACAAATCCTTCAAGGGAACTTGGAGAAGAAAGCTTCCCCGTGTCAAAGAACTATGCTTATTGCTTAAACCATGGTGTGGGAGTTCATTTAGAGGTATATTGAGTCTTCTGACCATAAGAATCAGAGGTAAACTCATTATAGGTTTGGAGTTCCTTACAAATAGCAAACCAATATAATTATGTGCCTGTGGGTTGCTTCCAGTTGTGAGCTATGGCCATCTTAGCAGCTAAGGATCAAAGTTGAGGTCAGAGTATAGATTTGCCTGCTGTTAACTTCTGCAGGTAGGAAACCCAATATGCATATATTGGCATCATCTGCCCACTGTGCCTCAGTCCAGCTGACAATATTGTCCCTAACTACTTAAAAAGAAAACTGCAGTCCCACCAAAGGTGTTTCAGAGTACACATTTGGCCATATAACCACCAGCAATTTCCTACTCCCTCCCTTTCCCACTCTGGGCAGGAGGTCCAGTACAGTGTATGATGTTATATTGGCATTACTGGAATACATTAAAGTAAATACAAACTACAGTCGTCCTCCTTTCTCCTTCCCCCAGCTCAGCTGTCATTCCCATGTCACCCTGGAACTACTTATGGGACATTTCCCCTACAGTTTTCTATAAAACAGAGAATCCCTTTCCTATGACTTCTTTTAAAAAGTGTCACTTCTAAAGCAGTAGGATTCCTATGAAGGTTCACCTCGGCATCAGAGCCCAAAAGAAAGTTGTGCAGCTAAAAAATTAGTAGAATAGGATCTGTCATCCTACCCACTCTTGCAACTGAGCTTGAAAGCATAGGGATTCTTGGTTCAAAAAGATTTAAAAATTCTGATCAGTGAAAGCTCTCCAGCTGAGTGAACAGCTTTTGGGAGTTCAAAGTAGAGCTCAGTTGGAAAAGCCTCAGCTGGCTAAAGGTGAATAAAGTTCCTGATAAATATTGGGCTTCTTGAACAGCTTTCCACATTATACAAAGGAGAGCTATAAATAGAGTCCCACCCCCCAATTATCAAGGGGGAATGTGTTGAAGAAGTGTATTAAAAAAATGGCCTCTTCCCTTTCCACAAAGATTGTTGGATAAGTTTGTTCTGCTTTCTAAATTGTGTTTTGGGGATGTAAATATGGAGCTGAGCAAGTAAACAAAACATTTTCAGCTGGATGATGGCCATTCTGCTTCAAAGTCAAAGGGGTCCAGTTATCCAAGTATTTTTTTTAATTTGCTCCATTAAACTATCATAATTCAGAGCAAAACGCTGGTCCAATTTATCTGTGATCTAAATGCCTGAGTACCAACCCACTTCTGCCAGGATAATTTAAAGGGAACACTATGAAGGTCTTCTAAAGAAAGATTGAAACATAATACCGCTGTCTTATCAATATAAGACCTCTCTGTCTCCTTCACCTTAAATATGTATTTCTCTGCTGGAACTGGTGATCACCATTATGGAAAATGTAAGCCACATTGAGCCTGCAAATAGGTGGGAAAATGTGGGATACAAATGCTACAAATAAATAAATAAATAAATATGAAAGATCCCTAGAGATCACTTCCTAACTTACCGGTATTAACCAAGCTTTCTCACTTTGGGGATGTTTTAAAGATAAAGTAGTACTTTGTGCTTTTCTCCTTACACCACACTGGGATGCCTGCCGAGTTGATGTCAATTTCTGGGTCAAGGGTTCTATTGTGAGGGCAAAGAGTACTGAAGGCATTGTATAGTGCTACAAGGCAGGGCTACCCAATGTAAATTCCTCATTTTATTTATTTTTCACAATTGAGCTCCTTGGCTCTGCATACAGTGCCATTATCCATGTGCCATAATTCCCCCCACCCCAATCAAAAATTTCAAAGAGATAAGGTCATTTGACCTGGTCAAATACCAGTGCCTTTTTGGCATCCAGTTCTACACAATTGAACATGATATTTGCTACCTGTTTTTTTTTTTTCAAATGATCAGTGTGCAATGATTGCACTGCTTGGACAGATGACCTTTGTTGATCTGTGGTAGTTCTTTTAATGGTTTTGAACACACAATTATTTAATTGAATTGTTTTAAATGATGATAGTAGTGTAACACTGCATTTGTTAAACAAATTGATTTTGACAGGTGACCACTTCTGGGTTCTTATCCAATCAGAAGCAAGGACACACCTAAGCACTGCTCCTTTTGTATAACCACACCCCTTACCCCACCATATTCTCAAAGTCCCATCCCAAACCCCACCCCTTTTGCTGATATAATGGGAAGTGACATCATAGCTGTGCCCCTTTTTCCAAGATGGCAGCTTACCACAGGACATTATCACATCACTTCCTGTTTCCAGTACTATCTGCCATCTTGCACGAGGTTGCGTTATGTGATTGTGACCTCAAACATCCCCACCACTACCCCCTACAGCCATGGAGGAATGTGTGCAGCTTAACCTTTTTTCTCACATGAAAGAAAATAGGCATTTTTTTGTATTTTTCTTTCAAAAGGATACTTTGTGCTTATTTTAAGCTGGATTGAGTTAGGTCCATATGTTCTTAAGAACGATAGGCTGATTACTGAATGACAGCCTTTTTATGCTTTTAAAACAAAAGGCTCAACCCCAGGTCCTCCTCCTCTTTCTTTGCTTTAAAGGGCACATAGACAAAAGACCTAGTGTGAACGCGATGTGCTATGCCCCTCCGCTTACAGCCTTCATGATTTTTGTGCCTGAAGAGCTGTTTGCTTTTAAGACATGTCAAAGAAAAAAGTTGTTTTTTTTAACCGATACAGGGAAAAGCAAAATTACATTGTTAGGCTTTAAAGGTCACGTACACAAAAGATCTAGTGTTGAATTTTAAAATAGAGATAGAGTAATGTGCTGCTTCCTGTGTGAGAATCCACATCCCACATATTTTATGCTGCTTGTAAGTTTGGCTGCTTTAAGAAAAAAAGGTAAGGTGGTGATTAACATCACACACTACCCTGTCCCTTCCTCACCATACATGTACACTGCCCCACCAAGACATGCGACAAAGCTAGGGAAGACCACATGAATGAAAACAGTTTATTGACAGGGAAGGTTACAGATAAGCAAAGGCTTTGCTCTAACAGTATCTATCTAGGAAGCATACCATAAAAAAAAAGTTAAAGAATTCTTTGCATATGCTTTACTTGAGTACATTATATAAGAAGCGTGGACATAATCAGTAGCCGACAGGCAATGTGTTAAAATTTTGAATCAAAACCTGTTTAAGATACATGATTCTCTGAATTGTTTTTCAGTACAAGAGATTCAGTGAGCCACCGGGCTTTGTTTCTCACTATCCCTTTTTGCTGGATAGATATTTTGGTTTGTTCACCCGGTGGCATCTTTGGATCGTAATCCATAACTAGCTGCAAAGTGTGCTCTACTTTTCCTGTGTACTTTGTTTCTTTTCTCTGAAGCTGTGATTCCTGTTCTTGAAGGCAGGGCTGCCTGAAGTAGTTCTCTGGGGCAGGGTTTAGAATAAACGTACCTTAACAGATAGCTTCCGGCAGGGACTAAGCACCACATTGTTTGCCCACGTGGATGAGACGATGGTGTGGGGAGGAGGGTTTTGAATTTGTCAGGAACTGGTCAGCATCCTGGGGAAGGGAGAGCCTATTCCAATCTGATGGGACCAGGCTGCTGGCGTCAACTTTTAAAAAGGAAATAGAGCAGCTTTTAAACTAGAAACGGGGGGAAAGGCTGACAGTCGCGCAAAAGCGCATGGTTCGGGAGAAGGTATCTTTTGAGCATATCACCCAGATATGGAAAAAAGGGTTACGTGTGAGTAAGGATGACAAAGAAATCATAGAGGATCAGATGGACTTAAATAAAATTAATAAGGACCAGACAGAAGACAACATATTAATAATGCCATAAAAAAAGGGAACAACAAGCATACATTGAAATGTCTCTACGCAAATGCCAGGAGCCTGAGGCATAAGATGGGAGAGCTGGAGTACGTTGCACACAATGAAAAACTGGATATTATAGGCATCTCTGAGACCTGGTGGAAGGAAGATAACCAATGGGACACAGTCATACTGGGCTACAAATTATATCATAGTGACAGGGTGGATAGGATTGGAGGAGGGGTAGCACTGTATGTAAATGAGAACCTTGACTCAGATAGGCTGCAAATATTGCAGGAGACAAAAGCCCTATTGGAATCCTTATGGATTGAAATTCCATGTGAAAAGGGGAAAAGGACGGTGATAGGAGTGTACTACCATCCGCCTGGCCAAGACGAGCAGACGGACGCAGCAATGTCAAGGGACATTAGGGAAGCGAATAAAAAGGGCAATGTAATATTAATGGGTGACTTCAATTATCCGGATATAGCCTGGGTTAATGAAACTTCGGTACACGCAAGGGAGGTGAAATTTCTTGATGAAATCAAGGACGGCTTCATGGAACAGCTGGTTTCGGAGCTGACAAGAGAAGGAAAAATACTAGACTTACCGTATTTTTCGGACTATAAGACGCACCGGACCATAAGACGCACCTAGGTTTTAGAGGAGGGAAATAGGAAAAAAAAAAATTTGCTTTTTCCCTCCTCTAAAACCTAGGTGCTCCGGTGCGTCTTGTCCGAATCCCTCGCTCCGAGTTCGGGATCGCCCTCCCCCCGGCCCTGTCACCACTTCTCCCTACTCACGCGATCTTCCCTGTTGGTCTAGTGACATCGGGGCAGGAAAGAGCCCCCTCTTTCCTGCCCAGCGCGCTGCTCTCCATCCTCCTGTATGCATTGCTGCCTGACGGTCTCGGCGAGATTCAAAATGGCCGCCGAGAATTTAAGTCTCGGCGGCCATTTTGAATCTCGCCGAGACCGTCAGGCTGCATACAGGAGGATGGAGAGCAGCGCGCTGGGCAGGAAAGAGGGGGCTCTTTCCTGCCCCGATGTCACTAGACCACCAGGGAAGATCGCGTGAGTAGGGAGAAGTGGTGACAGGGCCGGGGGGGGGGGGGGGAGGGCGATCCCGAACTCGGAGGGAGGGAGCGCGATCCCAAATTCGGAGGGAGGGAGGGAGGGAAATCTCTACCTTTGGACTATAAGACGCACCCCCCATTTTCCTCCCAAATTTGGGGGGGGAAAAGTGCGTCTATAGTCCGAAAAATACGGTAATCATTAGTGGAGCTCATGATCTGGTGCAGGGGATAACGTTGCGAGGGCCACTTGATAATAGTGATCATAATATGATCAGTTTTGATATTGGTTACGAAGTAAGTGAACTCAGGAAATCAAATACACTAGCGTTTAACTTTAGAAAAGGAGACTACAATAAAATGAGAATAACAGTGAAAAAAAGACTGAAGGGAGCAGCTGAAAGGGTAAAAAAAAACTTGAATCAGGTGTGGATGCTGTTCAAAAACACCATCCTAGAAGTACAGGACAAATATATTCTGCGTATTAGAAAAAGAGGAAAAAAGACCAAACATCAGCTGGCGTGGCTAAACAGTAAGGTAAAGGAAGCTATTAGAGCCAAAAAAACAATCCTTCAGAAAATGGAGAAGGGAACCGACTGAAGAAAATAAGATAAAACATAAGGAATGTCAAGCCAAATGCAAAAAGGAGATAAGGAAGGCTAAGAAGGACTTTGAAAAAAAGTTTGCGTTAGAAGCAAAAACACATAGCAAAAAATCTTTTTGGTATATTAAAAGCAAGAAGCCAGCTAAAGAATCGGTAGGACCGCTGGACGACTGTGGTGTTAAAGGGGCGATCAGGGAAGACAAGCCGTAGCGGAGAAATTAAATTAATTCTTTGCTTCGGTCTTCACCGAGGAGGATTTGGGAGGGATACCGGGGCCGGAAACGGTATTTGCAGCAGACGAGTCAGAAAGTCTAAATGATTTCTCTGTAAACTTGGAGGATGTAATGGGGCAGTTCTGCAAACTGAAACGTAGTAAATCACCAGGACCGGATGGTATTCATCCCAGAGTATTAATAGAGCTGAAAAATTAACTTGTGGAGCTACTGGTAGTAATATGCAATTTATCCCTAAAATCAGGTGTGGTACTGGAAGATTGGAGGGTGGCCAATGTAACGCCAATTTTTAAAAAGGGTTCCAGAGGAGATCCGGGAAATTATAGACCGGTGAGTCTGACGTCGGTGGAGGCTAAGAATACAATTACAGAGCACATACAAAAACATGGACTACTGAGACAAAGCACGGATTTAGTGAAGGGAAGTCTTGCCTCACAAATCTACTGCATTTTTTCGAGGGGGTGAACAAACATGTGGACAAAGGGGAGCCGGTGGATATTGTGTATCTAGATTTTCAGAAGGCGTTTGACAAAGTGCCTCATGAAAGACTCCAAAGGAAACTGAAGAGTCATGGGATTGGAGGCAGTGTATTATTATGGATTAAGAGCTGGTTACAAGATAAAAAGCAGCGGTCCCAGCACAGACCCCTGAGGGACCCCACTAACTACCCTTCTCCATCGAGAATAATGACCATTCAACCCTACTCTGCTTCCTAACATATTTATAAATGACCTTGAGATGGGAGTAACTAGTGAGGTAATTAAATTCGCAGATGACACAAAGTTATCCAGGGTCATCTTGTCGCAGGAGGAGTGTGAAAGATTACAAGATGACCTCATGAGACTGGGGGATTGGGCGTCCAAATGGCAGATGAAGTTCAACGTTGACAAATGTAAAGTGATGCATGTGGGAAGGAGGAACCCGAATTACAGCTATGTCATGCAAGGTTCTGCTTTAGGAGTTATGGACCAAGAAAGGGATCTGGGAGTCATCGTGGATAGGACGTTGAAATGTTCAGCTCAATGTGCTGCGGCGGCTAAGAAGGTGAACAGAATGTTGAGTATTATTAGAAAAGGGATGGAAAACAAGCATGAGGATGTTATAATGCAGTTATATCGCTCCATGGTGCGACTGCACCTGGAGTATTGTGTTCTGTTCTGGTCGCCTCATCTCAAAAAGGATATAAATGAATTGGAGAAGGTGCAGAGAAGGGTGACAAAAATGATAAAAGGGATGGGACAACTACCCTATGAGGAGAGGTTGACAGCTAGGACTCTTTAGCCTGGAGAAAAGGCGGCTGAGGGGTGATGTGATATAGAGGTCTACAAAATAATGAGTGGGGTAGAGCGGACAGATGTGAAGCATTTGTTTACACTTTCTAACAATTATAGAACCAGGGGACACAAGATGAAATTAGAATGCAGTGGCGTTCCTAGGGGGGCTGGCACCTGGGGCGGATCGCCGATTCGCCCCCCCCCCCCGATGCAGCGCGGACCCCCCCTGGCGAAAGGACCCCCCGCAAAGGAAACCCCCCCTGCTGGGTGCACGCCGCCGGGGGGGGGGGGGGTGCCGCGCGCACCTCTCCTCCGTTGTTCCATGCTTCTTCTCTGCCCCGGAACAGGAAGTAACCTGTTCCGGGGCAGAGAAGAAGCATGGAACAACGGAGGGCGGCACACCCCCCCCGGCAGCGTGCACCCGGGGCGGACCGCCCCCCCCCCTTGGAACGCCACTGTTAGAACTTGGTAGGTTTAAAACAAATCGGAGAAAGGTTTCTTTACTCAGCACGTAGTTAGACTCTGGAACTCATTGCCAGAGAAGGTAGTGACGGCAGCTGGCCTTGCTGAGTTTAAAGGGGGTCTGGACAGATTCCTGAAGGAAAAGTCCATTGATCATTATTAAATGTGGGGTTTTTGCCAGGTTCGGGGGGCCTGGATTGGCCACTGTCAGAGATAGAGTGCTGGGCTTGATGGACCTTTGGTCTTTTCCCAGCGTGGCACTGCTTATGTGCTTTAGACTGCAAAAATTTATTTTATCACCATTTTTGCTATTGAATGTGATTCCTTTTACCTTTGGGTGAGTCTCCCTGCTGGATAGCCTGTACCTGTGTGTTTTAGGACTGGCCAAGACAGACTCTGTGATATACTTACCCTTAGGGATCTGACTCACTAATTCACCTAATCACCATTCACCTTCCTTGCTCAAAAAAAAATCATTTCCTGCTTTGGTCCTGTAACCTGTATACATGTAGGTTGTGTTGCATTTCATCCTTTCTCTCCCATTTCCTAGACACCCATAGAACTATATGGGTGCCTCTAGCATTAGCGCACAGTAAAAATGCTAGTGTGCTTAGTAAACAGGGCCCTATATACTGGTAATATCCAAATATAGACAAACATTTGTATTGAAATACCAATAATAAAAAAATAAACAGTGTGGTTTAATCACCCATTTACCCCATTTATATCAAAATGACAATGTTTTAACCTCATGTAACCAACGATAGATTTTATAGAATTGACCATATCATGCACTTCACAGATAGAAATACTTTGTTGCACTCTTCTAGTCATAAGATGGCATCCCTATGGGCCAATTTCTTCATTTACAATGTTTGTGTTCCTCTAGAGGATTATAAGGAGGATGCAATGTCCTTAATAGAGAGATTTATCCAAAGAGGTTATCCTCCTTAGAGTAATTAAGAATGCATATAAACGTGCTTCCATGTTCAAAGACTTTTATTATTCTCATTTAAGATTTAAAAATTCTGGTAATTCATTGGTATGTGTTCCATTTTTTCAAAATTCAAATGTAGTTTGAAGTATTAGCATGTATTGAATATTCATCCGGCCCTCAGTGAACCCCCTAAATTTGTGTTTCATTGGAGTAGTAATTTAGGAGAGAGACTGAAATGTAAAAGGCAACTGAATATTTTAGGATCACACAAATCATGTGGTCATTCTAAATATTGTCAGTATTCATTATCAGTTTCTCAAATATGTATCCCACATTCTTCAGGTAAGTTTTATTTTAAGTCTAAACTAATTGTGAAAGTGAGCAGGTAGTGTTGCATCATTTGTTCATGTGGCCTTTATTATATCGGTCAGTCTAGCAAAAGAGGGGGGGAGGAGGTTAGAGGAAAGGCTTAAGTTAAAGGATGATGAGGCGCCAATAGAGTTATTTTATAGTATTTGGTTACAGTTTGACTTTGAAGTTGTATAATACATTATTATGTGAATGTTGAATGGCGATAACATCATCAATAAAAACTTCTTTAATAATAATATCGGTCAGTCTCGTAGGGCCATTAAGAGTAATATTGCTGAACATCTCAGCAATATCAGAATACAGAAGCGAGACACACCTTTAGTGGGTCATTGGGTGGACGCAAGTCATTCTTTGGAAGATTTACGTTCTGCTGAAGGAACAGGGGCTGATTTGTGGGGTACTGTTGCACCAGCGGGTTGAATAGTGAAGTAGAATGGTTGGTTTAGTACAACTACTGATTGGAAAATGCATTTTGAATGATCCAATGGGGGCAATTTTAACTGTGAGGTGAGTGTATAAATTTAAGTATGACGCCATTGGTTTGTTCTAGACCTTATAACGCAAGGCGTTTGAAACGAGGTAATCATTCCTTAAACCACCCAAGTACACCAAAACACCTCTCACACGACCTTACCTAACACCTTCTACCTAAATTCCTCTTTCACCTCAGCTTATGATCGACTGTTCTCTTAAATCATGTAATGACGTTCTAATTTCCATACTCTGTAAGCCACATTGAGCCTGCAAAAAGGTGGGAAAATGTGGGGTACAAATACAATAAATAAATAAATAAATAAAATAATGTGCCATTGCAGAGAATGTGTGATGAGATTCTCTGTCCGACCAGACTGACTTTTTTCCTTTCTGGTAAGCTGTCAAAAATATACTACTATATTTGTGAAGATTTTTTTTTAAGTATTTGGTTAATTGTAACATAGTAAATGATTGCAGATAAAGACCTGTATGGTCCATCCAGTCTGCCCAACAAGATAAACTCATTTTATTTGGTATGCGATACTTTATTTATATACCCGAGTTTGATTTGTCCTTGCCATACACATGGCACAGAAAGTAGAAGTCTGCCCAGCACTCTTCTTGTACTAAAAGTTCTGAAGCTAACGTCAAAGCCCCTTAAAATTTACACTCAAGCACATCCTTATCTATTCAGTCACGATCAGGGCGTAGACTGTAGAAATCTGCCCAGCACCGGTTTTGCTTCCCAATTACCAGCATTGCCACCCAATTTCCGCTAAAATTCTGTGGATCCATTCCTTCAAAACAGGATTCCTTTCTGTTTATCCCACGCATGTTTGAATTCCATTACCGTTTTCATCTCCACCACCTCCCGCGGGAGGCCATTCCATGTATGCACCATCCTCTCCATGAAAAAATACTTCCTGAATTTACTCCTGAGCCTGTCCCCCTTCAACCTCAATTCATGTCCTCTAGTTCTACCAACTTCCCATCTCCAGAAAAGGTTCGTTTGTGGATTAATACCTTTTAAATGTTGAACATCTGTATTGTGTCACCCCTGTTTCTCATTTCCTCCAAAGTATACATGTTCAGGTCAGCAAGTTTCTCCTCGTACGGTTTGCAACTTAAATCCCATACCATTTTTGTAGCTTTTCTTTGCACCGCTTCCAGTCTTTTTACATCCTTAACTAGATACGGCCTCCAAAACTGAACACAATACTCCAAGTGGGGCCTCAACACCTCCTTTCTTCTGCTAGTTATACCCCTTTCTATGTAGCCTAGCATCTTTCTGGCCATCCTTGTTAGCTCAGGGGGTTATGGGTGGTTTATATTTGTCTGTGTTGTAGGCGGCTAAGTCTTTCTGAGGAAGCTTGTGTAAAATGCACTCTGTATAGGGGACTGTCGGAAGCGAGCAGATGAGGAAGCATTATCATCACTTATACCCGTAGGCCATCACCGAGGCATCCATCATCCTATCCCATAAAGGACTTTTACTGGAGATCAGTAGTCTCACAATGATTTATTGTGAGTGTTGAACAGTTAAGAAGTTGCAACTTTGAAAACTGAGTAGTATTTTTTTGGTGGTGATCTTTGGATAACATCTCAGTTTTAACTTTATTGAGGATTGTATGACAACTGAATTTTTTTGAAACATGAACACTGTATGTTATGTGAACTGCATGATATATGAAATGCATGAGAAATGACTAGCTTGATACATGAACTGCACGAAATGGTCAATTCAGATTTGTAAAATCTATAATTTGTTATACAAGTTTAGAATATTTTCATATTGATAGAAAAGGGGGGAAATAGATGATTAAACCAGTGTGTACTTTTTATTCTTATTGGTATTTCAATAAAAATGTATTTTATAAGTTATGAATATTTGGGTATTGCCAGTATTTAATATTTAGTGTTTTGCTGTTATCTCAGCCAGGTATAACCTTTGATCCTATTGGTCAAATCCAGAGTGCCAAGTAGTTTGGATAGTCCTCTGTATCCCTCTCCCCAGAGAGAAAATCTCCATTTTATCTCCCAGCATAGCACGGTCAAACAAGTCTCCTCCTCTCCCTTCTTTCATGTCTGCAAATCCATCTTCTTCTCACTGATTCAACATTCATCAACTGCATCATTCATATGCATTCATTCCCACAGAAGTCATGTAGCCAATTCATCAGCCCACCCTGTCAGTGGCTGTCTAAATTAGTCATCCCAGTAAAGCAGACCATCATTCCTCTTGTATCGGGATCTGCACACAGCAAGTTACTTGTCTTTACTTATCTTGAGTCTCCTCAATGAATGTTGGGCTGGTTTAGGTGGCTGTTGAATTTTGTACTGAAAAATGCAGTATTGAAAACAGCATAATTAGAGGGAAAGTAAATTGCACTCACCTCATTGGTGGTGCCTGTCTGCCTGCTCCAAGGCCACTAATGCATCAGCTGACATCCTGAACTGCTATGACTTACTTGTTTTGTGTCACCTTCCTTGTTTCCAGATACACTGGAAACAAGCGAAGGGAGGAAGGGGGGGGGGAGTGGGATCACTTCTGACCCCCTGACCAAGGCCAAATCTGACACAGCAGTATAGGAGAGTGAGAGGATCTCCTGTCAGACCCATCAAGGGGAAAATGTTACCGGGAGTCATCTGATAGTGGGTCTGTTGATGTGGGAGCTCAACCTCCAGATAAGTCTGTTCTCAAGAGGGGAAGGAAATCAGAGGAAAAGAACACCAGATAAGAAGCACTGAACTCCATCTTTGGGTAGATAAGCTGACAGATCCCCTACTAAGATCAGTATGCACCCTTCCCTTTCAAAAATTCTTTAAAAGTCTACAAATTTGTTAATATCTATGCTTTAAACAGAAATTAGCTCAGTCCTAAACTACATTGTCATAGTAGCATGTGGTCTAAAAAAAAAGTCTACAAGATGTTTTGAGGAGCAGGTTCAAAGCATATGATAATGTGCTGTATTCTAACTTACTTAGTTGATTATTTTGAAGTATTTTGTTCCTCTCCCCCTCCCACCCTCAACTAAATCACAAATTTAAAAAAAATACCAAAACACACAACGGTTTTCCAAAGGAAAAAAAAAGTTATACAAATATATCTGTCATTTAAAAAAAATTTTAATGAATGATTGTATCAAAAAAGTTTACATGAATACCAGTAAAAAATAAAATAAAAATTTGGTTAAATAGTATATAAAAATCACTTCAAAACAAGAATATATAAATAACTTAGAAATGTAAACAGAGAAAGTTATGTACATTTATAAAAAATAAATATTTGATGCACTGTACATACAGCATCCTTCAGTCACCTTCAGTGGGCCTTAATTCTGTTCAGTCAGCACCTAGTGCTGTTTCATCATCTTTATAAACAGTGTATATATATAAAAGAAAGCAAACCTTTCATTTTAACTTTTCAGCACTGCAGAGATTACATTTAACATATCATTGTACATATATTTTATACACATCTTAATGGCTCACCACCTCAGTCCACAAAGCCTTGTTCTGATGCTCCAACTACTGTTTGATTAGGTGAATTCTGCATTTTTTTCATGTCTTCTTTTAAATGGTGATTGAAAGAAAATTATTAACAGTATCTTCTTTAAAACACAGAACACTTCAACAATACAATATATAAGCTGCATTAAATTCCCAAAATAACTTTTCCAAATTCACAGATTATAGAACATATGCTAGTACACAGTCCTTTGTTGCTATATACTAGCTTTCAAGATCTCACAGGTCCGTCCTTAGGGATGAAGAAGCCTGTGAGGTTGTGAATGCTGATCCACTGCGAAAACCTTCTTGTTGGTCACTCTAAAAGGGATTCCCATTTCTTTTCAGGACCAATAGAATTCATTGTACTCTGCAGCAGTGGGTCTTCATCCAGTCCTCAGGGAGCACTTGGCCAGTCTGGTTTACAGGGTATCCTCAATGAATATGCATGAAGAATATTTGCATACAGTGAAAACTGTGCATGTAAGTATACCTCATTCATAGTCATTGTGGACATCCTGAAAACTGAACTAGCAAGGTGGTCCCTCAGGACTATCCTCTAATACAACTACTTAAAAGTTGTTCTTTTAAGGAGGGACAGCATTTTGATTCACTACATTCCTGCTCCTTATTCTAATCTCTTTAGACTTTGTTCTGTTAGGGACTGCAGTTCTCGGGAAAAATCTAAGATTTGTTTTCACAAGATGAGAAATCTTAGGCAGTATAAGGATAGGTTCAGATGTATCTTTTCAGTGTACTGTGCATGCCCATAAAAGGGCAACCAGCTGTAAAATACCCTTGGTTAAATATTTATCAAACCATTATTTTTAAAAGCCTTATACCCACTGGGCAGCCATGCTTAGAAAAGCATCACAGATTATCTTTGCATGGAATGGAACTGGATTAGTTTTTATATTATGGGAAGTCATTTGTTACACAGACAATATGGACTAAGGAAATTTATGACTCTTGCCAACTTAATAATGAGCTTTAGGTACATGACCTCTATTTTCTGAAACATATGAGTTAGCAGTAAAATGTATTGCTGCCCACCTTATGTAATTTAAGAAATACTACACAAGAGAGAGCATATAGCTCAGTAAACCTTGAGACGGTCAAGCATTTTAAATGCATAGTACACACTCTACCACTGAAGAGTTCTAGCTAGCCAATTTTCAAGGGAGGTAGGTAGAATTTCTCTTCTGAGATGGCATGCTGTATATACACCAGCAAATAAGATTGTGTCAATTACAGTACATATGCAGATCTATAGCTGTTCATATTGATAGCTATTATATTTTCAACACTTTCCATGGAGACCTGTGTCATCACTAACGTCTTGCACGAGTAATTCATGTTATTGAAAACACAGAATTGATGCAGAAGTTTTAAACTGAGAAACTAGCCTCGCTGCTGAAGTTTAGCCATAACACTGATGAAGATGAAATGAGTCTCAAATATTTCTGGGTTAAAAAAAGGGCTCTCTTCTGTAATGTTCGTTTCCATAATTTTGCATTATAATTAAGTGCAGAAGGTGTTAAACTTGACAAGATAGGCTAGTTTTAGTTCCTAAACTTTATTTTCCTTAGAGATTTGAATATATTAAATGATACTATATACTGAATCTAATTAAAAGTACTCGTGTCCTTAATCTAAGAATGGGTTAAGGTTAAAAAGTCTGCTGTAAAGAAATGATTATTTTAAAACCTACATGTATTAACACCACCTAGTATTCAACAGCAGTATTTCTTCATGCATAGGTTATAAGAAGTTAATCTTTCTGCTGCTCCTGGACCTAATTTCCACCTTAAATTAGTAGAAACTAAACTTCTTAGATGTATTGGCTACAAGTGACAGTCACACAGTTTCTAATGTTCCTGCTTCATGGTCAGTGCTGAGATAGTGGGTGTGCATAGAATGTAAAATTATAAAGAAGCAGTGAGGGGAACCTCCTCTCTCCATTTCTCATGTTTGCATACTTTTGAGAGTGCTTGATGATCTAGTCATTCTTTCTTTGTGTTTCAAATTAAATTTTCCTGGAAGAGGGGAAGACTGTGCTACTTGAATATTTATTGGGTTTCTCTACAAAACAATGCCTACTCCTCATTCTGTTCTCCTTTATTGAAAGTGCAATACCAGTCCAGCTGTACTGGTGCATTTCCCCACTTTCACCTAAAAAGTTACAGAGGTACATAAAAGTAAACCAGTAGAATCTCTGTGTCATCAAAGGCAGATGCCTTCTCTTTGCAGTTGGAGTGATTGGTTCATTGCGTCAGTGGTTGTTTGTTCACCTTTCTTCTTTTCAAAGTTACTTAGATCTGCCTTAGATAGTTCCACAGGGAAAGAACAGAGTTTTTGTCTATTTAGCCTCCATTTTCTAACAGTAGAAATTGTGCAATTGAGTTTGATTGCTATCTCTGGCTGGAAAGAAAGCTTGCAAGGCTGGCAATCACCAGAGGCTGGCGCTTGGCAACAGAAGCCAGAAGTCTAGAAGGGAGAGCTGGGGCACCGAAATCAACCTGGAAAGAAACAATAGAAGAAAGTGTTGGTGTGTGCACCAGCGTGCTTCAACATTAAATGCTGGACCTCATATGGGCAAGGCAGTAGGGCCAAGAAAACAGTATCTGCCACTCTAAATTGCTAAAACGTGACACTGAGTAGCTGTTCCACCCAAAAATGAGAGTCAGTTTGGCAGGCTTTGCATGCAGGGCTGGTTTTAGACAGGCTGGGGCCCCTCCCCCAATCTCCCCACCTACCACTGCTGCCACATATGAAACAACTTTAAATGACTTTTTCACACACAAAACACAGACAGGCCTTCCTTCACCAAATACAGAACAAGGGATGAACACCAAAATTGAAACATGGCAAGTACTGTAACACTAAAATAAAAACAGAAATGCACTTCCTTTTTGTAATGAACACAATTGGCAGCATCACTACGGGAGGGGGGGCTGTATCTCCCCCATTTTGGGCTCAGACCCCCCAAAATTAGTCATCACCCTTGCTGTGGCTGGCAGGGAACCTCAAGCTGTGCCAGCTGAAGACCACCTTCTCTGTCCGCCAGACAGAGCTCTCCAAGATCAGCAGGTAATGGCTGTGTCCTCAGCTGCTGCTGCCCCCCATGCATGCTCAGTTTTCATGCATGCAGAAAAAACAAGCATTCAAGGGCATGTGTCAGCAGTCAGAGCAGCAGCTCGGGGACACTGCCACTGGCTGCAGAGCTTGGAAGAGTTCTGGCTGTTAGAGGAAGTCTTCACCTGGAGAGGCTTGGAGATCCCTGCGAGCTCAGGTATTTATATTTTGCATTTAAGCAGCCCGGGGGAGCAGGGAGAGAATTTGGTTCCCATCCATTAGTTCAGCCTTGTTTCCCCCTCAAATCAATCACCCGGCTATGTCAATAAACACAATACAAAGTCATTTGTGATACACAAATCCCAAAGTTAACATATTCCAGTTAATAAGGAGTGGAGGAGTGGCCTAGTGGTTAGGGTGGTGGACTTTGGTCCTGGGGAACTAAGGAACTGAGTTCAATTCCCACTTCAGGCACAGGCGGCTCCTTGTGACTCTGGGCAAGTCACTTAACCCTCCATTGCCCCAGGTACAAATAAGTACCTGTATACAATATGTAAGCCGCATTGAGCCTGCCATGAGTGGGAAAGCGCGGGGTACAAATGTAACAAAAATAAAAATAAATTGAAAATAAAACAATTTTTTTCTACCTTTGTTGTCTGGACATTTTATTTTTCTGTCATGTTGGTCCCAGTTTCTCTGTCTTCTGCTAATTTATTTCCAGCGACTTTTGTCTATT
Organism: Microcaecilia unicolor; assembly: GCF_901765095.1. NCBI lineage: Eukaryota > Metazoa > Chordata > Amphibia > Gymnophiona > Siphonopidae > Microcaecilia > Microcaecilia unicolor. The sequence goes on along the minus strand of NC_044039.1, from coordinate 138,734,175 downwards.
TATCTTTCCTTCTCTCTCCTGTCTTGTTCCTTCACTACACCTGTCTCTGACATATTGATCCTTCCCATATCTGTCTTATCTCCCTTTTTTCTTTTCAGCTTCTCTATCCACTCAAAATTCATCTCTCTCACCCTTCTCCTTCTTTTAACTTTTCAGCTACCTATTAACTTTCCATATTATTTTCTCATTCCTTAGTCATCCCTTTTCCCATCATTCCTTCCCCAGCCTGCTATTCCCTTCCATCTTTCATCTATCTTCCATTACTACATTTCTACCTCTATATTCGCTACCCTCCTCTCACTAATTATCTTGCCATCCCTTCTTGGCCTGTCCCACATGGCTCCGCAATTTCCACTATTTCCCCTCCCTCCCTCCCTCCACTGTTGGAGCCCAATCTATATCCCCCCCCCCCCCCACCACCACCACCACCATGGCCTAACTTCTCCCTGTCCCTTTTTCTCCACACCCCTATCATCTTCCTGCCCCATCTCTCTACCATCCATCCCCCCTCCCCATGGTCAATCATCTCTCTTCCTCTCTCTCCCCTCCATGGTCCAACATTGCTCCCTCTCTTTCCTGCTGCTGTTGTTCCCCTCCCACTTAAGCCAGCATCTCTCCCTACTGCCTCCACTTCCATTGTTCAACACCTGCCTCTCCTTCTCTGGGTCCAACATCTTTCTCTTTCTTCCTAACTGCCCTCCCCACCACTCCCGAGACCAATATCTTTCCCTCTCTCTTCCTTCCCTCCACCCCATTGCCATCTCTCTCTTCTCTTCCCTGTTCCCAGGCCCATCATTTATTCCTCCATGTCCCCTCCCCCGGTCTCCCATCTCTTCCCCCTTCTTGCCACCCCAATTCTCCCTTCCCTGTCTACCTTACACCCTGCCATTGTTGACAGGGGATCACCGCCACAGCAGCGACTCTGATTTGCTGCCTGTGACTGCCCCACCGCTATTCCTCTGCTGCCGCCGCATTCCAAACAGTTGCAGCAGAAGGGGGTGGAACGCAGCAGAGGAACAGCGTTGGGGCAGTCACAGGCAGCATATCAGAAATGCTGCCACGGAGACAATCTCCTGTCAACAAGAACTGGATGTAAGGTAGTCAGGGAAGGGAGGGAGACCTTGGATCAGGGTGGCAAGAAGGGAGAAGAGATGGTGGACCATGGGGGCCCCCTGGAGCTGTGGGACCCAGGGCAACTGCCCTGTTTGCCCCCATCTAACACTGGCTGGCCCTGTGTGTGTGCCTGCATGCATGCATGCATCCTCATGTCCTGAAAATCTAATAGGATAGGATACCAACCAAAGCAGTTATTTTGTGGGGGTTGAGTTGCGAGAAGAGCAAGGGAGGAAGCTACTAGGCTGTGAGAAAAGTACTGCAAGTTAGGGACTCTAGTAAATAATGCAACTTGTGAACAACCTTGCAAGCTGTGTTATTCTGCTTCCTGAGAGCACTGGGCCACTAATGCATGGCCACTAATGCAGGCTCCCAGAAAGCCTGCTTCAAGGGGCCCTCCTAACTCCTCTAAAGAGCATCCCCATAGAATCCCATCCCTCGACAGGCTACTATATACCCTTATATAGCAGCCTGAACCCTAGTGGTAGTACCGCAAGACTACTGTTAGGGGTCACAGCTGCCATTATGAACCCAGAAATGCAAGGGGAAAGGGGTTTATGGTTACAATCAAAGCGGTTTACATATTTACATACAGGTATTTATTTTGTACGTGAGACAAAGTGACTTGCCCAGAGTCAAAAGTTGCTGCAATAGGAATTGAACCCAGTTCCTCTAGTTCTCAGGCCACTGCACTAACAATTCGGCTACTTTTAAGGCGTAGAAGTGACTAGGGATCGCTCTTACCCTGTTCCACTGGACCATCAGAGGGGTGAGGGTGCGCTACTAAAACTCTGGCTTCTTTATGAAGGTGCCTGGGAGAATTGAGCTGTGTGTTCCATGTGTTATCGGTCCAATGCGCCCAAGTAGGAAAAACACCAACTTTGAGTTGGCGTTATTTTTCCAGGAATAATGCAGCTTGACGACTTCACTGCAAGCTGCATTATTTGATTTACATAACAATGAGGTGTTTTGCATGCATTTGCACCTCATATTATTTATCAAATGGTAACTTTAATGTGCATTACAGTAATATAACGTTAATGGACAAATGTTATTCACTATTCCCTTAACATGAGTTCATAATTACCCCCCATCCCCCCGCCCCTTTTTTCCATCCAAAGGTGGGATAATGCATGAATAGGACATTGTAAACCAAAGCTTTAACTGATGAACTGCTCAGAGAAAGCCAGATGCAGCACTGCCTGCTTTCTCAATGACTAGTTGAACGCCAAGTCACTCAGTGAATGCTCCTTCAAACAGCATTCAAAAGCCAAGCCACCCACTAATGAATCCCAGAAAAATAAACACATGCAGAAGATATTGCTTGGCATTTTCTCAGACCCCAGTTCATTCTTTAACTGCGGATCCATTTTTTACTTTGTTTTTAAAGCACAGGCTGCAAAAACATTTTCACTTTCTGTTCATAAGGTACTGCTGTTTTAAAAAGAGAATACCAGCATTTATATATAAATTGATCAGAATTGTTGGGGCATAAGAGAGCATTAATCCCATAGGACACCTCACCTGTACCAAGTAGACCACTCTAGTAATCTCCTTTCCGTTTAAAGTATCAGGCTGCAATATCCACGTGCTTGGTAGGAGTTCTCCTCGAACAATGTCTTTACTGGGGCGAGGCATGGATTCATCATACACAGACTGAAAGGACACAATGAACCACTTTTCCTGCAATACAAAACACCTCCATTTCTTGAAATATTCAAGACTTCAGCATGTCTACCATGATCTATACCTAGAAGAAACCTGTACACATGAAGTTTCTAAACAAATGTTTTCAATTAAATGGAAATTATATAGATGGCTGGTCAGAGTTACCCTTATTTCTGTCTAGTCGGATCAGTTTGTATAAGATGGTAGCCTTCTCCAAGTGGTTGTATGTGCTCCAAATCTTACCTATCTCACTCCTTAGGAAAGACCTTTTGCAAGTGGCCAGACTTGTGACCAAATTCTGTTGGGGAGGGAAAAAAGGTGAAATTGCGCTTACCATACCTGTATGGCAACTGGCAGGGTGGAGGATTGGCTCTGACAAACTTGAAATTATACAATTATGTTTGCCTTCTGCATCATCAGGTGGACTGGTTGTTAGACTGAATGAATTATACTCCTTATTACATATAAAAATTGCTCTTTACTCCATATAATATTTGGTCCCTTCTACAGGTCCCTCCTCATCTCCCTCCTTACTCGTTGGGGAGGCATGTACTATTTAGGCCACTAAACGACACCTGGAATAAAAGGACACAATGGGAACAGACCAGTTGCCAATATGTGGTAATATATAATTTCCATATAATACTGGTAATATCCAAATAATACTGGTAATATCCAAATATCAAAACATTTTTATTACAAAGCACAGATCAAAATCTTAAAACAGTATGATCCTGAACACCAATTTACAACTACATGCAGAAATATTAAAGAATGAAACCACATCATCTCAATGTGAACACCAGCAGATTGCTTGTCCTTAAAGCGCTCACCTGAATATTGTTATACAGTTCATCTATCAAACAGTTTATAGCCCATATTCCATAGTTTTAAGACTGTGATTTCTGCTTTGTAATAAATATGTTATGATATTTGGATATTACCAGTATTAATTATGTTAAAGTTTAATGTCTGGTATATTTTGATATATGTAATAGGAACCTATTTTTATTATATTTGATTAATATACAATTTCTGCCAAGGTTAGATAACAATACTTTTGTTCTTTGGGAAACTTGAGGGTATACTGTGGTGGAGGATGTTTTAATGGATAAGGAACAATTATGAATTTTGAGACCTTCCATCAATGGGTGGAAGTGCTGTGGGATGATCAATTTGCATTTTGTCAGTTTAAGCATTACACTAATTCTCTGGACTCCAATACTTTTAAAATTGAAGCTGGGGGAAAAACTGAGGGGATTTTTGGAGTCAGTGGCTGCAGACGTTTGATTATGTCTGGTCTCTTTAAAATAGTTCAGGCACAAGGAGGAGGTAAGGACGGTACGATAGTAAAAGTACGGTGGGAGTCAGATTTGGGGAAGCTGCTGTTAGCGTAGAATTTGGATGACACTATTAAAAGAATACCCTGATTGCTACAGGGTGCCAATCTTGGGAAATGTACATTGCATGTGCTCCATAGGGCATATTTCACCCAGCAGCAGACATGCAGAGTGGGGAGGCTGTCCTCCCCGACCTGTGTTAGAAGTCACAAGGCGACGATAACATCTATCATGATTTTTGGGATTGTACACATGACATTTTTGGTCGGAAACTGCATAGTACTTGGGCACCTTATTACACCAACAGGCCAATCTAATGGTGAATAGTATATAATGGTTTGATATGTCAAGGGGGATGGAGATTGTGGGGAAGGTCGATACTTCTCCGGAATCTCCTCGCTGTGGGAAAGAAATGTATATTATGTGCTTGGTTGAATCCCAAGCCCCTCATCTTTTTGGTCATGGTGCTCTCAGATACATTACCTGGGAGGTAAGAGAGACCAGCACCTCATCGAAGAGAGAAAAAACATATTTGTCCATTTGGGAGCTGTATATCCAGTCTCCCTCGCCTACAGCAAGGAGTTTAATCTTGAATTTTCTATATGCTGGTACCCTTAAGGTTGTATATTAGTATGTTTTCAGTACTGGTTTTACAGTTCCACTTATTAAAATTGTTACAGGGTAGGGTGGGAACTGGGTGGGAGGGAGGGGGTATCTGGAGCGAGATTTATGAAGGTTTATGCACGGTAAACCAAGCCCTCCATCATGTTTGACTGTTCAGTTGATATACTTCTGTTCTGTTGCATCTTTTATTTCAATAAAAAGATTTAAACATAAATGGAAATTATAAGAGTATACATTTTTTAATCCATTAATTGTAATGCAACAGATCAACTGTCATCTTTTAAGAAAACTGCTATTGATAAATATCTGCCATACTCCCAATTTATGTCTACTGTTCTCCAAATGGCTTTTAAGGCATTCATGTCTTTTGTTATTGGCTCAAGACCTATGGTAATGTAGCAATATGGCCACGCTGTCAATTACCACCAGGAATGCTCCCTGTGGTAGAAAATAGAAAATTATTTCTACTGAGGGAAACTGCACACACCAATTATGGAACTACCACCGGGCTCCTGCACTATCCCAGTGGTAGGGCCAAATTGGTGCACCCTACCGTGCCTTTGTAAAATGGCCCCTTAATTTGTCAGGATCAGTATCTACAAAATGTATTAGCAGAGAGGAATAACTTTTCTCTAAATACACTTGATAAGATAGCTCCTCTGAAAACCAGACTTTATCTAAGGAACTTAGTGTGCCTTGATTTACTGATGATCAAGTATTATAGAAGTGCAACTGTTGTCAACTTGAAAGAGTGTGGCACAAATCTAAGAATAAGATTGATAAGGAAAGATGGCATACACAGTTAAAATCATAAGGATCAGACCAATATAGCTAAACAAACTTATTACTCTAAAATTGGGGGAACTGAACGTCCCAATTTGAAGAAATTATTTCAAATTTTAAAACAACTTATTGCTCCAATAAATTTATCATCATCTATAACTGCTATTCAAGCTTCAGCTAATAATCTTGCTACCTATTTTTCCACCAAAGTGAATAAGATCTATCAATCATTTGACTTAACAGAATGTTTTGAAAAGGATGAACAAAGAATGGAAGAGCTTACCTCTTTGGCCTCCACACTGATACAGCAGAAATCCCTGGGTTGTTTAAGGTAACAGAAGGAGGTGTTGCTCACTAAATATACTGAAACCAATTAACAAAAAGGAAAACAAATTACAAAAATCAAAGTTTAGGAGTTACACACTACTCTGATGGCATTGTCCTTTCAACTATGTGCAATTTACATATTTTCAAAATCTCCATTTCACAGGTGACTGCTAATAGGTAAAATATAATACAAAAGCTTATTTTTTCCCTTTAACTGTTAAATTACATCCACAGAAATATTATACCTGGTGTCTTTGTTCAGATAGTACATGCCAGTACTAAAAACTAGAACCTTTTCTGCTGCATGCTTGCATTGCCCTGCTGATCCCCCCAAAGTTAACATGTGTCGTAGTGCCATCTCACACTTCTTTCTGCTGTAACCAATCCATGGGAACTCCTGGACTGATGCTGGAGTAGAGGGTGGGGGGCAGGGGCAAAGCTACCACGGCAGCACAGGTCTGGCTTTCTTGCATTGATTTGCACCTTCCCTTCAAAGGATGCAGGTTGTAGGGACAGGGAACCTGGCACATGTTCAGAGACCACTATATCAAAACAACGGGTATGGAATCACAATTTCAATATAGAGGATATTACAAAACAAGTGATCCACTAACAAAAAAAGAGAGTCTCATGTTCCAAATAATCATATGTTAAAGGAAGGAAAAGCTCAAAGAGCTCCAAACCCAAAGGGTTTATAGAGCTAAATGTGATCACAAAGATCTACTCTTCATTATTGGCTAAAAAGCCTTCCCCCAGTATTCAATTTTCAAAATATTTCAAGATGTTTATCTTTTCATTCATCAACTCTAATGTATAATCCAATGTCCATAAACAACATATAGCTTGCAAAAAGCTCTCAAAAAGGTGCAATATGCAACTCAACAATATTCAATATCAATGCGCTTTTACTCATTGCTGTACTCATCTAATCTAAAAGTCAGCATGTGTAGAGAGTTGCCTGTAACTTGATGAAGATTATAAACATTTTGAAATATTTTGAAAATTGAATACTGGGGAAGGTTTTTTAGCCAATGATGGTTCATGGAGGACTATAAGAGTCAAAGCGTTCTACTATGCTTCATACAATCATTGGTGTAATTATAGTTAGAGGGAACTGGATGGGAATGTTTCAGTGTTTTATATTTTCTTTGTCTCTGTACTTGTTTCTTTGAATATATCAATAAAAAGATTTTTCACCATAATTTTTAACGTGCTGATGGTGCATTAAATGCCCACTCTAGTATTAACCAATGCGTTGCATTAAGCACATTCACAAAATGCCCTAAGTTACTGAAGATAAACTTCATTCCTGACATATGACACTAGGAGGCTTGGTTTAAGGGATAATCAAACTATGCAAATTAATATTTTTCTTGGATCAAATGTATGCAGCATGAATACTCAGTAGAGAAATCCTGAAAGCCAGACCTGTTTGTAGCACTTAAAAAACAGAGTTCAATATTTCTTCCAGAAGCAGAACTTAACCACTGAATACACTATATGCTGAAGGGATGCTCACCCAGTTGGATATCTTGGCGTGCTTTCTTGTAGACCCGAGCAGTGGTAATGGCTTTGTTATAAAGACTCAGCTTGGTGGGGTCTCTCACCACATGCCACACACTATTCATGGGTTTCTCGATGACACCTGCTCCCAGAAAGCCATGTTTAGTTGTAGAGGAGAAAGTTTTGTAGTAAATCTGTACCTCTTTTTCCATACAACGGTATCTGAAAGAAGGCAGCAACTGTAGGTTACAACAAATAAGAACCAGAAATTAAATAGCAGAAGCATAGGCTGACAAGATCTAGGGGATTGTTTTCTCGTTTGCTGCTGTCAGGCTGTGGAATTCCAGGCTTTGGGCCTTTCATTTGCTTAACAGTATCTACAGTTTAATAATGGCCATTAAGAACTGGGGCTTTTCTCTTTTGCTCAACATTTGATCATGATACCTGCAGTTGGAACTAAGAATTCTCATGTTATATTTATGCAGTGCCCTTCAAAAGTCTTCGTAGCCTTATATAACTTTCATATTCTGTCAAAAATATGTAAATCAAAATACATTAAGGCCTGATTTTATAAAAGGACACCAATATAAGAAGTCCAAAAAGGCACCCATTTTAGGGAAAGGGGATGGGATTTTATATACCGCCTTTCTGTGGTTACAATCAAAGTGGTTTACTTATTATATCTTTTTACCTGAAAGTCACAAGGAGCTGCAGTGGGAATCAAACCCAGTTCCCCTGGTTCTAACCACTGCAGCTCCTGTGTAACACATAAATGTTTGAATTTAGTTCACACCTTTTTCAGTTGTAGCTTAAGGTCAGCTACATTCAGGTATACTAGGTATTTCCCTGTCCCTAGAGAGTTTACAATCTAATTTTTGTACCCACTGCGATGAAGGATTAAGTGACTTGCCCAAGATCCCAAGGAACCACAATGGGATTTCAACCAGGCTTTCTTGGTTCTCAGCCCGGTGCTCTAACTGGGCTACTCCTCTATATATATGTATATTCAAATATTTTATAAAATATGATTGTACACTGGCAGCTCCAACCCTAACTCTGCCCAAACTATATCCCCATATATTAAGAACATACTTTTGCCACCACTTATTCTTTTATCACATACACTACAGGATAATTTTATAACACGTGTAAAGCAGTTTTTGTATGTATCCTTTATAAATTACCCCTAAATTAGGGGTCCTTTTACTAAGGCACGTTAACAGATTTATAGCACGCTAAATAAGCCACCTGGGCATCTTATCATTTAGCGCACACTAATTGTTAGCGCGTCTCAGTAAAAGGGAGCCCTTAATTTCACTGATCTGTACAATATACTTTACACTTTCATCGTAAAGGAACAGCTTCCCCTTCTACTGCTGGATTTTTAGTTTCTCGATACAGCGGTGGAGGAATAAGGGGGAAGTATCACATTTTCAAGCTCTGTGAGACTTTCTCAGACTCACTAGAAGAACCCTCCTAACCCTTCTTAGAGGAGTTCCCGGTGAGCACTCTACCTCTGCTTCCTAGTCTCTCTCTCGCACAATGTAGCTTGAGCCTGTCTCATATACAGGTGCAGACATGGTGCATTTTGGCGCTGCTTCTTTATCTCTCTCCAACACAGCACAACATTTGTGTCTTTCTTCCATTCTGGCACACACAGTGCATTTTGACTATTGGAGCACAGCCCTGAAAAAAAAAAAACAGCTGAGCACAGCTGTTCAGGTAAACAAGGGCGGAGAGGGAGAAGTAGAGTAAAACTGGGGGAGGGCATGAGAGTATTTATTTTTCTGTCTTGGTTATGCTGCTGCAGTTTGAAGTATGGTCTATACTACAAAATGGGGTATGGTGCAGTGTGAGAGAATTTGGTCATCTAGAACCTTCTGTTTTGTCAACCCTGTCTCCTAAATAACCTGCCCCTCCTCACCACTCTTCCCAACCTCTTCCTGGCTGAGGGGTGGGCTTCAGAGAAACTATGTGAAGGCTGGGGGAAGGGGGCATTAGGGAAATGCTTGATGCAAACCTGAGGTCTTGATTTTAATTGTAGATGGAGTCTGAAAAACTTTTATTGAACGGACAATTTCTGTTGAAGAACGAAGTTAACAACTGTATGTAAATGTTGCAAGAAAGAATTCACATATCGCAGTGTCATGACACTTCAATTCCCTCTTCGGTCAAAGCATGCGTTTGCTCTTATATCACCAAGTACCAGCACTGCTTCGTCATCATCCTCTTTGTAGCCCAATGCATTGTATGGACTATGAAGGATGGTCCATTGCCATGTTATCCTCATAGCACCTAAGTAGTTTTCCTGGATGTGGTAGGATTGTGCACCAACATTCAGTGCACAGTCTTTTTAAAGACTCCTGTCCTGAGACAGGCACACAGTGCTAAAACATGGTGCGCCGTGTCGAGTCATTTACATAACAGCAACATAAGACGTGTTTTCTATGCAACTTTTACACATTATATGAATTAAAGTACTGTTTGTTCCAAGTCCTGTTTGTTTTGAACCTTCTTCCATTTCCCACTCTGTGGTGTTTTGTATTCATTCTGTGGGACTTGTGTATTCAGCTACCTATGTGGCTGCAGCATCCTTAACAATTTATCAATCATTTTCTCCAATTCTGAATAGGTGGCAAGGGAGTGCTTCTGTTTGGACAGTACCACAATGACTGTATCCTTATGTTTCTGAAGCATATCATAGGTGTTATTCCAATGTGTAGGCTCATCTTGTATCAAACATTCCTCTGGCACACCTTCAATTTTTGCTGTTTCTTTAACTCTGTGTTGTTAGCTGAACTATATTTGAAATGTCCAACGATTTTTCTGCATTTTGCTAAACTAACTTCCAAGTTGCTTGCTTTAATTGCGAAATTTACTGAAAGCTGAAGTTAATGTTCCATACATGGAACAAGCTGGAACAGCAACACCATGGTAAAGTGCGATTAAAATTTTAATTGCATGATTAATCGAAATTACAATTTTGGATCATTGCCCATCCCTTATTTTATATATATATAAAATCCCCATGATATTCAGCGCCATTAAACCAGCCAGAACGGCTGCTGACTGGTTAAACAGTGCTTAACCAGCTATCTGCCTATTTTCAGCAGGGGATAACCGGCTATCCTCTGCAGAATAGCCACGGTTAGTGGCTAGCTGGTTATATCGCACGATATAACTGGCTGTCTGCCAATTTTTAAAACGAGTTTAGCAGCCATATTAGGCCACGTGAAACTGTGGAATATCTTTGGGCGGTTTCGAGATAACAGGCTAAGTCTGAATATCAATTTAGCCGGTTATCTTGAAATTGGCCAAAAAATAAACCAGATATACAATGCCGGTCACCAGAAACTGCTCGGCATTGAATATCCAGGCTCAGCGCTGACCATGAGTTAGCCAGTCTAACTCCTGTGGTCTGAAAATCGACCTCAATATCTTTATTTTTATTTTGCAACTTCATCATACACAAAACCAGTTTCTCTGAAGTGTATACCTCATATTGAGGGGCATAATCGAACGAAAATGTCTATCTCCATGGGCGTTTATCTCCGAGAACGTGTCCGTGAAGGGGCGGAGCGAACCGTATTTTCGAAAAAAATAGACGTCCATGTTTTATTCGACAATTTGTGAGCTGGGCGTTTTTGTTTTTCAGCGATAATAGAAAATGAAAGCGCCCAGCTCAAAAACGAATAAATCCAAGGCATTTGTTCGTGGGAGGGGCCCAGGATTCATAGTGCACTGGTCCCCCTCACATGCCAGGACACCAACCGGGCACCCTAGGGAGCACTTTAAAAAAAAAAAAAAAAAAAAAAAGGTAAAAGAGCTCCCAGGTGCATAGCACCCTTCCCTTGTGTGTTGAGCCCCCCCAAATCCCCCTCAAAACCCACTGCCCACAAGTCTACACCATTACTATAGCCCTAAGGGGTGAAGGGGGGCACCTATATGTGGGTACAGTGGGTTTGGGGGGGTTGGACGACTAAGCATTAAGCAGCACAATTGTAACAGGTAGGGGGGGGATGGGCCTGGGTCCATCTGCCTGAAGTCCACTGCACCCCCTAACAACTGCTCCAGGGACCTGCATACTGCTGCCAGGGAGGTGAGTATGACATTTGAGGGTGAAAATAAAAAGTTGTGAAACATCATTTTTTGTGGTGGGAGGGGGTTAGTGACCACTGGGGGAGTCAGGGGAGGTCATCCCCAATTCCCTTTGGGGGTAATCTGGTCATTTAGGGCACTTTTTGGGGCCTTATTCGTGAAAAAACAGAGGGTCCAGGAAAAGTGCCCTAAATTCTAGCTACAAACGCATACTTTTTTTCCATTATCGGCGAAAGGCGCCCATCTCTGTTCGGGTGATAACCATGCCCCAGTCCCGCCTTCACCACGCCTCCGACACGCCCCCGTCAACTTTGTACGCTTCCGCGATGGAGTGCAGTTGAAAACGTCCAAGTTCGGCTTTCGATTATACCGCGTTATTCGTTTTTGTGAGATAAACGTCCATCTCCCGATTTAGGTCGGAACTTGGGCGTTTTTCTCGTTCGATTATAAGCAGGATTGTCTCCAACCACAAACCCTACAGAACTACAGGATGCTGAAGAAACACAAGTACATTACCACACTATCCATACTCCTAAAGGCTGATTTCATACAACTTAGCCATATTATCTGAACTCGTCTGGCTGTTTCACTAGTCTGGCCTAATATTATATTAAAGGCGCTATAAAGGTCTCTGGATGAGTCTGGGGAAAATATATGCTATTCAATAATTTCATGATTATTCCACAAATGTGGCTGAAATGGAAGGGTGACAAGAAGAAAGCCACTGCTGAAGAAAAGCTAAATGGTGTGCCACAAAGCTTCTGGAAAGAAACACTTAGGAGACACTGCACGAATGTGGGAGTGATTTTGTGGTCTGCTGAGACCAAAGTGGAACTTTTTGGTCTCAATGCCAGATATGTATGGCATAAAAAAACACAGCATATCACCCTGCAAACATCATCCATAAGTAAAGTATGCTTTGCAGCCGTAGAGAGAGACTTGTGAAAATCAAGGGAAAGTAGGATGGTGTAAAGTCGGATGGTGTAAAGTCGGATGGTGTAAAGTCCAGCAGATCCTGGAGGAAAACCTGTTCTAGACTTCCACAGACCTGGGATGAGACAAAAGATTCATCTCTCAGCAGAAAAATGATCTTGAGTACAAAGTAAAAGCAACACTGGAATGACAGCAATAAAAAAGTGAATGTCTTTAACTATTCAATCAAAGCCTGGTCCTGAACCCAACAGAAAATCTGTAACAAGACTTGGAGAAGGCAATCTACAGATGATCCCCAACCAACATGAAAGAATCTGAGCTATTCTACCATGAAGAATGGGTAAAAACTGCACCATCCTGCTGTGCAAATCTGGTAGATAATTATCCTAATTGCTGTTACTGCTGCAAAAGGGGCTTCCACCAAGTATTGTGTCAAAGGGTGTGAAGACATATATAATCAAAAGATCTTGGCTCTATCATATTAATGCACTTTAAACTGCATTTTCTTTTGTCAGAAGAATGTAAAAAAACACACAAGGGTATGAAGACTTCTGCAAGACACTGCATATGACTGCTTTATATAATTTTCATTTTATGTAAATGGTTTTTTATTTTTAAATTTATATTTATTTGTATTTGCTGAAATTGCCTTTTTTTTCTACAAAGTAAATCAAGGCGGTGTACAATAAAAACCAAAAGAGAAAAATTATAAGAAAGGAACTCCTTTATAAAAGGAAAGCAACTCAAGCATATAGAGAACATGCAAATAAACCAAGTAACATTGACTGCTGAGCACTGGAACATATGGGATTGTCAAGGAGGCTAGGTAGTCTGGGGTTCCAGTGTGGAGTACTTTATATGTTAATGAGTGGATCTTAAATCAAATTCTATATTCTACTGGCAAATATTCCATAAACATTTATACAATTCCTCATATCTCCCCACTTCTTACTCAGATCATCCCTTCAATTTCCCCCCCTCCATCCAACATGCCCTTAATATGTTATTAAACTCAGGCATGCCACTGATTCTTCAGTATGTTCTCTGTTAATCAACATCTCTCCCCCTCTACTGGACTCCTTTATTCCCTCCCCTTTCGATATTTAAACCTCCTACCAACTAATGTTTTCCCAACAACCGCTCCAATTATTTCCATTCTTCTGCTTCTTTGTTGCATTTCCTTCTCTGTTTATCTGTCATTTTATTTAAAATTCTTATTATTTTTGATGCTTTAATTCTTTGAAAAGTTATAAGACTAATTAGAGCCAAATTATATTAACATCTACTAGAGGGCTACAAGCCCCATATTTTGGAATCAGTACATTTTAAATACAAATAAAGAAAAGAACTCACTTCCAACCAGCAGCTGCTTGGCAATTAAACAGGTTCCCCAGATCATCTGAACACGCTACCATGACCTAAAGAGGACAAAAGCCAATAGTCAATTTCAGACCAAGTGCATAAGAAGATTGGGCTCTTGCATTTCATTTATTTTTCCCTTTTCACCAGCCTACAAATGGTAAACCAGCAAGTAATCATTAGCTGCCAAGGAACAGGCAGAAGCTTCCTCCTCCAGCATCTCCTGTAATAAGTAGGAGCTAAGGCATCAGATAATTCCTATCAGTTCCCTGTCTGTACAGAATTTTATGCATTATAATTTTACTTGAAGGACAATTTTTATAGCAGTTCATATACGTACAATGTATTTTACTTGTGTGGAATGGCAGTATGAAAACTTCCCCCTCCAATGTGAGACCTATAAAGTGTGATAAACCTTTGCAGTTAATATATAATACAACATGACAGCTTATGTACCACCATGATTACAAATGGACAAAGAGCAGTTTTCAAAAAAGCAAAATTAGTACAATACTAATTGTATCCAAAAGCAAAACCAATAATTTGTATATTACATAAATTATCTAATCCTACCCAGCAATAAATTGGAAATTAAATTTTTAAAAAATTACACTGAAAAAGCCAAGTTTTTCAATAATTTTTTTTAACTTATGAAAATATGTTTCTGTAGGAATCATCACCAGGAGGGAATTCCATATTCTAGATACAGGCTCCATAAACAACAATTTTGAGGAACTGCATTTCTTGTCATGGAGACAGGAGGGAGTTGAAGTTCATATGTATAAATCAGACAAGAACAAGATCGAGATTGTAGTGTTAAATAGCAAGATTAGATTGGGTGGCAGAGCCGGTGGTGGGAGGCAGGGCTGGTGGTTGGGAGGCGAGGATAGAGCTGGTCAGACTTATACAGTCTGTGCCAGAGCTGGTGGTTGGGAGGCAGGGATAGTGCTGGGCAGACTTATACGGTCTGTGCCCTGAAAATGGCAGATACAAATCAAGGTAAGGAATACACAAAAAGTAGCACATATGAGTTTATCTTGTAGGGCATACTGGATGGACCATGCAGGTCTTTTTCTGCCTTCATCTACTATGTTACTATGTTAGTAAAAAGGACAGAAGCCATATAATCTTAATAACCTTAAATTGAATGTGTGCTTCAATAGGTAGCCAATGTCGAGATGTAAGCAGAGGTGTTACTCTGTCATATTTATTCTTGTGTAATATAATTTTGGCAGCTGTATTCTGAACTAATTGCATTATATCCAAACGTTTTTTTTGGCAAACCTAGGTATAGACTATTACAATAGTCGAATTGAAAAGAGTTCCAAGCTTGAATTATCAACTGTAAATCATCCAATAAAAAATAGTTGTAAACTTGCCATAATGATTTCAATTTATACAACAAAGATGATAATCTGATCAATCTGTGGCTCAAATGCTTAAAATTCCTTCAAGTTATCAAATGTAATGGTATTTCCTCATCTTCAATAACAGGGCCCCTTTTGGAGATAGGATGTATTTCTCTGCTACCCACAAAATCAGTCTTATCTGTATTCAATTTAAGCAAGTGTGTCCTCATTCAATGTGCTATCTTGTCTAACCAAGTTGTCAAAAATTTGTAAGATTGTTCTAAAGAATGTTGAGCTGCATTAACTGCATATACAGTGTTATCTTGGACTAAGAATCCGGATCTGTATGAGGAAGGTTGTGACCCATCCATTCTATAGTGCTACATTCTGTCATCTTTTTACCTTCCCTCATTGCCTGCTCTAAACCTGGGGCCAGGTAATTATCATTAGTCCCCACAATTTGGAGGTTCCACCAAGATATAGAGAGGGGTGCTCCTCTAATGATTTCTTACAGCACTATTTCCTAACAGTCTCAAGGCACTGAGTTGTATCAGCCTGAAGATGTTTCACAGCCTGTCTGCTTGTTTTTCTATTAGGTGAACTGCGTGCCTCTAGTTTTTGGCATTTCACTGATAAGACCAAGGCGTGAGCGCATTCTTCAGTTTGCTGGTTTTTCTTAAAATAGAGGTTTTTGCATAACATCTGAGAGTGGTGTGGAGCCATAAAAGTAAGTTTGCTGGCCCACTGTTAGCTAAGCTCTGCTAAGTGTATTAGTCTCAGAGACATGGTAGACAAGATCCTGAGTGCAGTGGCAAACTTTCAAAAAAATGACAGTTTGAGTCCCAGTTAGCTAGGGATCTGCGTGGATTAGAGAATACTTAGGCCTTGTTGGCCCAAGCCCAGAGCAATTACAAAGAACAGCAAGATATACATTAATCTTTGAAGTCAGAAATAGATAGGACTGCTTACATGATTTTCCACACACTGGGACACCTGCGCAGTTTAACCCTAGAATCTGAGGCTGGCTAGTCTCTGGGTAGAGATTCAACTAGCACAGGATATCTTGGTTGAAAAATTCAAACAGTATCAGAGATTACAGATGGCCTATGTTCTATGTGCAGGTATTGCTGTAAGATACAGTGAGCTCGTGCAGACCTTGTTTAGCAAGAGTCATAAATTACAGCAGTCTGTTGCCAATCAGACAGCTCAGCTAAGCATTCTCAATTCTGAGATTGAAACTCTGGTACAATTACATGAGCAGCTGTCTGTTTAAAACCTTGTGAGCAGCAATTGTGCCCTTCCTAATTGGAAAGTGTTAATTCCCACTAATTTGGTCTTTTTTTCCGTCACACATAGCGTGACCCCTTAGTTCAAAACATGAATCCCAATAATAAAAGAAATGAGAACATACAGCACTTGGGCAAATTGTGTAACTCTATAGTGTCCCCAAGTGGACAAGTGTTGCAGGAGTGGATTGCTGTTCTTTCTGTGCTACAGGCACAGATCCCTAAGAGGTTTCAAAATCAGGTAAAGCATTTGCCCCAATTATACAGATCTATGTTCCTGATGGAAAGTCCTACTGGGTATGTTCAGCATTATCTAAGGCTGGTCCTTAGCAGTAGACTAAAAAGCTAGAGGCTATATAAGAAACTCCAGGATCACCCAGCAAATAGGTATGAGAACCCATGTGCACCTTCCTTGGAGAGGGTGGTTTTGCACAGGAGTGTATTTCAAAAGAAGAAACCTTCATCAGGTGCCAGAGGGAAACAAACAATATGTCAATTAGTCTCTCCATAGCAGGGCACTTTGTAGGCAGAAGGAAGAAAAGAAGTACCCAATGTCAACAAAGGACAAAAGTTATACTGGAGAGAAACTCATCTCCTGAGGTGGAGTAAGGATGCGATGCACCTTTCCTCACCTTCCCCCGAATTCAAGCATGTAATTTGAACCATCATTAGCTGCTATTTTACTTTTTCTGTGTCTCCAGAAGAAAGTTCTGCTTTTTCATTGTTAGGAGGATTTTAAAGGTAGAGTGCCTTGACTATTTAAGGAATTCCCTAATCCAACACTACAACAGGGTTTCCTTGTGTTAATAAGCTGCGCGTTACCTTTTCAGGCTCTGTTTTCTTGTTTATTAGCAAGCACAAAAGGGAACAAATTCCAACTGCATCATTGTTCCTTTGGTTTTCAATTACTGTTAAAAGTCCATCAGAGAGCAGCGTTTCATTTTTCAGGCACTCAGTTTAATAGTGGCGAGATTTCAGATTGTTTAGTTAAGCACATAAACAGAATATAAAAAGGTATTATCTTATTTGCTACACACTTTAGTTTGGTTTATATGACTTCTTTTCATGATGGTTAAACATCTAATGTCAAATCAGATTTTAAAGGTCTAGAGTGTTTATTTTGGAGCAGGAAAAGATTGGACTGAATAATTTTTAGCTTACCGGAGACAGTATCCTAGCAGGTTTTATAAAGGGAATTAAATCTGCATTTATCTTTGCCTTCAATTTATTGTCATTCTATAGAAGCTACAGATGCTTTCTATTCTAGACTGTAATTGAAATCAGCTGAGTTGACAGACTGATTGATGTCTGAGTGATAAAGGCGGGTGGATGGTATTCCCTTAACTTTTGTTGGTTACTTGGTATTAGAAGGCGGTATCTCTAACTCACTGGAGAATGTGTGATAGATGCGTTGCATTTGGTTGTCACCCTTTTTGTGTCTATGTAAGCTAGTATCAGTTATAATTGGTTATTTATGCTACCATTTTTGCTCTGAAAGAATGTCAGCATTAATGGATAATGATGTGTGTTATTGCCATAAAGCTAAGATACTTACCTGTACCAGGTATTCTCCAAGGACAGCAGGCTGAGAATTCTCACAGCTGGGGTCGGTGATCCCTGCCGGCCCGGGAACCTGAATTTAGAATAGCAAAAATGTCTGCTGGAGCCTTCTAGCGTGCCACGCGTCCGACTGCACATGCACTGAGTGCCTTCCCGCCCGCCACGCGGCTGCGCTCCTCATTTGAGTCATGAGAAGAGGAAAAATAGAGAAGACTCCAAGGGGAGGTGGGCGAGTTTGTGAGAATACTCAGCCTGCTATCCTCGGAGATTACTTGCTACAGGTAAGTATCTTTGCCTTCTCCGAGGACAAGCAGGTGGCGAGCTTGGAGACCTCACCGCGGGTGGAGGGCCAGACGTACCTGCAGCAGATGGCAAGGTTGGCACAAACACCCCCGACATCGATGTAGTGTGATGCAGCAGTCCTTCCAGAAGCTCTGGAAGGCCTGAATCCGCTCGTCGAGAGCCACCATCGGAAAAGGCTGTGGGGCCAGTGGAACAGTCGGGAGCAGGAACCGAGCTGCTGGGAGACCGATGCATAGGCACCTCTTGTATGGAGGGGGAATGGTCCTCCCGGTGTCAACGCTTCTTAGCCTTTGCTCGATGCACCTCACCGAGGCTCCTCAGTGCCAAGGACGATGTTAAATCCCCATGCCTCCACGGGGTCGGGTGGGTGGAGACCCACTCGATGTCTCGCTGCTCCCAGTGTGTCGGGGTCTCTCAGCAGCCATGCCTACCCTCTACTCCTGACGCCTCCCTCGATGCCGACGCCACCGACCTCGATGTCGAAGGACTAGACCAAGCCCCAAAACGTTTTTCTCTCTGGGATTCTCAAGCCAGTTGAGTCTTTTTCTTCATACAAAGACAAAAGGGCACAATGAGCTGGACTATGGTCGGGCCCAAGGCACTGGATACACCACGAATGGGTATCAGTGCCTGAAATGGTCCGGGTGCACCGAGAACAGCATTTGAAGCCACTGGGAGTCTTCGATGACATGGAAGGGAAGACTTCTCTAGCCAAATCAAAAAATGCAATTGTGCCAAAAAGAAGCACAAAAAAAAGAGGAAAAAACCCGGCCTAGCAAGCCTAAGGACGGCCGTGACTAAAAATAACAGAAACTTAGAGGCGGGCCAAAAATAAAACAAAGAAATAAAGGGGAAATCTTTTCTTTTTTTTTTTTTGAACTAAAGGAAACAGTAAGGAGAAAAATTGAAAAACTGCAAAAAAGGAACTGAAGGCTCTCCCGGGTGAAGAAGTGGAGCTAGGGTAAACCGCTGCCGCTCCTCACACGGAAAAAACATAACTGAGCATGGCTGCGCAGCGGGCAGGAAGGCACTCGGCACACATGCAGTCAGACGCACGGTGCGCTGGGAGGCTCCAGCAGACATTTTTGCTATTCTAAATGCTGGTTCCCGGGCCGCCGCACATCACCGACCCCAGCTGTGAGAACACTACAGCCTGCTTGTCCTCGTAGAAATTGCATGTCATCATTTTCACCTACAGTGTGCCAAAGCTCTAGAGATTTACCAGCTTAGAACTGTAAGATAACTTATGATTTATGTATATTCCTTCCTATGCTGGGCCTGTTACTAAGCCCTAGGCCTGCTACAGAGGCCTGTACATTACTCTGTTTGGTTCTCACAAGTTAGCCTAATAACTCAGCATCTTTGTAACAATCAGTGCTTTCTCAGGAGCTAAGAACTGACACTTCAAAGATGCACATTTGGCTGGAGCTGAGTATGCCTTTCATAAAATGTGGATATAACCTTGGGACGTGCTGAGAGACTGAGGATACAGTGAGCCTAATGTTTCAGTCTTGGGGTGCGAAGACACAAGGGTATTGTTATATGTATTTTTTGCTCTGTGACTAAATACACACTGTGCACGCAGAACTCATAGCTAATTAGCCAATGGCCACAGACTGTCCACGTGCAAACACATTGGGAGAGATTGGTATAATACAGGAAAATCCATATATGGCACTGGCTAGTTTCTGATTTCTAGTTTGGGAGAAATCACAAACATGAAGAGCAGGTGTGCTTGGTAAAATATGTGTGTGTAATGCTGAATTAAATGTGGAATTCAAGCAGTGAGCCTGGTCATCTTCAATTGCACCTTGCTGAATTGGTTCTATGTGAACTAATGTGAATCATATTCCTTATGTGTGCAGGTTGAAGAACAACAAAAATGTTATTACCTAATGTAGCATCACCAGTGATGGTTCAAACTAATCTCTCTTCTCAGTGTAGTTTTCCATATCAAAGGTTAAACTTCAAAAGGAAGCTTCTGAAACCTAATTACTTCCAAGATGGAAAACCAATGAATGACCACTTGCTATCTTTTGCAGACATAAAAAGAAGAAATGCCAAAAACATCCTTGGAAAGCAAATAAATGTAATTAACAACAAAAAAAAGTACCTTTTTTCTTCTAAGCAGAAAGTCCAAGTTTCCTGGGGAACAGGTGTCTCATGGAGTCACCATTGTGGAGTCTTTAGAAGTGAAGTGGATAAATGGAGGTGAGAAGTTAATTTTTCGAAGATACCCTGCTCTGAAAATGTCTACGTTTTGTCTAAATATCTGTGTCTAAGTAATGCATGTGGAAAGAACGGATAATTTTTATGTTCATTTCTGTGATTTGCTCTGAATTAAGCTTGACTAATTCTTGCTAACACCACCAAACAAAATAGGGGAAAATATCCTTTATGTGAATACATGTAGAACAGAAATCTGTTGGCTGTGTTTTCGTTTTGAAAAAAAAAAAGAACTGGCTATAGTCAATGGTTTTTGCATTCCTTCACCTTTTACCCGGAGAGGCTGTCATCTTTTGCCATGGCAACGAGAGAAAAAAGGAAGTCAAATACATGATATCACTTTGTTCCCTCTTCTCATTTTGATTTTGCTTTTCATTAAGTGCTTATAAATAACTTTCTTTAGCTAAGAAGTGTTCATGCATGCAATACTTGAAAACTAAATTCAGTATTGACTTGGCTTTCATAGTTTTTGCTTTTTGATGTTTCATTTTTCTTTTATTGTATCAAGTGCACTGTAGTCAATGGTTCTAAAAATAAAAAATATGGAACAAATGACTTTTCTTATTCCCATCAACATTTCTTCTCTGCAAAGCCAGATGGAGTCAGATGTGCAGGCGTTGAAAAAAAAAGGGGGAGTGGCCTATATAGAGGCATATCACAAGGAAAGGACCCAGGTTCTACTCTGGGTCCGGAGTGTGTGCCTCCCATTTCACTTTAATTTATATAGCCTCACTGTTGAACAGCTGACATGTTTTGTTAGCCATTAACAACAGTTTGGTTCATCTTTTGATTCTCTTATTCAGCTTTACAGCTTCACCTGCATTGCATAAGGCGACAGAGAATCCCTTCTGCGGATACCTAAACAGGTTCTGACAGTCTTACTTTTGGGTCGTTCATGGGGTTTCATGTCTGCCCATCAGAAAGGTTAGGGTTTGGTTGCACCATTGGCTTACATAATACATCAGTGCACACGTAAAGTGAAACACAATTAATTTATAAGATTGTTTCAAGCTTGGATATAACCATAATGTTTAGGTAGCTACAAGTACAGATATTTGTATACAGTGTTGATATGTGTGCCACCAAACATGCAAAGAATTGGTATAGGCCTACAGGTTTTCCTGGGTTCCAAGGGCTACACCTTACCAGCATAGAATGGCCTCCCAGTTAGGCCTGGGCTTTATCGGAACATGGGCTTCTGTTGGTGCCTGTTGTTAATTAACATTTATTTTGTCCTCTGGCTGTCTTGTCATGGTACGCACTACAGAGACTGATAATAGTCCTGGCTGGTCTGTTGTGAGTACCTTGGTTAGCCTTCCTACCCACACATATCTAAAACATTTTTCTCTTTTGGCCTAATCAGGCATATGCAAAACTGAAATTTTTTAAGGTACCTATTATTATTTTTTTTGTTACTAATATTTATTTTGTCCTGACACACCTATTAAGTATCTTCAAGTGTTACATACTACTCTGCTTGGTAGCCTGTGGTTTTGATTGATGTTTGATTACCATTTTAGTGCAAATAAATTGATAGGGTTTTTTTCTTCTGTATTCATGGATTTTTCCCTGTCTCAAACATTTTAATAAAGCTGTAATTCAATAAAGCTGCCTTATTAACATGCCACCCACACCAAAGTATCAAAATGAGAACATAGGTTTTCTACACATTGTGTGGTTTTACCTTTGTCATGTGCCACAATACAGATTGTAAATCACCTATATTATGTTTGGTTATCGCTGACATTTGTGTTCATTTATGGTATGATTTTGCACTACTTCATTGTATTGTTCATGTGTTATATTCTACTGTTAAACACACACTGAGTAGCTTGTTTTATCCAATATATTTTTCTTTCGCTGCACAACCAGAGATTGATCACAGCCGACACATTCTTGCAGCTATTATTATGGACACTACTTGTATTGTGCATGGACATTATAGCAGCTTTATCTCATTTTATTTGTTTTTTTTTATTTTGGTAGCATTTGTTTTGCTGTTATTACCAATTGTTGCAAGCCTAATAGGTTCTACTTCCAGCATCCGGCCTATACTTTGATGAACTGTATTCTACATCCTAAGGGTGGCTGACCTGTCACCATGTTGGAAGTCTTAAAGATCCTGGGTGGGTCAACATTTCCATCACCCTTGCCCACATCTTTCATCACCAGGTTTGTTGCAAGTGACTTTGCTTTTCCAATGAACTGATTAAGCCATTTGGCTTCTATGGACAGTCATTGATGTTTTTACATCACTTGTTTGCTCATGGATATTGACTGAGGTCATTTCATTTGCTTGAAATCCTACAACAAACCATAATACCATTTCATATGCTTCTATATTCATTTGTATTGCTAAGGTTAATAAATCGCTGTATCACTAGAACTAGCATATGTTGTATGCTACTGAGCATGTCTTGGTGGGTGAGAACACACACACTGTTGTCCATTAGCTAGTGTTTCAAGCCTATTGGCTCCTTTCCAGCTGAAGCCCTTGAAACGGGGGGAGAGGGGTGTAGACACAAAACAGGCCCTGCATATGGAACTATGTAGCACTATGAACCTGATTTTCTTTAACAGACTTAGGCCAGTGTCAGTTCCTATGTAGAAGTTTGTTTGCAGACATTGCTGAGCAAGGAAAAGTAACTTTCAATAACAACCCTGCTTACAGAGCTGGGGAACACCATGGTCAGAAGAAATCAGTTGTTTAGTTCCCCAAAGACACAACACTGGAAAACATCACTTTGTTGTTCTAGTCAGCATGGCACCAAACCAGAGGAAAGGGTATAAGAACCTCTTCCATAAGCATGAGGCTAGCTGGCTGTTATCTTGAGCAGTTCTGGGATAAGCAGTATAAAATGTTTTGTACTTTTTTGAGATCTTGTCAGGCAGTGGCGTAGCTGCGTGGGGCCTGAGGGGGCCAAGGCCCCCGCATTCCTCTCTCAGGCCCCCTCTAAACTAGTGGCTAGTCAGGTGCCTGATTTTAGGCACCACTTCAGCAAACGCAGTTTGCTGCAGTTTTAAAGTACATTATTAATTTTGCTGTTCCAGCTTCCCAGCAACACTGGCACCTACCTTTGTGGGCCCCCCCCCCCCCACTGGCTCCTGCCCATGTGACACAGAGCATTTCAGGCACTGCTGTGATGAGCCCTTTCTTGATTGAGCCACGAGGAGCCCCGCCCACAGCATGAGATGGACGCACAGGCAAGCCTCTCCCGTGCGGTGCAGGCGTTCACGTCATCATCATTGGCAACGAGAGAGAGAAGCAAGATTGACTGCCGGTGTGTGCTGCTGTTCAGCGAGTGGGATCCCATCACCCCGCAGATCTCAAACATCTTGATCTACTACTAGTACTCCGGAGTCGACTCCTAGTCCGGGTCAGCAGCCTCATCCCGTCTGTTGGTGCCCTGTCAGCTGCCCATCCGCCTCGCACCTCCCTCACTCTTCCTGCCTCGCGCCTCACGACAGTCTTCCCGCCTTGGCCTAATTCTCCTTTGCGCCAAAGTCTAGTATCATCTGACAGAGCCTCGTGCCTTGCTCTTCCTGCCTCGCGCCTCACGAGTCTTCCCGCCTCGCGCCTCACTCTTCCCGCCTTGGCCTCACTCATTCACGCAAAAGTCAGACTTTTCTAGATCTGACTGAGAGCCGGAGCTGCAAAGAAGAGCCCACCAGGAGCCAGTCCAGGCTGTGCCTCCTAACTGCCTGCTGTCCACTCCAGAGACTCCAGGTAAAAAGAATAAAAACACAAAACAACTTTTTGTGGACAGTAGGTGATGCTGGGTTGGGTTGGACTGTGGTGGTAGTGGAACTGGACAGAGTTAACTCAATGCAGCCTGGGTGAGGTGGAGTGGGGATGGTGGAGTAGAGATGGGCAGGGGGAGCCATGAGAGGGTGAGGTATATAGATAAAAGCAGGGGTAATGTATGCACTGCAGGTCTATGGGGGTGGGATCTAGAAGGGAAGGATTTATATGAAGGGGCTGTGGGGGGGGTATGGAAGATCAGGAGAGAAGCTGGGCTTTATATGAAGGGGTTGGGGTATGAAGGGCAGGGGAGAAGCTGTGCTATTGGAAAAGTTCTGTATGTTCTTGCTGTTGGGTGCTGTATTTACGGACTGGTGAAAAGCTAAATCTCCTGGATCTGCTTGATCCAGTCTATTACATTTTAAAGCTGGAAGATCTGGCTTTTTCCCAGTTCTTTGCTCAGCCGTATCCCTGGATCCTCTGTTGTCATGATCTGATTGCAATGGCTTTTCCTGCTCAGACAGGAATATAAGCATTTTGTATTCTTCGCATTAAAGTTGGATCCAGAGGTCTCTGGGGGAAGTGGCTGACTGGGTAAAAGTCTGATTTAAGGTGTTATAGACTGTATCTGATGGATCTAGAGTATCCAGATTTTATCTATGTTCCTATATTTATGATTCATTGGTGTTAGCCTGGGGGGGGGGGGGGGTTAATAATGATTGGCACTGTTGTGTCCTGATTTACTCAAATTCAAGATTGATAGACCTGGTTGGGCAAAAGGTGCTTTA
The DNA here is from genome assembly GCF_901765095.1 of Microcaecilia unicolor. Taxonomy (NCBI): domain Eukaryota; kingdom Metazoa; phylum Chordata; class Amphibia; order Gymnophiona; family Siphonopidae; genus Microcaecilia; species Microcaecilia unicolor. The sequence continues at coordinate 138,709,173 of NC_044039.1, read as the reverse complement.
TTTTTGTTACAGGTGTAAATGTTTAGAATATTAGTGTATAGATGTGTATGCATCCACTTACGGTATGCCTTTGAGGAATATATTTAAACTCTGTTGCTTGGAATGCTGTGTCCCATAAGGTTTTTTTTTTTTTTTCACAGATCATGGGTATTCAGATAATTAATTTATTTTTGTGTTTCATTTTGGGTAGTAAGTTATCTTGCATTTTGCGCCCTACAGTTGATAATGCCTTTTAATTTTATTTCTCCTGTGCTGTATTGCTTATAGAGAATGTGATTTCTTAGTGTTTCCTGTTGAAATTGTTGGTCATTTAGTCTTTAATTGGTGAGGGTTGGTTGGTCTGTGCTCTGTGATTGACCAAGGTGAGAGATTCTGCTGGTACATGGTTTATGTGGGGTAGAGTTTGACTTGTCTATCTTTTCCAGTAGGAAATTTATTGCTGTTTTCTATTTTTACTGCTACCTTTTGTGTGTTCAGAATTGTTGCTGTTAAGTTTGCTACATGGTCTCTGAAAAGCGTATGTGGCATTGAACAGTGTTTGTGATCCTGTTATTGAGGTACTGCCAGAATCTCTGGTGAGTGCTGGGTAGAGGAAGTGCTGACAGGATCAAAACTGCTGCTTTGTGCATGTTACTCCTATTGCCCATGGTGTGATTATATTATGATTCCACTACTCACTTTTTAGGAGACAGGATCTTGTGTGTTTATCACAAAACTTATGGAAATTCATTATGATTTTAGCTTTCAAGAGAGAGAAAGTTCCTGACCATGTTCCCAAGAAAAAAAGAATTTCCTGACAGTGTTCCTTAGTCTACCCTCATGGCAAAACAAAGTTCTTTGCTAACTTATTTAAAAAAAACACCTCTAGAAGATCATGGCAAGGATGAAGATAGAAACAAAAAACCACGTCTGGAAGAACATGGTGACAATGCTGATAGAAGTGAATCATTGACTGGTCCCTCTACAAGTTCCACTTTATGCCCACGGATTAGTAGATCTGGTATGGAACCAAAAGAATTACCTTCTAATTTATCCAACATCAATGAACCACCACACAACCAAAGTTACAGTCTTTCCCTGTTAGTATATTTAGTGACAAGTCCAGATGTTTTTCCTCTTACTGGTATAAATTTTGCTGGTTGGAATATAGCATAAACCAAGATGCAGTGTTCTGCAAAGTATGCAGACATTTTTCTGATACCAATGCTGATGATGCTTTCATCAGGACTGGCTTTAAAGACTGGAAGCATATGAGTCGTGGCTTCTCAAGACATGAATTAAGCATGGCACACTGTCTTGCCCTAGAAAAATTTGAAGGCTACAGACAAAGTCACCTTCCAGGAGGTCGTGGAACTATTTTAAATCAGCTAAACCATGATGCCATGAACCCTTCTGTTATAGAAAGAAATCGTGAACATATCAAAGTAGTGCTTGATATTGTGATGTTCTGTGCAAAACAAGAAGTTCCACTACGTGGGCACAGAGAGACCGATGATGTTTTAAATAAAGGAAACTTTTTGGAATTGTTTAAACTCCTCAGCAAGCACAACAATGAAATACAAAGTCGTCTTGAAAAACTCCCTAAGAATGCAACTCTGATGAGCCCAGATATTCAGAATGAGCTGTTGGAATCAGCCACTGTACTACTGGTTTGCAAAATCAAATCTGAATTACATGAAACCAGCAATACATACTATGCAATTCTGGGTGATGAATGCAAAGATCTCTCCAAACATGAGCTTGTTGCAGTATGTATCAGGTACTTACACAAGGGGGTAATAAAGGAAAGAGCAGTTGGATTTGTTGACACTGCAGACATGACAGCAAATGGAATTTCAGATAAAATCATAAAAGTGCTTGAGGTTCTTGAGTTAGATCCTGAGTTATGTGTTGGCTTCAGCTTTGATGGAGCATCTGTAATGTCTGGAAACAAAGGAGGTGTTCATGTGATTTTGAAACGCACATTTCGGCGGGCTATTTATGTGCACTGTAATTCTCATTGCCTCAACCTGGTCTTCTGCACAGTATCTAAAGCATGTCCCTTTGTTACTACATTTTTTGAAATTCTGAACTCCTTGCATGGTTTTAAGACAGGAACAAACAGGCATGCTCGTTTTTTTGGAAGTACAGAAACAACTGCATCCTGATAGACCATGTCTTGAACTTGAACGATCAACAGACACAAGGTGGAGCTCAAAATCTGGCTCTGTGAAAAAAGTACTATTGCTTTATGATGTTATTCTTGAAATGCTTGCTGAATTTTCAAATTCTGCTGGACAGACAAAACTAGAATCCCATTTTCTGCTACAGCAAACAGAGACAAAGAAATTCTTATTTCTGTTAGTTACATTTGGGAAATTGTTTGAAAGTAGTGATTTTGCCACTAAAGGTCTACAGAGCGCCACTGTGTCTGTTACAGTTTGCATTAGTCTGATAGAGTGTCTAAAAGAAACTTTTGTTCGGTTTAGGGAGAACACATCACAAGACTTTGACAAAGTTCTTCAGTTAACAGATGAGCTCATGGAGAAGTATGATATTGAAAAGTGGGATATCTCTTCATCTCGAAAGGCAAAGCTACCTGCAAAGATTAGTGATACATTGGTTTTTTAATCTTTGGGTAAATCTTCTTGTGTGCGAAGCAGTGAAGATTTGAGACATCTGTGGAATGAGATTATTGACTGTCAGATAACAGAATTAAAGAATTGTTTTCAAGATGATGCTTATGGAATGATGACTGCTTCTGCTGCTTGTATGCCAACATCTGAGTCCTTTGGCCAGAGAGAAAATCTACAGTCCCCAAGCACTTTGTATGGCATCACCATCGCAGAAGCGGAATTTTCAGTGTTTGTTCAGCATCTAAAACGCAATGTAGCAGAAGGTGTAAATTATCCATCATTAATTGAAGTGCTAGACAACTGCAGTGTGGATATCTTCCCAAATGTCAATGCCCTATTAAGAGTACTCATCACTCTGCCAATGACAACTTGCACTGTGGAACGACTCTTTTCTGCTGTAAACAGGATCAAAACAGCATCGAGAGCCTCAATGCTCACCAGCCGCCTCCATAATCTATCACTTTTATCGTTTGAGAGAGAACTGTGTGATTCATTGGACTATGACAGCATTATCGATATATTCAACAGCAAAAGACGCCGCCTCATTCTTTAGTGAGAATAGTGTTTCCACAGTAAGATACAAGTCATTACCCCAAATTTTAACTTTTTATTTAAACTTCATTGGTCCTGCCCACCAGACAATTTTGTAAGAGCAAGTTTATGGCCATAATTGTATATCTGAAGAGCTAAATGTTTGTTAATACATTTTGTTTACCACTTGGCTTATGTGGATTACAATATAATATGGACAGTATAAATTACATTTATGATGAGGCCTTTGAGCTTATCTAACAGCATCAAGAGACCACAATACTCAAAAAGTGTTCAAGTAGAAAAGCAAATGCGCAATTGGTTTTGATTAAACAAATGACAGGAAAAATAAAAAGTTGACCAGCAAGATACCTCAGTATTTGTAAAACAAGAGAAAAAGCTCTTCAAAGAATTTGACCAGAAAGGAAAACTGGCTGGTTTCATTATAGTTGTGTTTCATATAGAGAGTTACTTCAGAAAAGAGTACATTAAAACCTGACACTGGAATGGTTAAAGAGAAAAGAATTTTGATATAAAGCTTAGATATTCATAATTGCTGGACAGGACATTGGGCTACAGACAAAGATGGTTCACATTCACAGTCAGCATCAATGACAATAGAAAAAACATGCAACAGACAAATATAGATTTTGAAGCACTGAACTAGGTGCAAAGTGCTGATGGATTTTTCCTTATGACAATCATTTGCCTGCTCCTTCATAAGGAGAAGGGGCTGGAAGGAACACTGTCAGGAACTACAGGGATTGAACTGATTGCCAGCCTCAGAAAGGAGAGAAATCAGTATAGCCAGCCAGAGGAATGAAAAAGAAGCCTTCAAAGGTATTTCTTCATTTTATTAAATCAGCTTTATAAGGCATTTGTATTTGTTAAACAAAGCTGCAGGATGTGCCACTGCAGTAATTATTTTGCAAGACACTCTGATGTGGGTTTAGAGGTTGACCAGACTAAAGTCTAATATAATGAGATAATGCAACTTTATTTAAAAATGGCAGTGTTTCTAAGGTTTCTATAAATGTGTATGTGGTTTATATTGATGCAGGACAGACTGTGTACTTAGTAATCCATCATCAAGAACACTGTAAGGCATTATTTAGGAGTATACCAAGCACTACTCAACCTATATGCTTAGTGCCCCCCCATGTTAAGTCTGGGCCTCCTCAAAATGTCAGGTCTAGCTACGCCCCTGTTGTCAGGTATTTGTGACCTGGATTGGCCACTGTTGGAAACAGGATGCTGGGCTTGACGGACCTTTGGTCTGTCCCAGTATGGCCATACTTATGTACTTATGTGAACTGCTATCAGCTAGTCCGATCAGCCACATGATGAAAGTTCATTAATATGAGGCATCAACTGCTTGCATGCTCTTGCCCGGCTGGGGAGAACTTACCTGCTGACTGACTGGGACTTCCTGCTGCTGACTGACCATCCGGAAAGATTTAGCATCTGCCATCCCAGCTTTTCTGCCTGCTTTCATCAACTCCCTCATTGGATTCAGTCCCTAAGTTCCTGAGTGTGGGGGAGCCTTTTCAATTGGTCAGGTTGCACTTCTTGCTTTCATTTTATAGTGCCTAAGGTGTAAGGCTAGTTGCAAGTGTGTGTTATCTTTAGTCCACCTTGACAAATACTTAAAACTCAGTACTTTGCTATCATTTTGGGTAGTTCTAAGTGCATCGTCTCTGACTGACACTGTTTTACTGCTACAAGATAATAAGCTTACTGCTGCTAACATTTCTAATAAACCAACTTTTCTATTTTTCTTATAATATGTAAGCCTTGTGTCCTATTCTTTCAGTGTTATCTTGGACTAAGAATACGGATCTGTAAGAGAGAGGTTGTGACCCATCCATTCCAGAGTGCTAAATTTCTACTTTCTGTCATCTTTTTACCTTCCCTCATTGCCCGCTCTACCTGGGGCTATGTAATTGTGATTAGTGCCCACAGGCTGTGTACTGTTAGGGGCATTCCCAACATGTATCCTGCAGATACTACACAGTAAATTATCATGCAGTAGGTGTATTCACAATTAACGAGTATGTAGACACCTTATTTTATTGTGCACAAACTCCATGAATAGTCCATACCTATTCTCTGCTCATAATCCGCCCAGCTCCTGCCCCAAAACATGGCATGCGGTTAGTGTACAAATTAGTGTGCACTGACTTGCTAGCACAGTAACAGTGAAATTCATGTGCTAACTGATTAGTGTACTTTAGTAAACAGGCCCCTAAGTGTTAGAATATTTTTCCACTTTTAACTGCACCAAGAGCTGGTGCTCCTGGCACATATGCAGGTCAGACTGCATTTTCAGCTTTACACTTGTATTTTTTTCAGCAAAATTCTACCCACAGAAAAATCAGGTGCAAGTGACCACATGTACTACGTACCCGCTGCAAGTATGAAAACCTTTGGTCTTTGTCCTAGTACATACTTTTTGAGAGAATCTATCCCTTTATTATCTTAGGAAAAGCAACAAACAAACATAATACAAAAGGACTTCAGATATTTTGTCATGTAATTTAATAAAATTAATCTTTATGCAATATCCTTATAGAACCAAATGTATCTATTACATATCCAGTCGAAGATTACCCCACAGCTTTGATGTCAAAGGGGACAGATGTAAGTCAGTCCTGGGTTTACCCTCAATAATTTGCTCAGTGGGATAGTGAAATAAATCAAAGTGGGAGGGGGGGAATCAAGATGGTGTCAAGGGCAGACACCTGAATGGATTGGCTTCCTTATTTTGCTGGCTGTTACGAGCGCTGTCGCTTTCTCTGTGGATTTTTATCATGGGGAAGTGAAAAGGAGTATTCTGTGCTCATCCTCCAGCGCTAGTGGCTCTGAGGTGTCTCATTCAAACCACAATCATGGGAGTGGTGTCTCGTCAGAAAGGAGCAGAAGATCCTACTTTGGGAGGATTACCAAATAAATTGGCAGACCTTAGTATAAATCGGACATCATTGAGCCCAGAACAGAGGCTAATTCTCCCACAGCTGCAAGGCGTACTAGGAAGGGAGGTGGTCTGGGATCCCAGCCTAGGAGGAACAACAGGTCTTGGATCCATGGTGGAACATCTTGTTGAGAATGAGAGTTCGGAATCGCTTTCTGTAGGAACAGGAGAAGCAGCCTCCAGAGGTAACATCTTAAGATTTGGGAAGATTAAAAAAATGGCTGTAGTCAATTTAGACGTCCTATGGCAGACAATCATGGTTATGGACGTCAATCTTAAACTTAATTTTCTGCTTTAAGAACTGATTGTGGTCTTATTTCTTCCAAAGTAGAAGGACATGGAGAGTTATTGACTACTTATGGAAAGAGATTGGGGATAAAGGCGGAACAAATATCTGCTATGAAACAATTGGAACTTACCTTTCTCAAAGAGAGAGTTATGATAGCTCACAAATTGGAACATATGGAAAACCAACTGAGGAAAAATAATTTGAGATTTTTAAACTTTCCTAGGTCTCCAATACTTTCACCTGTTGAAATGGTGAAAAAGTACTTACAGGAGATGTTGTTTTCAGCTGAGAGTATGCCTCCTGTAGCAAGAGCTCCATATTTAAATATGGGAGGTGAACCTGGAAGTTCCACTCCATTGGGAAGAGCAAAAGAATCCCCAGCTGATTTAAATCTTACAGCATTCTTGGAGAGCTCTCTGGAGATTAGTTTTAGCTGTAACATTCTTCTGGTGACTTTTTGCATTGGATTAACTATATCCAACACATTATCTCTTTGCCACTATTTTCTCCTGTCCATTAGAGCTGAAACAGACCACAACCTTGAAAAAACAACAGTGAAACACTGGCCGTCAGGGTGCAAAGTGGACGGCAAAACACGGCAAAGGACTGTCAGATAAGTGTATCATTTACTTACCTAATAACGGAAAAAGTGGCTGAGATACAAGTTCACTAATTTAAAAACACAGTTGTGTTGTGAGAAGATATTTATGAGAGATAGCTACTCGAAAAAATTAAACTAATTTAGAAGATTTAAAGAACATTTTACAAAAGAGGTGGAGAGGTTTTTATGCAGATGATGAAGAGTTATTTAGCTTTGAGGGTGTATTTTCCTCTGACCTTAAATCTGTTCTGTAAGCTGTTTATAGAGTTTGGGGACAGTAAACATTGTTCTGATAAGTGTGATTTTTACATTGGAACATGATAAAGTTTATGTATTGAAACTTATTTTGGACAACTTAATGATCAGTTCCTTGGCTCAACAATTCGTAAAGTTCCTGATTTGTCGCACGTGACACAAATGCTTAGGAAGTTCTTGGCTTAGGCTGAGGACCCTAGCTTTGGGTAGTACATTTATTTTGTAATTTCCTGCAAAACGTTGTGTTATATCAGTTAAAAAATTTTATTTTCTTTGAGCATAAGAAACTGCTGGAATTTATCGTGGCTAGAGAAGAAGTTAGAGTTGATGATATATGACTCCTCTAGGTTAACATGACCTGGCTGCAAGGGTTTTTTTGTTCCAGCTGCTACTCAGTTATTACTTTTCTTACCATTTTGAAAATTTCAGTATTTGACCCCCACTTAGAAACATAGCATCATGACAGCAGATAAGGGCCAAATGGCCCATCCAGACTGCCCTTCCTCAGTAACCACTACCTCCTCCTTTTCCTAAGGGTTCCCACATGCTTGCCCCACGCTTCCTTAAACTCTGACAAGGTCCTCGTCTCCACAACCTCCACCGGGAGGCCATTCCACGCATCCACCACCCTTTCTATGAAACAGTATTTTTGTAGATTCTTCCTAAGCCTATTAACTTCATTCTATGCCCTCTCACTCCAGAGTTTTCCTTCATTTGGAAAAGGCTCATCTCCTGTGAATTAACACCACCGAGGTATTTAAACATCTCTATCATATCCCCTCTCTCTCACCTCTCTTCCAGCATATACATGTTGATGTCCATGAGCCTGTCCCCATATGTTTTATGTCAGAGACTGTTTACAAATTTGGTAGTCGCCCTCTGGACCGACTCCATCCGGTTTATATCCTTCTATAGGTATGGTCTCCAGAATTGCACACAGTACTCCAAATGGGGCCTCACCAGTTACAAGGGCACTATCACCTCTTTTTTGCTGCTAGTCATCCCTCTCCTTATGTAGTCAAGTATCCTTCTGGTTCTGACCATCGCCTTTTCTACCTGCTTGGCTACCTTAAGGTCTTCAGACAGAAACACTCCAGAGTCCTGCTCTTCTTCCATACACAGAAGCACTTCACCCCAATACTGTACTGTTCCCTTGGATTATTGTAACCCAAGTGCATGACCCTACATTTCTTAGCATTAAATCTTAGTTATCAATTTTCAGACTAGTCTTCAGGCTTCGCTGGATCCTTCCTCATGCCATCCACACCATCCGTGGTGTCCACCCTATTACAGAGTTTGGTATCATCCGCAAAGAGACAGCCCTTCCGCAATATCACTCACAAAGGTGTTAAAAAGGCCTGGCCTGAGGACCAATCCTTGCTGCACACCACTGATAACATCCCTTTCCTCAGAGCAAGCTTCATTTACCACTACCCTCTGTCTCCTCCCATTTAACCAGTTTTTAACCCAGTCATTCACTTTAGATCCCATACCGAGGGCACTCAGTTTATTTATCAGTTGCCTGTGCGGAACCGTGTCAAATGCTTTGCTAAAATCCAAGTACACCACATCTAGCGCCCCTCCGAAGTCTGTTTGTCGCCCAGTCAAAGAAATCAATCAGATTCATCTGACATGACCTGCCTCTACTGAAGCAATGCTGCTTTGGGTCCTGCAGTCCATTTGATTCGAGAAACCTCACAATCCTTTGCTTTAGAAGCGTTTCCATTAGTTTACTCACCTCACACTGACAGGTCTGTAATTCCCAACCTCCTCCTTACTTCTGCTCTTGTGCGGAGGGACCACATCCTCCCTTCTCCTGTCCTCCAGGACCACTCCAGACTCTGAGGAAGCATTGAAGAGGCCAGACAGCAGAGCCGCCAGAACATCTCCAAGTTCCTTGAGCACCCTTGGATGTATCCCATCAAGCCACATTACTTTGTCCACTGCTGTTCTACTTACTTCAGCTGTTCCCATCCAACCAACTCTTCCTTGAGAAATTTTCCTATATCAGCAAAGTTAGTTCTCTTGAAATCTAGGACCTTCAATTTCGAATAAGCCCTTTCCCCATTTGTCTTAGAAGCCATACTCTATAGTACACACTACAAAGGTCTTTTTAAAGACTACTACGTTTTATAACAAAAGACTCACTTCCAAAGACTTTGTTCACAAGTTCTCATGGACATTTCCAATAAGACTCCTGAAGAAGGTACTTCCAGTGCCGAAACATGGTACCATGTAGAGTCTTCTCTCAATAAATGTTATTTCTACACTGGATGTCCTCAGTCTGTTTCTTGAAGAGCCTGATTCTGTTCTCATTTAAAATGACGGGACATATGATTAAAAATTCTTAAGGTGATGTAGGAAACTTGTGAACGGAACTGTGCTGGTTTCCTGCTTTATAAAAGTGCCAAAAATATATGATTTATGAATAATGTTTGGATTTTCCACCTCCTATAGTTATTAATTATTCATAGTATATATTTTGATATGAGTGGAAGTGTTTTAAGAAGAACAGTAACTGATTTATGCACTTCCTTTGGATGTTGCTGTTGACAGAGATCAAAAATGTGCCTATTTAAGCCTACTCTATAAAGACATTAACACGGGTGTCTTGTTACAAAATCAGACTCTAAATGTATCTCACAACAAGTAGGAAATCAAGAGAACAGCTCCAATGTGGCTAAAAATTACAAAGAACTTTTAATTACAAACAATGGCCAGTGATGTTATTTTACTCACTTCAGCAGTAGCATTAGCCAGAACATGTTTTGACAAATCCTGGTAAGTAGTTGAAGGACATGACTTTAACGGGCCGAAGGGATGGTTTGGTCTGTGGATGGATCCAGGACTGTTACCAAACTGCTGCATTGGTGGAATCCTTCTGCTTGCTTCAGTAGCTGAAAGTGTTGTGGCAATCACCCCTAAAATAAGAGGGATTAAAAAAAACACTCTTAAACACTAGTGAGATAAAACAGTGACCTGACAGATAAAGCATAGCATGATAAAATCAAAGAAGCTGATATCACTTCTTGATAAAGCTGCTGTAGTAGAGGAGCAAATTCAAAGCAGGGAAAAGAAAAGATGTAAAGGTAAATTTCCAGTCACCTGAATTTTATAATTTTTAGCTAAAGACTAACAGCTATTCCATGTTAATGCTCAGTTCCATCCTACCTTCTTGGACAGCTAGAGTAATCCATATGAAACAGATGATTTACAAAAAGTTGCATATCAACCATGCTGAAGTTTTAGGATCATGGAACAGCAAGGAGAAATTAGATCTTACCTGATGTGTCCATCAACAAGCAGGTGGAAATAGATAACTGAAAACTGAGAGGAGACATCTCTCTCTTGACACCCAGTGCAGCTCCTCAACATTTACGTAGACAAGCAGTAAGGAGAAACTCAGAATAAACATAACCACTTTAAACAAACATATGTGGACCTCTTATCTCTGGACAACTTACAGAGAACAAGACATATGCAGGAAGCACCATGCAAGGTGAGTATTGCCATTAAACCCATTACTTTGCATCGACTAAAACTCAGAAAACTCAGACAGGCCTCTGGAATAGTGGGAAGGACTAATGGAAAGAAAATTATCATCAGATAAGACCTAATTCATCCATCCATTACATAGCTTCCCACTAGACCAGCATCTGTGGGATTTTCAAAAGCAATCCCTAGAGTGGGTGGGATCCTGGCTCCACCACCGAGGACTGAAGCCCCAAAACTGGCTTCTGCACGCACCTCAACAGCTACCTCCAGAGACAGTAAGGTAGTCTCTGCCCAGGATGTCACTGTACACCTTGTAAAATAAGCCCGCAAGACCTGAGGAGCCTGCTTCGCCATAAGCAAATAAGCTGATAGGACAGTCTCCTTCAGCTATCTAGCAATTGTGGGCTTGGAAGCAATGAAGCCAAGCCTCTGCTTACCAAAAAGCACAAACAGTCTGTCCAATTTGCGAAACTCATTTGTAACTTCCAGATATCTAATGAGGACTCTATGCATATCAATAGCTTCAAGGAAGAATACTTAGCCTCCTCGTGCTCTCTGCAAAAGGACGCAAGCTCCATAGATTGGTTGAGATGAAATGCTGATACCACTTTCAGAAGAAAGGAACCATGCACAGGGAGACCCCTGCCTCTGAAAAGCAGAGAAAGGGATACCGACAAGAGTGAGCCTGAAGCTCCGAAACTCTACGTGCCAATGCAACAGCTACCATGAACACCATCTTTAGCATAAGACCTATCAAGGAGGCCTTCCAGAGTGGCTCAAAAGAAGGTTTCTGAAGAGCCCGAAGGACATTCCACTCTGGAAATAGCATATGAAAGGAAATCCGCAAACAGCCTGTTCCCCACAAGAATCAAACAATATCTGGGTGAACCACAAAACATCTTTTGTAGCCAGCCCCTAAAACAGGCCAAAGTTGCAACCTGAACCTTTACAACCCAACGCCAATTCTTTCTGAAGATCTGCTTGAAAAAATGCTAGGATGTGCTCCATCTGAGTGGAAAAGGGAAAAATTCCACGCTCAGAACACCAGTCCTTGAATGTCCTCCACACCCTTGCATACACTATGGATGTAGAGCATTTCTAAGCCTGAAGCAAGGTAGAAATTCCTGAATCCGAATAACCTTTTCATCTTAGAGCTCTTTCAATGCCCAAGCCATAAGATCAAAGGGACATGTATACTCCATGAGCATTAGTCTTTGTTTCAGTAGGTTGTGTACCTAATAGGCTGTGTGCATGCGGAAGACGGAGAAGATGCCCGTCCAGCAGTCACATCAGGTCTGCGTACCACGGCCTCAGCAGCCAATCCGGGGCTACAAGAATTATTCAACCCTGGTGCAAAGTCATCCTTTTCAACATGCAACCTACCGAAGGCCAAGGAGGGCTGCAGTAGCTCATTGATCCCCATTAAGCCCGGTTCTTTCCAACAGCTAATGAACTTGAGCACTTTGGCATTGCTTTTCCTCGCCATCAAGAAGTGGAAAACCCCACTGGTCCACTATCAGCTGAAAACCCTGGCTAGATAGTTCCCATTATCCAGGGTCCAAGGAGTGTCTGCTGAGAAAGTCCACTTCCATGTTTATTTATTTATTGCATTTGTACCCCACCTTTTTGCAGGCTCAATGTGGCTTACAGAATGTTGTTATGATACAGTCGTTACATGTTCTTAGATACATTACATGATCTTAAATACTGTCAATAATAAGCTGAAGGTAAGAGGTGTTTTAGATGGAGATGTGTAAGGTAATGTCGTATGAGAGGTGTTTTTTATGTGTTTGGGTAGTTTAAGGGGTGATTTATATCCTTAAGGGTGTCTTTTGTAGGCTTTGTTGAAGAGATGTGTCTTCAAAGATTTGCGAAAGCTGGTTAGATTATTCATGGTTTTCAGTGCCATAGGTAGTGCGTTCCATAACTGTGTACTTTTGTACGCAAAGGTAGTAGCATAAGCTTGTTTGTATTTCATTCCTTTGCAGCTGGGGAAGTTCAGGTTGAGGAATTTGCGGGCCGATCTTTTGGCGTTTCTGGGCGGTAAGTCCACTAGGTTTAGCATACGGTATATAGTGGGGCATCTGCGTGAATGATTTTGTGTACAGTCATGCAGATCTTGAACTCAATTCGTTCCTTGAGCGGGAGCCAATGCAGTTTCTCTCTTAGGGGCTTCGCACTTTCATATTTAGGTTTTCCAAAAATGAGTCTGGCTGCGGTGTTCTGAGCTGTTTGGAGTTTTTTAATGGTCTGTTCTTTACAGCCTGCGTATAGAGTGTTACAATAGTCCAAGGACCAAGTGATGTGAGCTGCTGACAAGCAGAGAAGATCTTTCACCACCTCATGAGGGAGGCCGCCTCCAGCTGTGGGTCTTGCCTTGCTTGTTGATATAAGCCACTGCAGACACATTGTCAGAGAAAACTCGAGCCGGGGCCCCTGCCACAAAGACAGAAAAGTCATGTAAGGCATTCCACACTGTCCTGAGCTCCAAGTGATTTATCAACCACTGAGATTCCTGTTCTGTCCAGGTGTCCTGTGCCAGATAGCACTTGTAATGAGCTCCCCAACCCAACTTGCTGGCATCTGTTGTCACCACTTGCCATTGTGTTACTGGAAAAGGAGCTCAGACAGTCAAATTCATGGGTGACAACCACTGCATACTCCGTCTGGCAACCAGCATCCAAGGGAGACAAAGGTTGTACTTCTGTGATACTGGAGACCAGCGGCTGAGAAGAAACTCCTGTAATGGCCGCATATGAGCTCTTGCCCATGGTACAACTTCCACTGCTACCATCACTGACCCTAGAACTTGGATGTAGTCCCAGTCCCTGGGCCTGCCTTGACTGAGGAGAAGACCAATCTGCTGAACCAGCTTTGACCGCCTGCGTTCCGTGAGGAAGATCCTCTCGCATGCTATGTTGAATAGTTCACCCAGACACTCCAGCATCTGTGACAGAGTTTGTCTGCTCTTCTCAAAATTGATCACCCAATCTGACTGCAGAAGATAGATAAATTTGTTCGTCACCACCACACTGTTCAAATAGGATGACGCAAAAATCAACCCGTCATCAACATATGGGTGAATGATTCCCTGGCACTAAAGGAAGACCACCACCATCACCTTGATAAACATTCTTGGAGCTGTAGCAAGACTGAAGGGCAAAGCCATGAACTGGAAGTGATAGCCCTGCACCGCAAAACGTAGAAACCTCTGATGTGGCAGCCATATAGGTATAGGCAAGTATGCCTCCTTGAGATTGAGATTGAGGGCGGTGAGAAATTTTCTCACTTGAACCGAGGCTATGACTGCTCTTTGTCCCAATGGGAAAGTGCGACACTCAGAAACAGCGGTTTAGACCTTTGAGATCTAAAACCAGACGAAAGGGACAATGAAGTAGATGGGAGTATCTGCCATCTCTGTTTGGCAGTTAACGCGGTGAAGTGAGAAGCATGGGATGTAGCAGTCTGTGATAAAGTTTGGCCCTTGAAACAGCCTGATAGTGGCGAAACAGGGTCTCCTGTTGGGCTTCATGAGTACCGTATGCTGTGGAAGACAGTACGGATTGACAGCAACAAGAATATTTAAGTTAACTAACAATTGTTTCACCGGATGTATATAGTTGGTATAAGCCTCTACCATAGAGTATTGTGGAAGGTGTATGTGCATGTATTGCATGAATAAGAAGAGTGGAGTTTTTTTTGTGAAGACTAGTGATTGAAGAAGAGGAGTACTCTAAAAATTGAAAGGTTGTTCCTGCATAATGAGTATTCTCCATTGGTTTCTGAAGTCTTTTTTTCTCCACATTTCATGAATACTAGTGATTATACATCTCCAATACTGGGTTGTATTGCAGTTGAATTTTGTTGCGAGTGTTGATTGTATTCTACTATTCCTTTTGGGGTTGATCAGGGTAATTGAAATCACCCATTATTATTGTGTTGCCCAGTTTGTTAGCTTCCCTAATTTCTGATAAAATTTCTACATACATCTCTTCATCCTGGCCAGGTGGATGGTAGTACACTCCTATCACTATCCTTTTCCCCTTTACACATGGAATTTCAATCCATAGGGATTCCAAGAAGGATTTTGTTTCCTGCAGAATTTTCAATCTATTTGATTCAAGGCCTAAGTTTAAATAAAAAAAAAATGTCAACAGCAGTTTTCTTTTACTGTTTCTTTGAAACCACAATTAGCATGTAACCAAAGACACCTGCAGGAACTGAGAGGAATGTGTTACTTATCTGCAGCAGCATTCTGTAAATTACACATATAAGCGGAAGAAAGGCCTTCTTCCACCCATGCTCCACCTTTGGGTACACTCCCCCTCCCCCTTGCAAATATGCACTATGGAAATTAAGTAGGTATTTGCAGACTAGCAATTTGTAGTGTAGTTATCAACATGGGCTGCTGTTACATAACAGGGTTAACAGACAACAACATATATGAATGGCAGCTCACACTGATAACTTCCCCTCTTAGGTAAATGCTAGTATTATAAACCTAGATTAAAGAATTGCTGTTCACATGCTTCACTTCATTTGAAACATCTGATGAAAAGAAATGTGAATCATGATGAAAGTGACTCCATACAATAAATATAAAATGGTTGTGCTGGATTTGAATTTAAGAAGTAATTCTCAAAACTCCTCTTTACCCTTTGGAACCAAACTGGTGATCAGTTGCTTTGGTGATTAAAATCAGGAGGGAAATCGCAAATGCTCTTATCAGATCTGCTGTTGCAGTATTCTAATGCACGTCCCTTTCTCCTCTATTATAAATCTAAGACTGGGCTATAGCATTATAGCATTTATTGTTCACTTACCACCAGCTGAATTCCCTAGCGACTGTTCTGACACATAAAGTTGACTGTTTCGAACATCTGAGCGACCTCTGGTATCTCCCCTTGAATGTTCTTTGCTTCCAGGAGTGTTCCAGTACTTAAAATTAAGAGGACAGGGTAGAAATGATTAGAAGACATACAGACATAAATGTCAACAAAATGAAAGGGCCTATTTACTAAGCTATATTAGCACATAAATTAGTGCACACTAACTGCTACACTAACTTCCTATTGTGGAAATGGACAAAGAATGTGCCTTATGATTAATGCACAGGTAGTTACCCCATGTTAACTGTTAATGAGGCACATAAAGTGGCCCCAGATACCACCATCCGAATAGGTGTAGCTAACACATTATCTGCCATTGAGATAATTTGATTTATTTACCAAAGTATAAAACCGGTTTACAATCCACAATTAAATATTAAGGACAAACATTAAAACCAACATAAAAACACAATGGGGCTCATATTTGAAAATACGCCCCCACATACACTAAAAACAATAACCCAAGAATGAACATTACCAATCTTGTCAAATAATAAATTTGATACCCTCCTTAAAACATTGTTAGAAGAACCATGTTTTCAAGAGTTTCCAAAACCCGGATAAGAGGCGGCATTGTAAATTTCATCAGGTAATGAATTCCAGAGGGACCAGTATAAGAGAACATGCTCTTTCTAGCAGTTACTGCACATTATCACACCTTTCTAAATAAGCCCCTAAGATAATTAAACTCATGATTATGCTAATATGCAGTTTACCCTTTACCCTAGGTGTAGTTTTCTGTATTAGTTTCTTTTGCATGCAAACCTGGGGGCTAATGATATGATTATCCTACCACATAAGTCAGTCAAACTCTGTAAGGCTTCTGGTGGTTATTCATAACTCATCCAGAAGCCATGAAAATAAAATTATTTGCCTTCACTGAAGATTAAAACCATGTTTTATAATAACGAATTGCATGCCTTTCATAATTCTATTGCTTGAGAAGTTATTCCTGAATATCACTTAAGAAGATCTCCTTTACCTGTCCCTTCTGCTTGCTAGCATCATTGTTGCTGCTATTGTAACCAGATGTAGGGCTAGAAGAAAGACTGAGGCTGGAACTGGTACATAAAGTGCTTGTGCTTAAAAAATTCTTCACCTTGACTTCTTCCTGTGGAAAACAATTTAATGGAACAGTGCAAAGAATTAACAGACAACTTATGAACATGTTTTTCATATTAAATGACAGTACTCATCCACTGACACAAGATCCCATCCTAGCAATTTGCTTGGGATGAACCACACCAAATCGATTTACCAGAACTTCTATATTGTATGTCACTGTAACGGTACCCCTACACTGTATTTGTTCACATTGGAATCTGTAACCACCTCTCCGGAACTATGTAAGCCACCTTGAGCCTACTAATAGGTGAGGAAAGGTGAGATACAAATGTAACAAACAAATAAATAAATAAAAATACCAAAATATTTAACAATAACGTTGTTTTCTGCTGATTACACAAGATTCAAGTAGAAGCAAATTTTTTTTATCAATTTCTCTTTATTTCCAAATTATTCAAACATGACAAAAAAATCATTCGGAGCAACAACGTACCATGGTTTGAAAATGTGTGGCATAGGACGTCACCAAGCAAGATGGCTGCTTAAAAGTTAAGCTCTCAGAGAAGCTCTGAATAATCCTTCAAATATTGGAGCAATCAGAGTGATTTCACTACCCTGTTTGGCTCTGACTCATTCTTTTTTAAGCGGCCTTCATGAGTGTTAAAACTAGAACACCTGATCTCACTGGGTTTCCTTTCGGGGGAACTCGGCTACAGAACACATGGCGACTGCATTGCAATCTGAATCAGCTTCGCAGTTAGATCTATTTATGATTCATGACTCTGTGGGCGAATAGGAAGGTGAACCATTGGCAGAGATCCGCTCCTGGCTCCAAGACATCAAAACCGATAAACGAGCTGTGTAGGAAGAACCCACAGAACTGGGGGCTGATCTGCGCGGGGCACTGCGTGAACTAGATCACTGAATTGAAGAAGCAGAAAACCACTTAGAAGAACATGATGAGGCCCTGGCTGTGCTGGATATGAAACTTATTACGGCTTGCAATACTTGACAGCAATTACTAGGAAAAATAGAAGATTTAGAAAATCGAAGCTGTTGGAATAACTTACGCTTTAGAGGAATTCATGAAACCCCAACATACGGAGACTGCGAGCGTGTAGTCCAACAACTTGTCAGCACCTTATTTAGTGACGAGCACCACAAAATCTCACCGGACACTGTATTATTGAAATGTGTGCATACAACTCTGGTGACTTCGTGCCCTAACCAACCTAAAAACATTATTGCATGTTTCGTGGATTTCAAGCTAAATGAAAAAGTGGTGCATAAAGCTTGCTCAATTGATAACTTCTGCTGGGACTCTTACTCAGTTGAAATTTACCAGGATTTGGCGGCAGCCACTCTCCAGCGCCATCAAACCCTGAAACCATTAACTCATTAGTTCTTGCGAGCTCAAGATATCTGGTATTGATGGAAACATCCATTTTCTCTGATTTTGTACAAAGAAGGCAAGCTATATCAACTTCGCTTCCTTTTGGAAGCTGGAGGGTTTTTTTCTGGAGTTTGATGTCGCTTCAAAAGATTGTCTCTCAAATATCTATGGCAGGTGTTCATGCAACACAAACGGCAATGTGTTTCCAAGAATGACTGGTGTCAGCAAGCGGATGCTAAACATCATGAAGGCTCAGCGACCTAAACTATTCAGTCCTTAGTTGTGGGTTCCCTTGCTATTAAGAGGATTATAGCCGCTGCTCATTTTCTGTTTTCCTTCCTCCACGAATGACAGAACTGCAAACTGTGTCTCTGGTGAGAGTTGATAGAAAGGGAGAAGGATAATGAGTTGAATACTAATAAGACACTATAAACAATGCAATATTTCTTGGTAGATTGCTCCAGTTATGTTAATGTGTTATATGATTTCTAATGAAGGTTTCAAAATAGTGGCTATTTTAATTGTGTAATGGGGGATTGCTAATGTTTGAGAGAGTTATTTCTTCTGAAAGTGTCTCCTTTAGATTAAATGGACACACGAGGTATTCACCTCTGAGAAAGGGGTGGGGGGTAGGGAGATTGAATATGGGACTGTGAGGAGAAAAGGGTCTTTACTATATTAGTACTTCTCTCTGTGTTTGATCTGACATTGCTTTTTACAATGGCTCACCCTAAATGTTAGGGGTTTAAATTCGCCAAAAAAGCATCAGCTCATGTACAGAGAGTTGCTGTGTTTGAAAGCGGATGTAGTCCTGATTCAAGAGACACATCTGCTCCCGCAGCATAAGTGTCTCTGTAAACATCCTGAATACACCATGGTTTATTTCTCATCCAATACATTGCGTAAGAAAACCGGAGATGTTATGATAGCATTTTCCATATCTCATATATGGGAAGCTTAAAAAGCGGTTTGGGATAAAGGGGGCAGATATCTTTTAATTAACTTGAAACTGGGTTCCAGGGACTATACTATAGTTAATGTTTATGCTCTTAATGAACTGAATTCCACTTTTTGGGAGGCACTTAATACGCTCTTGCTAAACCATGCTGAAAGGGATGTTATTCTGGGAGGGGACTTTAATCTTACTATGGATCATAAGTTGGGAATTTGCTATTGGCATTTAAATGAGAGCCTACTTGGGGATCCTGCTGATATCTCCCAGATAGAATCAGAGATCAAAGAATATCTCCAATTGAATGATACAGCAGGCATGATGCCTGACATTCTATGGAAACAGCTAAAATATATACTATGGGGTAAACATATTGCTCTACAGGCCCATGTTATTCAGACAAAACTTTTGACAGAACAAACCTTGCTGGCTCACTTGGATGAGTTGGAACACAAAGCTCAGACCCAGGGGCTTACTGCGACTTTGAAAAATCAGTTCCATCACACACACTGGAACTTCAGGAGCTGTGATTGGCAGAAATTGCAGAGAATTTGTAGAGAGTGAGTTAATCTCACTTTGAATGTGGTAACCGTACCAGTTGAATGCTGGCTTCAAAACTGAACAAGCAAAGGGCGTGTAATTGTGTTCCTAGTATCCAGGACGAGACCGGCATGGTCCATACAGATGCCAACTCTATTCAGGATGTGTTTGACCGATTTTACTCCAATCTTTACCAATCAGATATAACACCCTCAGATGTGGACCTCCATAGATATTTAGACTTGCTCTCTTTGCCATGTTTCTCGCCTGTGCATACTGAGGCCTTATCAAGCCCCATCAACCTGTCAGAGGTTGAACTAGCTATTAAGGATCTTACACTAGGAAAGGTCCCAGGGTCAGATGGGTTTCCCAACAGATTTTATGTGCTTTATTAAACTTCTTGCCCCTATTTTCCTCCGTGTATTTAACAGACTGGTCGATCTTCCTAACTCCCCTACACTTGACGTATGGCCATAATTTCCATCTTGCCTAAACCTGGTAAGAATACTTTGTTTTGTTCTTCATATAGGCCAACCTCATTCTTAAACACAGATTAAAAATTGTTTACAAAAACCTTGGCTTTTTGTCTACAGAAGACTTTACCGTATATCATCCATGAAGATCAGGCCAGTTTCATTCATGGACATCAGACATTTGATAACATCCGTAAAACTCTACATCTTCTATATCAGGCTCAGATGGATAGGGTGCCTATGCTTTTGATCTTTGGATGTTCTCTGTTTCTGGTTCTGCAACGGATCAGAATTGGGGGAGCTTACCTTCATTGGATTCAGCTTCTTTATACCAAGCCTTTAGGAGGCCTTAAGCTTAATGGCACCTACACGTCTGCTTTTGAGCTTTACAGAGGCACCCGGCAGGCCTGTGCCTTATCACCACTCCTTTTTGCTATTGTTATGGAGTCTCTGGAATGGGCCTTACGAGCTTATGAGGGAGTGCGAGGGTGATTAAGAGCATAAGATTTTGCTGTTTGCAGACAACAGCTTGCTTACCCTGACCAGCCTACAAACTCCCCTGCAGACGTTACTCCCTGTACTACAAACATATGGCCAAATGTCAGGTTTCAAGATCACTATGCAAAAAATCAGAAATTCTTAATATTTCTCTCCTCTAGTGTGTGGTAGGCCCCTTGCAAACACAATTTTCTTTTTCTTCATTAAAGCATTATATTAAATACCTTGGAATCAATATCACTCCCACTTTAGCAGGTCTTTTTAATGCTAAGTTTCCTTCTAAATTGCGGGACCATTTTGCTGACCTAGACCACTGGGAGGGGTTAAATCTTTCTTGCCTTGGCCAGATCCATTCTATTAAGACGATGCTTTTGCCAAAACTTCTGTTTCTGTTTATAGCGCTCCCCCTGCCCATTCTGGACAGGTTTTTTTTTGTACAATTGCAATGGAAACCTTTTGCATACATCTGGAGAAAACGCTCTCTTGAGAGTGAGCTGGTTGGTGCTGTACCAACCAAAAAGTAGAGGTGGCATGGAGGTCCCAAATTTAAAAAAATATTTTCAGGTTGCCCAATTACGTATATTTATGGAGTGGCTTTCTCATTCGACGAAAGCTTGGGTTCGCTTGGACCAGGTCTGGCTGGGCCAGATCCCACTTTGGGCATTGGTCTGACTCCCTAAGAAGGATATTTTGAAAATAATTGCTATGTTCCCCCTTAGTAAAGAGTTTCTGCTGTGCACTTGGTATGCTTTGTGGGGTACCTTCTTCCCTGACAGGCAATATTACCTACAAATTGTCATTTGCTATACCCCAGGTTTTCAGACAGGGGTGCTGGATCCATGCTATAAGCTCTGGAAACATAGGGGACTTCGCATTTTGGGTCAGGTTTTGGAGAAGGTAGAACCTTTGCCTATTTTGGACCTACAGCATGAATCCGGGCTGTCTTACAGTCAAAGATTTCATTATTGGTAGCTTTGTGATTTCATCCTTCGTAGTGCTAAAGGTGAACTGGGAATGGAGGAGTCACTCTTAGAGCGAGCCTTGCGGAGAGGGAGTCATAGAGGAAGTATTACCCGTCTTTATAAGGCCCTTCTGTTTTCTACTAATCTTATTGTGTACCATAGCAATAAATGGGAGCGAGATCAAGGTATTTCCCTGGAGCCCAAACAATAGGAAATTATATTTAAATATCTATTAAAGGTGTCTATAGCCAATAGTCTGGAGGAAAATAGCTACAAAATACTCTATGGCTGGCACTACACAGTGACTTCTTAAGGTGTTTAATTATGGCACAGGGCAATGCTGGCAACATTGTGGAGAATCTGGTGATATGTATCATATCTGGTGGTCTTGCTCTGTGGCCCAATCCTTTTGGACTGTTGCTTTTCAGACTTTACATAAAATACTTCTGGTTCTCTACCCTTATAAAGCGGAATACTTCTTGTTATAAGTTAAACCCCAGTGGGAGTACAGCTAGAATATTATACGCTAGCCTCTGCATTTTTTTACAACTTGCAAGATTTTGCTAGCGACTTATTGGAAATAAGCTGACTTACCTACTATGAATAGAGTACTTTGCAAATTAGACCACATTCACCAGATGACTAAACTTACTGCAATAAAAAGTGGTAATCTTGTTAATTTTCATAAAGTTTGGGACACTTATCATGCATGGCGGTCATCTGGGGCGGCTCAGCCTTCTTGATCCCCTTCTTCCTCTGACAATCCCTTTAATTGGACCTGCACAGACCTTGCCTAGTTGAAATCTATAAGTATGTTTTCTAGAACTCTCACATTGGCATCTTGGGGGGGGGGAGGAGAGTAAATAGGGAGGGATGTTTTATTGGGGGATTCTCAATAATGTTAACCTATGGACTTTATTGCAATTGTTCTGTTGTATATGTTCAGACACTGTCCTGTATTTCTATACTTTGTCTACTGGAAATTTTTCAATATAATAAAAATCTTGCAAGAAAAAAAAAAGAAAGAAAAGAAAATGTGTGGCATCATGTAAGAGAAAAATGTACTTATTTATGGAATTAAATCTTTTGGGATCCTGCCAAGTACTTATGATTAGATTCCCCGACAATTGGCCTGACAGTTTGTCTAATGGACAATTGGTCTAAAATACACAATGGCTAATGGGTCAGTTGGTCTAAAGGACAATTGGTCTAATGGTTCAACTAGTCTGAACAAAAGAGGACACAGGATACTGATGCAAAAATCAGTATGATTTTGTAAGAAAAAACTACAGTAAGATACAAAAATTGAACATTAGCACACAAACTTTATGAAAGAAGTTAATTTATTTATATATATATATATATATATATATATATATATATATATATATATATAAGTGAAAAAAGCTAATATGAAAAAATTAAAAAGCACAAGTTTGTCAATTTTGTTCTAAAAGTGCAGATTGTGGACAATGCCACATAGAAAATCCAGAATATTGTACGAGGCTCACTGTGCAAAAACGGACATAAGACGATCTTCATGGCTCCTTTCATCATTTTTCTGTTTCTTTTGTTGCTCACCTCACATTATGCATTTCATCTAACCTTCAACATCTTTCTGCAATTCGGTGATTAATTTATAAACACCAACATGTGCTCTTCCAACGAACACTTCCAGTCTTCTATGCCACAATTCCACTATATTCTATGTTCTCAGTATGCCCTGGTCAACAAGAGCATTGACCGTCCAGAAATGAGTGGTGTAGAACCGGTAAGTGTGAATCGATTATTTACTCTTTCAAAAAGTACAAAGACTAGGGAACATTCAATGAAGTTACACGGAAATACTTTTAGAACAAATAGGATGAAATATTTATTCACTCAATGACTAGTCAAGCTCTGGGCTTGTCATTACTGTTTGCTGCAGCTTGTTTCACGGCGGCCTTCACAAAGGCAACATCAGAACTGTGTGCAGCAGCCACACGATTGGGTGCTTTCCGAACTTTTGTTGTAGATGCTAGCCATTAGAGTATATTTGCATCTCCAGGAGTAAGCAATTTCTCCCATCTTTCTTACATGCTTACCTCACAGGCACAGAAAATAACCTTGGGAAACTAACTTCTCTTCCCCCTTTTCTGAATCTACCAAGTCGCAGAACTCCATTCCTTAATATGTCCACTCTAACAGTTGCAATTTAACAGAAATATTTTACCTCAAACACCATTTTTTGACTAACTGAAAATCAACTACAGTAATGGAATTTATACTTGAAGCATAAACTTTTATAACAGTTTCTACCTTTTATAGAATTGTAACATACAATTTCAGTTCACAACTTTTGTTTTCATCTCATTCGTGAGCAGGCCTACTTCAAAGCTGCAGTCATAGTGGAAGAGTGGCCTAGTGGTTAGAGCACCAGTCTTGACAGCCAAAGTTGGCCAGTTCAAATCCCACTGCTACTCCTTATGATCTTGGGCAAGTCACTTAGGGGCCCTTTTACTAAGCCACATAGGTGCCTACGCTCACCCAACACGAGTCAATTTTGAGTTACCATCCAGCTACCGCGTGGCCCTTGTGGTAATTTCATTTTTGACATGCGTCCACTACGCGCACCGGAAAATATTTTTATTTTCTGGCGCACAGGCGGTAATCAGCATTTTACGCATGTAGACCATTTCCGCCCGGTTACCGTGTGAGACCTTACTGCTAGGTCAATGGCTGACGGTAAGGTCTCAGACCCAAAATGGACACGTGGCAATTTTCATTTTAGGCAAAAATTATAAAAAAAGGCATTTTTTATAGGTGTGCTGAAAAATGATTCTCTGCGTGCCCAAAACACCCGTCTACATTACCGCAGGTCATTTTTCAGCGCACCTTTGTAAAAGGGTCCCTTAATCCTCCATTTGCCTCAGGTACAAACTTAAGATTATAAGCCCTCCAGGAAAAGGGAAATACCCAGTGTACCTGAATGTAACTCACCTTGAGCTACTACTGAAAAGGTGTGAGCAAAATCCAATTAAATATTTAATAATTGGGTTCCTAAACAAATTTTTTAGTAACTTAATACATTCATTCATGACTGAAGTCTTTATTCTTCCACAGCAAACACTTGTGACTTTGCACCTCTATTGCATTCAATAAACCCCCCTCCAGGGTTAATGTCTTGATTAGATTAAAGCGTATGGTGTATTCTCATTATTGACTTTAAAAAAGTGATCTGCCACATGACAAATGTATGACTTCACATCTTTATCTTGATTATATAATTCTTAGACCAATTAATCTTTAGACAAATTGTCTCTTTTGGACGAATTGAACTTTATATGAATTGCATCCTTAGACCAACTGTCCCGTTAGATGAACTGACATTAGACCAACTGTACGAAACAAATTGGCCACTGCTGGAAACAGGATACTGGGCTAGATGGACCTTCAGTCTCTTCCAGTACCGAAATGCTAATGTACTTACGTAGATATTAATATTAGTGGAGGAACTTGTTTGTTTTAATAGAAAACAATTTCATGTGAGCACAGATACTCTAATACAAATGAAAACAGTAAGAACCACAGGTTGATAGACATGGATCCCATGCAGTTCAAATAGCTGAGATCTGAATGGTGTGAGGCTCCACAGACACTGAGCTCTTGGTTCAGACTATACCAGATGAGTCTATCACACAGCTGGAATGAAAGGGTTTTGCTCCTGTTCAAACTACCATGTCTGCCACAGCCCAGGAGGTAAGAAGTGAGAGAGGTGGGAGGAGGGTTAGACTGCTAGGACTGTGTTGAAATGAGGGTCCTAAGTACTGGTGCTCTGCTCACAGGAGAGTTGGCATGTTGGAGAGTTAGAGTGCTAGGACTGTGTTGAGATGAGGGACCCAAGTACTTCTGTTCTGCATGGAGGAACATCAGTATGTTGGGGATTTGCTGGGGTTGGTGGAGGAGGGGAGCTGTTTGATGGAGCTATACTAGGGCTGGTTCTGAGGATGGAAGCTGCATTGTGTCTAAAATTTAGAAGAAAATTTGAATTAAAAATTTTCATAAATTGAATCAGCCAAAACTCAAGTCTACCATACAATTTGTGCCATGAAAACACCACTAAACAACTATTTTCAGTATCCCACAAAACACCTGTTTGAAAAATAAACAGCTAAATTTCTCTTATAAACCCTATGATTCAGAAGCCTACTAATCCTGCAAAACAAGTTCAGACCTGACTAAACTGTTTCACTAGCTAAAACAGGTTATGCTAAATCAAAGGGATCTCAGGGGTGTAAATATCATCCAGTGTATTGTTTCTTTGTTTAATCTGAAAATTTAATAAAAATTTAATGAGAAAAAAGTGTAAAAGTCAGCAACTCGGAATGGCTGTGCGTCTTGTTTTCTGCTCACCTTTAGAAGGTGAGAGATCATTTGCTGCTGGAGACGTTTTTTCTCTTGTTCTGCCCTTTCCCGAAGCTTGTCCCTTGCTCTTGCTATTTCAGTCTTTGCCTCTTCTCTAGCCTTCTGGTAGTCGCGAAGCAATAGTTCAATCTCTGAAGGATGCTGGGTTGCTCTTGTCTTGGGCTTTTGAACTCTAAAGAATGAGAAAAGTGGAGTTGTTTTGTACGTGTGAAATTGGTCATGAAGTGTATAAACAAAATTTTTATTATCCACTCTTTTTAATTTTTAGAAGTCTTTATTAAGATCCAAAAACAAATTCTACACAGACAGTACATCTCTGCCAAAGTCAAGCAAATAATAAGACACGAGACCCCCTGTTTGGGGGGGGGGGGGTATGCCAAACTAAAAATTTAGGATTAGCTTTGAAACAAAGAAAAAGAACACTTCTAACCATTTATAAAAGTTGTTTCTCCCTCACTTTTTCCCTCCCCCCACCCTGCTGTTTCCAGTAAAGATGCAAGAGGAAGGTCCAAAGACACGGGTCCACATCAAATCAAGTCTGTAGTCAAAATGTGGAAAATTTCTGTATCCCCATCCCCCTACCCCCCAAACCAATCAAAATATATCAAAACGAACAGTGAAAAAGAAATGGCTCCCAGAAAGAGTATGATTCCGAGCATCCACCAAATGCTCCATGTCACAGAGATACCAAAGCTTATTCACTCATTTCATTAAAGGTGGAACTGTAGTTTGCTTCCAATGACCTTCCAAAGTAAATCTGGCAGCATTCATAGCATGACACACCAGCAATGACTGAAAGCATGTGGGACCAGGTGGCTTTTTATAAAACAAAAATATCGCTGGGTGCCAAAAAAAAAAAAAGGTCAGACAAGTCAACCATCTCTGCAATCTATGCTGAACAGCTCTCCAGTATGCTTCAGCTTTTATGCAGTTCCACCAAATGTGATCCATAGTTCTGGACTCACCACATCCTCTCCAACAAAGCAGAGATGTTCCAGGAAACATATGATGAAGACGTACTGGAATAAGATACCACTAGTATATTATCCCTCTTGTCAATCAAGGTTCTCAAGTGGCTTCCTTTATAAATTAACATAACATTTTCAAATCAACACACAAAACCAGCACTCACCAATTCCTTCACCCATACTCCATTCCCCAGTATCTCAACTCAACCTACTCTCTCCTACAAAAACACCTCCTCACTGTTCCTCCCCCCAATCCACCATGTTTCACTAAACAGCCACATTTTTTACCAGCTTCCTCAATCCCCTAAAATTGTTCTCTTTCACCTCTGCTAGCAAATAATTCTATATGCCATATTAGATCTCAATGATTTCTACAAAAAGGCATACCTTTTCTACTACCGGGAACATTTCTTTCTACACACCATAGCATTCTTCTGGCTCTCGCTACAGTTTTGCAACCTATGGTTGATTGAAGTGCTTGCACCTAACTGGATAGGTGCATATATACTTGCTTAGTTTAGTATCCTATGAAGGAAAGATGGCAGAAGATAAAGGGTGGTGGTAAATGAGAAGAGAGAAAGCTGAGTAGAGGAGTACCTCAGAAACTGGTCCTGGGGCCAATTCTGTTCAATATCATCACAAGCATATTAATAAATATGACAAATTGACTGACGTTAGGTATATGTTAAGCAGTGATAAAGATATGGTGTTATTAAAACTTGATATATCCGATGCCTTTGACATGGTCAGTCATAATAAGTTAAAATTGTTATGCTATCAGAATTAGGTTTTACTGCTACTGTGTTTCTTTGGTTTAGTTCTTTTTGGAAAAAAGAGGCAATATTTGGTTATTAGGGAGGGTGTATCTTCTCTTCTTTAGCAACTTCCCTGTGGAGTTCCACAGGGGTCTCCCATTTCACTGTTGTTACATTTTCACTTGGAAATGTAAAATTGGAGCCTGGTGTAAAGCTTCTGTCATATGCAGATTATATTTTTTGTTAATTCCAGTGGATTTATCTCAAAACATTATATTTTCTAGAATCAACTACTGTATGGAGAAAATCAGACAGTGGTCCTTTTCTGTTATGCTTAAGCTAAATACAGATAAGACAAAAGTCCTTTGGTTTAGTGCAAACGCAGATTAATATTTCTAGTTATATTATCTGTTCAAATGGGTCTCAGTTAATGGTGAATAGAACCTCAAGAGTTTTAGGGGTTATTTCCGACTCTGCATTAACAATAAATGCTCAGATTAAACATCTATTTCAAAAGGTTTGTTTTAAGATGACACAACTCTGACTAGTTAATTATTATGTTGTTTCCAATCACTTTATTGGGAACAAAAAAATTATTAATTCTATCACAACTGGACTATTGTAATTCTCTGTATATTTGAATTAATCAAAAGTAATTACAGAGGCTACAGTTGATTCAGAACACAGCAGCTAGGCTTATTTTTCATAAAGCCAAGTTTGACAATGAGAAGCAGAGCAGAGAGGAGAGAGGACAGGAGAGGAGAGGATGTGTTCACACTGAGCTCTTAGAATCCAGGACAAATAATACTCTATTTGCTTATTAACTGCTTAAAGTTTACTTACTTTTGCTCAGTCTATGTTGGAGGACCATTCCAAGTGTTATTTTTACTTTGAGTTTCCTTTCTTCACTTAGTTAATTTCATTTGTTTTGTTTGGATAAATACAACTTTTTGTCTCCCTGCATTTTTCATGCAAGCACACTCTCTCTTTGCTTGTGAAATAAACTGGAACTACAACTGAAAAACCTCCAGAGATCTGCATCAATCGGTACAAAAGACACCAGGATCAGAAACTGCTAATTGAAATCACCACTACAACTTGCGAGTTAAAGTTCATATCTACAACTTATATCATCTCTAAATCTCTGATACCTTGCTGAAGCTTCCTCAGCTTTAAAACTTCCAAATAATTTGTATAGAAAAAGAATGGAAAATTACAGGAGGCTTGTAAAAAGCTGAGACCTTGCAAAGGAATGTGCACATGATTGATCAGTGGAATGCTGAACAGTGCAAAAACAGAAAGAAAAAGACCTTCCCTTAAGAACAGATAATGTCTGGGGTCTGCTGATTTGTAGATAGAGCAAAGGGCAAGGGAAAGATAAATAGCTGAGAATAGCTTAAGTTAGAGACATGTTGTGTATATAAGAAAGAAAGAAAACAGTGTTTGCAAGCAACTTCATCTCTGTGCTTGATGCATACTTGCTTCCTATGTAACATGATTGATTACATAGCACTGTCATAATAGTGACAGTTGAATAAAAAGAAAAATTTTTACTGTATCTTTTGTATGCTTATTATTATTTTATCCAATTGAACTCACAATTTGAACAAATTGGTGCCCCGTGTGAGGAAGGTGGGCGTGGACGCGGCAGGACGGTAATATTGTTACCTGGCCGCTTTTGTTTATTATCTACATTTTTGACGGGGATTGCCATTAAGCTTGCGATACTGGCCAGCTCGTGAGAAGGCTATCTGTCCCGTGCTTGACGAGAAAATAGAAAACGACGAGAAAGGTTTCGGATCCGTAAGTATATATAAGTATATATATTTTATATTACCTCCACGCTGTCTGATTTGTATTTTTTGTTATATTTAATCTGTTCTTTCGGTCTTTTTCTTCTATTTTTTGCATTACCATTTCTTTGCTGTTATTATTGTCAAATAGCTATGGTAAATTGTGCTCAGAAAGATACTGAATCGGAGACGTCCGAAGTACAGTATACATTGTATATAGATAGCACACGCATGTGTACACCTTTGCAACATGTAATGGAATCCTTTCCATTTGATAAGAAAGAGCTAGAGAAAATTCATACTAAATGGGTAAAATATGCGCAGAAGGATTCTTTTTTGGGCTGGCCCCAGAATGGATCTTTTGAAAAGCACTCATTGTTGCAATTGCTTAAGTATATTGAGAACCATAAAAAGGGCAAATCGTTAGTTAAACATTTACATTTTTGGAATCTTTTCTCTGTAACAAGTGATATGTGGCACTATGATAAGAAAGAAAGTCTTAGAAAAACATTAGAGAAACAGGCAGTTGAATTACAGACACAGAAAACAGACACTAAACCTACAGCACCCCCGCCATATAATGAAAATACAACTCCTGCAGTGGTGATTCATCCCCCTACTTCATTATATCCTTTAACATTACTAAAAGATTTGGAAAAAGCAGAGCAGGAAGATCCCGATGGAGTAGCCGCGGGATATAAACCATGGACTACTACTGCCACTGCTAAGAAGGGAACTGAACCTGTAGTCAAGCCTAGACAAAAACAAAAACCTATTATAATTGAAGTAGAAGATGCCACAGAAACTGAAGGGACAGAAGCTCCCAGTACAGCTGTGAGTGAAGAAGCAGGTGTTGAGATAAAGGGATCATTTACAATGAAGGGCAATGTTAAGTTAATTGAGAAAAAGAAGAATGAGGAGGTAAATGAAGACGAGGAAGGGGATACGAAAGGAGATAGAGATAAAGGGGATTCTCAACCAGGAACAAGTTTTAAGCCAACGGAAAAAGGAAAAGTACGGCTGACATCAGATAAGTGTATTTTCCTTGAAAATCTGTTTGCTACTCTAATACGAAAGAATATAACAGGATATGGGTTTGTGTTTTGGAATCAGTTAGTGGATACTCTTAAAGAAGCAGGAATTAGGCTTCCATGTAATATTAGAGGTCCTGGAAGTTTAAAGGAAATACATGAGTTAGAAAGGATTGTCATAGAGAAAGGAAAGGAATGGAAGGAACAGGAAGAATTACTTTTAGGTCTAAAGACCTGGATTGAAGTTATACAGCA
This sequence comes from Microcaecilia unicolor, assembly GCF_901765095.1. NCBI lineage: Eukaryota > Metazoa > Chordata > Amphibia > Gymnophiona > Siphonopidae > Microcaecilia > Microcaecilia unicolor. The sequence continues at coordinate 138,678,438 of NC_044039.1, read as the reverse complement.
ACAAATGCAGGAAAGCAGTAAGGATGAAGGGACCACCCAATCGGCATATCCTGTGTTTATACGTACAGATGCATTGGGCAATACTTCACGAGTTTATAAACCTTATACTCCTATAGATATAAGTACAATGACAAATAAACTACCCAATATTCAGAAGGGAGCAAGAATTTGGTTGGAACAGATGGATGCATTAACAGCAGGCACTCAATTAGCAGTGGGAGATTTTAAAGCATTTTGTACAGCAGCAGGAGTTAGTTTAGCACAATTGGCAGTACAGGCACAGAATCCAAACTTAGTACTGCACACCCAAGATGGAGCTATGTTTACTGGTAACGCACGCAGAGATCTTTCCCGTGCATTGCAAGTAATGTATCCAACCGCTGTTGATTTTTCAGCAATAACGACTGCTAAGTGGGATGGTAAATCTGATTTTGTTACACATTTGACCAAATGTATGCAGACTTACAAGGCACAGACAGGGGAAGATGCAGATGTAGCACCGGCCTCGGCAATATTTTTGCATTTGTTTTATGCTACATTACCTAATAACATGAGAAAAAATTTGGATAATGTTGTAGCACTAGTCACGAAACCATGGCCAGAAATTAGAGCAACATTAATACATTTCAGTAATATTCACATGAAGGTTTTAGAGATAACAGCTAAGGATCATGCTAAAACGACAGAAAAGCTAATGAATATGCAGATTAGGGATTTGGAAGAAAGAAAGGAGAGACAGAATAAAAAACCAGAGACAGTTTATTATATGACACCGCAAACACAGTCAGCGCAGAATTTCCTTGGACAGTACCAGGCCCCATATCAACAACAACAAATGTTTTCCCCTTACCAGAATCAAATGCCAATGCAGTATACGAGGGGCAGAGGTTTGAATAGAGGGAGAGGAAGAGGACGAGGTTTTAGCCAACCATCACCAAATAGAAGAGCAAATGTTCAATGCTGGAATTGTCATAATATGGGACATTATGCTAATGAGTGTAGTATGAGAAATCAGGGAATAGGACCTGTGGTTCCCCAGGCGATACCCATAAGTCAACCAATCCCAGTGCCAGCACCAACAGTGGGACAAGTGGTAAATCCGAATAGCATTCAGGTACAACCACAATCTATACAGCAGGTACAGCAACAATATGCTACCTGGGTTGATGATTCACCAGAGACAGATGAATGTTACTGACTAACTACAGAGGGGTGTAGTGAAGAAATTTCTTTTTCTCTAAACAATTCAGAACCTTTTATCACTCTATATATTGGAACGCTACATATCCCAATTAAATTTTTGATAGATACAGGGGCGACAAAATCAGTACTATGCGGAAAACCCAAGGGAGTTTATCTGAGTAAAGAAACCAATACACTAATAGGATTTGAAGGAAAGAAACAAGAAAAACATATTACCACACCAACCACAGTAGAATTGTGTGTTAAAAATGATCAACACGCAGACACAAGCCGAAGGGCTATGGTACAATTTGTGGTATCTGAAAATTGTCCTGTAAATCTCTGTGGACGAGATTTGTTAACACAGTTAGGAGTAATATTGAAATTCCCACAAGAAAAACAAAGTCTTCTGATATCATTAGTACAGAAGGATGTGTACACGTGTGATAGTGAAGAGGAGGATAGAATCTTGAAAGAACTCCCAGAGGAATTATGGAGTACAGATTCAGAACCCTATGGAAAGGCCAAAATGATACCTCACGTTATTAGGCTTTTAAAAGATGGTGAGGGACCTAAATTAGATCCATACCCTATCCGACCAGCCCTGTTATCTAAGACAATGCAACATTTAAATAAACTTTTAAAATTTGGAATAATAGAACCATCAGTATCAGCGTACAATACACCCTTGTTCCCAGTACCAAAACCTAATGGAGATGTAAGAATAGTACATGATTTACGAGGATTAAATGATTTGGTGAAAGCACAATTTCCTGTGTGTGCTAACCCCTTGATGTTATTACAAAGTCAGCCTATTCATAACTATAATACTGTCATTGATTTGTCTAATGCTTTCTTTTCTATACCCCTCGCTGAAGAGTCAAGAGATTTAACATCTTTTATTGTTGGTGAAACACCGTATCGTTGGACACGGTTACCACAGGGTTATACAGAAAGTCCGTCTGTTTTTTCTAAACAAATATTGAAAGATTTATCTGATTTCAGACAATATTTACCCGACAATATTTCCTTGTTTGTTTATGTTGATGACATACTGTTATCGGCACCCACAAGGGAGGAATGTATATATTGGACAAAACAATTATTTCAACAACTATTGCAGGCAGGATACAAATGCAATAAAGACAAGTGTGTTGTAGCCCGTACTCGGGTGACGTTTTTGGGACAAGCAATATCAGGAACATCAAAAATAATAACACGTGAGGCTTTACAGGAAATTCTGAAGGCACCTTTGCCACGTACATTAACCCAATTACGGGGATTGCTAGGATCTTTTAATTATTGTAGACAATGGATTCCTAATTATTCGCAGATTATTGCCCCTTTGTACCGCCATCTAAAGGTTCCAGCAGGAACTCCATTAAAAACTGCTATAGAATTAACAACAAGGGATATTGACATTATAAAGGTTGTTGTACAATATTTGTCACGTCATAATCCTCTAGCAACAGTAGATCCTTGTAAGAAAGTACACATTTGGACCAAGGATATGGGAACATCATGGGCCGCAATGGTAAATCAGGAAAAGGAATTTACAAATCCTGTTTCATATTTATCAGGAAGTTTTAGTGCAGTAGAAAAAGGTTTACCTCCGTTGTCAAAATATTTAGTGGCATTAGTTGCCGCTATAGAGAAATGGAGAGCAGTTATGCCACATACTCCTATTGTTCTGCATACAGATCATACCATACATCACATGTTGTCCAATAGCCAGCAGCACTTACAAGTACACGATATGGAAAATATCAAGCAGTACTTATAGGGCAGGATATAGAAACAAAACCAATGACAAAGGAACAGAAAAATAATATGGATTTAATCTTCTGTATGGAAACAGAGGTAGAAAAAGAGATAGAACAATTGATTAACATACCTTCATTTTTTATGCTGTCTTTTTCACCATTAGACAAACTAGATGGTAAACATTGGTTCACAGATGCAGCTCAGTCAGGTACCCAATCGTCCTTTGCAGCATTAGAAGTAACCTTATATGCTACAGATTTGAAAGTAGAAAGGAAATTACAGTATAATGCACCAGCAGGCAGCACAGCACAAGAAGCTGAACTAATGGGTGTTTGTGCCGCTTTAAAAGAAACTGAAATTAATCAGAACTGTACTATTTATACGGATAGCTCATATGTCGTGAGTTCTCTGCAGTATCATCTGTTAAAATGGCAGAGGAGGGGATTTTTGACGGCGAATGGAAAGCCCTTGCAACATTGCAAAACTTGGCAGCATGTCTTTCAAATCTTAAGTGAGCGAGAAAGTCATGGTAGTAAAACGGCCATAGTATGGGTGGCAGCTCATACTGGTAAAAATACACTTGAAGTAAAAGGAAATGATTTAGCAGACAAAGCAGCAAAAGAAGTGTTGCAGAATAAAATAATGGTACATACGCGATCCCATACAGGGGACATTGGTGAGACACCATTCCCACCAGATCCCACACAAGGAAGGGTAGCTCCTACTGAACAAGAAAAATTGAAATGGCAAAATCTAGATTGTAAGATGGATGCAGAAAAAACAAAATGGATACACCCTAGTGGAAAAATTTGTATTTCCACTTCAGAACTGATAAATAATTTTTATAATTGGCATATAACATTGCATTTACCAGCGTCTGACATGAGCAAAGCTATGGAAGTTTCTTTTTGGCATCCAAATATATTTGCTTATGCCACACGAATTGTATTAAATTGTATGGTTTGTTCTAAAAATATAGTACATAGAGGACCAGTGATTTCTCCCGGATCCATTCCAATTCCTTCAGGACCAGGAGTAGAATGGCATTTGGACTTCACAGATATGGTAATACCGGTAAAAGGTAAAAGGTATCTGTTAGTATGGGTGGATGCCTTTACAAAATGGGTGGAAGCCTTTCCTTGTTCAAAGGAAACGGCACAGGTAGTAATTGATTCATTTTTACATCATATTCTACCAGCACACGGGTGCCCAAAGAAGTTGGTCACGGACAATGGTAGTCATTTTGTTAATGCTTTGGTAAAAGATATGACTCAACTTTGTGGTATACTGCATAGACAAGTGGCAGTATATAGGCCTACTTCAAATGGCCTAGTGGAACGCTACAATGGTCTGATCAAAACAAAACTTAGAGTTCTTTTGAAGGCTCTAAATAAAAATAATGAAAAACAATACACCTGGTTAGATGTATTGCCAATTGCGCTGTTACAATTAAGAAGTCATCCAAGTTCAAAATTGCAAATTTCACCTTTTCAGTTACATACAGGACGCGATCCCAGAGGGATACCTGTATCAAATATAGATCAATCGACTGAAGGTGTGACAAGTTACTGGAATCAAATTAATCCAATAATAAATTTAACCAGAGACATGGCAATCTGTAAATCAAAGGAAGTTTCTAACATGACTTTTTCTTCATCTTTTTCAGTGGGTCAAAAGGTCCTTCGAAAGAACTTCACACATAAAACCTGGAAGGACCCAATTTACGTGGGACCATTTGAAATAAAAGAGCTAACTCACACAGCAGCAAAATTGTCAGACCATACTACCTGGATACATCTATCTAATTTACGCAAGGCTCCTGATCCAGGACCACCTGAGTTAATAGAAACCACCATTGTGCCCCCAGAAGGCGTAGATTAGCAACAACATCAGTGCAAAAGAATTATGAAGGTTTTTGTAATTTGTTTGCTGGTAGGACTTACTTATGGACTCAATACATATGTTGAGAGAATTCAACATGCATCAAAGACTCTTAATCTGACTAACTGTATTGTTTGCACTCCACTTGTCACTTCTGTAACTACCATTCCAGCACATGTTCACCCTTATTCTATGATTAAGTTGCAAGGTATTCATAACTGTTTCAGTAATGGTACCTGTTATTTGGGTCTGGATCATGAGCACAGGCAATATTGGAGCAATGTTACTACTCAACGCCTGCCTTCTTTATTTGCTCATACTATTCCTGCATTAAACTATTGGTGTCTGATAAATTCTAGTTCACTTCAGGGTAAGATACCTAATGTTTTATGTAATTATACTTATGACATACAATCCCGAAATTGGACTGTGTTACAGGGATCCTATGTCATAAATCAGACTGCAACATCTATAGCCTGTGCTAACAAAACAACTTGTAACCGGACACTGACAACCTCTTATGTGACCTCTACTAACCTTACTCTCACAAATTTGACTTTCTTCTTTTCATTATGTCAATTTAATGCCTCTTCTATACAAGCCATTACTGCTGTGCCTACTGCTTGTTCTTCAGTTAAGGAACCAAATAACCCTATTTTTCCTTTTTCTCAAACCTATGCTTTATATCATAACCTAACTTCTCTACAGTCTTTACGGTTAGGGGATTATTTGTTATGTGATAATATCCTGTACACTTATCTTCCATCATGTTATAAGTTCTGCACTCTTGTTCAACTAAATTTATTTGATTTGATCATTCCATTAAATGGCACATCACATAGTTCTAATAGTCAAAGACGACGCAAAAGAGATGTTTCCAGTACCTCCTTTAGTACTTTAACAGGAGATGATCAAGCATTACAATTAGCATTAGACTATATTAACAGTACCTATCCTATGACCAAGACACGTCTAGATGCCTTGTCAGCCACTGGATGGCTTCCATTTGCAGGATCTGCCATTGCAGCTGAAATGGGTATGTCAATCAGACGCTTACAATCACTATTACATGTTGTAACACATGAATTAGACATAGCTATAGCAGCACTTCAAGAGGAAATTGATGATACAGCGAGATATGCAATGCACACACGCATGGCAGTTGATTTCATGTTGGCCCAATCTGGAGGAGTATGCGGCATAGTGAATGACACATCGTGTTGTTCAGTAATTAGAAATCAATCAATAATTGTAAGAAATGCAATGAAACGTATTGTTGACTTAGCAAAATTATCAAGTCAAGATTATGAAGGTATATTGGATACCTCATGGTGGGAATCAGTAAAAGGATGGTTTGGAGGACTGGGTCCATGGTTAAAAAGTCTTGTAACATTTGCAATTGTATTTATAATAGTGTTATTGTTACTAGCTTGTCTAATTCCTTGCTGTATGAAAATGTGTAGAAATATACTGAGTAAAGTAACAACCACAACTATGATCTCACAAGAGCAAAATGTGAATATAACCCAAGTCAATCAGGAATTGATTGCGAAAAATGACACACACAATTTAAAAGTGCTGTATGCAAGAGCATTTCAAATGGAGAAAAAACACCTGACAGAAACTGTTTCCTAGTGACGACGGCCTTGTGAAAAAGAATAATGTGACATTCTATATCTTAAGCAAGCCCAAACATGCTAGTGAAACTATTGGTGTATAATGTTGTGAACACTGTCAACAGTGTTCAAGGGAGGTTTGTATAGAAAAAGAATGGAAAATTACAGGAGGCTTGTAAAAAGCTGAGACCTTGCAAAGGAATGTGCACATGATTGATCAGTGGAATGCTGAACAGTGCAAAAACAGAAAGAAAAAGACCTTCCCTTAAGAACAGATAATGTCTGGGGTCTGCTGATTTGTAGATAGAGCAAAGGGCAAGGGAAAGATAAATAGCTGAGAATAGCTTAAGTTAGAGACATGTTGTGTATATAAGAAAGAAAGAAAACAGTGTTTGCAAGCAACTTCATCTCTGTGCTTGATGCATACTTGCTTCCTATGTAACATGATTGATTACATAGCACTGTCATAATAGTGACAGTTGAATAAAAAGAAAAATTTTTACTGTATCTTTTGTATGCTTATTATTATTTTATCCAATTGAACTCACAATTTGAACAAATTTCAAAGGAGTGAAACACAGCCATCTGATGCATGTATCTAATGGACCTTAAAAACTAAATTACCTTGCTTCAAGTTTTAAAAGTACAAAATATAGGTAGAATTAGTTGACTTCCAATCTCATTCCAAATAAGAAATCTTTATTGAAGCAACAACAGAGCTCAGCTTCCTAGGAAGCAGATACTTCAAAGGGTCTCAGACCCTCAGCAAGCACCGTCTACATAATTAACACTCCATTGTTAACTGCTCCCCAAAAACAAACCATCTTTAGCTAAACTCTGAAATGATACAAGTCTACAAAAAGTGAATTTCTAACCAAGAAAAACAATATTTCTGACTTCAACTGTTTAAGTGAATTTAGAAAAAGAGTTAAACAGTAAATTGACAACATTTTGTACTGAATAAAGATAACCAAGGGTAATCATCAAAACCCATGTTTTGTGGAGATTTAAAAACAGTACTGTATTAGCATTTCCCCTGGCTACATTCCAAGTTGTGCTTAAGGTCGATGATACCCCTTTGTCTTATAAATACCTGAACTGCTCAGATCACCACCTTCCCTCCTCTCCATTGCCTGCAATAATTCCAGTCTTGCAACTTGAATAATACAATTATCTGGATTTGTTATCATAAGAGCTACACGACGGCCTGCTGTACTCCCTAAACTCTCCCTTCAAAGCTGCACGACTGACTATGGAAGAACGGCAGCCTGATAGAGGAACCCAAGGAGTGCTTACAGTCAATTCGCTCCATTGTCTTACAAATACCTATCCTGCTCAGCTTTGTACTTATAACCATACCTCAAACAGCAAATAAAGGAAATTAAGAACTCTAACAGGAGAGCTACACTGTGGCCTCTCGCCTGATCTAAACTCCCCCCTACTGCTGCATGACAGACTATGGAAGAATGGCAGCTTAAATGAGGAACCCTACCTAATTACAGCAAGTATTAGCATCATTTTGAAGCCTGTCACATCCACACCCTCCCACTTAATGAGTACCTGAGACAACATGACCTCTCCTCACTATCGGTTGCATCTACCTTCAAGGAGGCCCGTTATGAAGTCTATAACAGTGCACATTTAGGACTGATAAGGAGCACAAAAATTAGACTAGCTTCAAAAGCTATCACCATGAAGTGGTTCACATGGATTTGCTTAGCCCTTTAGAGCACGTCGGGTGGCAACCTACCAGATAACTTAGTGCCTAATCCTAACCCCATAATTGATAACCCGTCTAGAAAACCCTGTACTAAGAGTCTAGAAAACTCTGTACTAAGAAACACCTAATTGTAATGTCAGATATCTATTAGACAATGCCAATATATACCATCAGAACACTTCTATGGTTATAGACCAGAACCAAATGGCTAACATTCGATGGTCTAAAAAACCTCGTTACCTTCTGCAATTATCCAAACAATTTTCCCCTTTGGAACACAAGTCTCAACTCACTCCTGTCCCCACTATTTAAATCAATGCCAGGTCTGTGGGAAACATGGCTCTTACTCAGGGATCTGCTAGAACTTTCAGATCTGGGCTGTTTATCTCAGAAACACGGCTCACAGAAGTTGATAGTCCGATACTGTTCCACATCTATCCATCTGACTATGGTATTCTTCATTCCCCAAGACAGGGTAAAAAAGGAGGCGGACTTGCTTTTATCTTTTTTTTTCCACGTCTTTAGTTAGTTCTGGGGTTTTCCCTGAATTGGAATACATGCTGTGTAGATTCTGTGATGATTCAAAAGAGGAAAATCAGATTGCCCTACTCCTCATTTACCATCCTCCGGGAGCTTGGTCCAAGACAGAACCTCTACTTGAAGAGATTACATCATCTGCCATGTCACAATTTTCAAGGATTATTTTCCTGGGAGACTTAAACCTACACTTGGAAAATAGAATCATGACAGCAGATAAGGGCCAAATGGTCCATCTGATCTGCTCTTCTTCAGTAACTACTAGCTTCTCCTTTTTCTAAGGGATCCCACGTGCCTGTCCCACGCTTCCTTAAACTCTGACACAGTCCTCGTCTCCATGACCTTCACTGGGAGGTCATTCCATGCAACCACCACCCTTTCCATGAAATAGTATTTTCTTAGATTCTTCCTAAGCATATTTTCTCTTAACTTCATTCTAGGCCCTCTCATTCCCGAGTTTTCCTTCATTTGGAAAAGGCTCACCTCTGAGGTATTTAAATGTCTCTATCATATCCCCTCTATCCCGCCTCTCTTCCAGTGTTTACATGTTGAGGTCCATGAGCCTGTCCTCATTTGTTTTATGACAGAGACTGTTTACCAATTTGGTAGCTGGCCTCTGGACCAAATCCAGGATGCAGACACAGATGTCCACAACTTCAAATCACTCCTGAAGGACTGCAAACTAACTTCACTCTCAAAGGGTGCAACTCATGAAAAAGGCCATATGTTTGACTTCATGACTTCCTATCCTAATAGCTTGATTAGTTCATTCAATTGGAAGCCAGTACCATGGTCTGACCACTTCCAACTGGATTTCACCATTGATATCTGTATGTCAAGTTTTACCAGACACATATCATCCAAACTCATCTCCACCAGAGGTAAAATCAACAAGGACACTTTCTGGTCTGAGTTAACAGATTCCATCACTATTTCTGACACATGGTTCAATCAAATCCCATTGGGACACCAAGGTGAAAGCCATACTAGACAAAATTGCTCCATTTACCACTAAAAAGGTCAAGATATTCAGAAATTCACCATGGTTTACAGAGGAACTATCCACTCTTAAAAAAAAAAAAAAAAAAAAAAAAAAAAAGGCATGTCGCCGCCTTGAAAAGCAATGGAGAAAGAACAAGGATACCACTAATAAATCCAAAATGGAAGTCAGCATTCTGATGCTACAAAAAGAAGGTAGCAGACTCAAAGCACCAAAACTATAGCAGCCTAATAGGTCACGATGATCTTGACAACAAAAAACTTTCTACTTAGTTAAAACACTAGCTTCCACAGAAAACATGTCCCACTGCCCAAGACCTAGATGGTCATTTCGCCAACAAGATTCTCCAAATTAGGTCCAAACTATCTAAAGCTACACCAACAGAGGAAAATAATCCAATCCGTAGCTCAGCCTTAATTGCCAGAGATCCTACAACCCAAGGAATCAAAATGACCAAAACAGGGAATCTTTTCAACCACTAACAGTTGAGGATGTAAGATCAATGCTGTTGAAATTCTCCTGAGCCAACTGCTCCCTGGATCAATGCCAAAATACCTACTCAAATCTATCCCTATGGAAGCAGTAAACTGGTTACTCAAACTCAATGAGCTGTTAAAAACTGGTTCTCTTCCTCCTGATATGGGCAAAATTGTTCTCACGCCACTACTGAAGAGATCTGGGCTAGACGTAACGTTGCCTGCAAGTACAGTCCAGTGGCAAGCCCTCTTTACTAAAGTATTGGAAACCTACATTAGTAAACATCTCTCTTTATAAGTGGAAAATTTCTCTATTTTACACTGGTTACAATTTGGCTTCAGGTCATCACATAGTAAGGAAACACTGCCTTCTAGTTCTAACTAGGTATGTCAAACAACACCTATGCAAAGGCAACCAAGTAATTCTACTCCAATTCGATATATCGGAGGTGTCTGATGCGGTTGACCACATTGCTACTCGAATACCTGAATCAGATAGGAATAACAGGGACTGTGTTCAAAATGGTTCAGTGAATTCCTTTCAAACTGAAGCTATTCTCCCAAGCAAAACAACCAACTTTCCAACTTCTGGTCTCTTAACTGAAGGGTCCTGCAGTGATCTCCCCTCTCATCTATCCTGTTCAATCTCTTTATGTCATCCTTTGCCTCAATACACCTGGGACTTAATAAGTACATAAGTACATAAGTAGTGCCATACTGGGAAAGACCAAAGGTCCATCTAGCCCAGCATCCTGTCACCGACAGTGGCCAATCCAGGTCAAGGGCACCTGGCACGCTCCCCAAATGTAAAAACATTCCAGACAAGTTATACCTAAAAATGCGGAATTTTTCCAAGTCCATTTAATAGCGGTCTATGGACTTGTCCTTTAGGAATCTATCTAACCCCTTTTTAAACTCCGTCAAGCTAACCGCCCGTACCACGTTCTCCGGCAACGAATTCCAGAGTCTAATTACACGTTGGGTGAAGAAAAATTTTCTCCGATTCGTTTTAAATTTACCACACTGTAGCTTCAACTCATGCCCTCTAGTCCTAGTATTTTTGGATAGCGTGAACAGTCGCTTCACATCCACCCGATCCATTCCACTCATTATTTTATACACTTCTATCATATCTCCCCTCAGCCGTCTCTTCTCCAAGCTGAAAAGCCCTAGCCTTCTCAGCCTCTCTTCGTAGGAAAGTCGTCCCATCCCCACTATCATTTTCGTCGCCCTTCGCTGTACCTTTTCTAATTCTACTATATCTTTTTTGAGATACGGAGACCAGTACTGAACACAATACTCCAGGTGCGGTCGCACCATGGAGCGATACAACGGCATTATAACATCCGCACACCTGGACTCCATACCCTTCCTAATAACACCCAACATTCTATTCGCTTTCCTAGCCGCAGCAGCACACTGAGCAGAAGGTTTCAGCGTATCATCGACGACGACACCCAGATCCCTTTCTTGATCCGTAACTCCTAACGCGGAACCTTGCAAGACTACTATTATCTTATGCAGATAACATCCTGCTTCTCTAACCATTGACAGCATCAAACATAGATCCAACTCAGTCTGTAGCGAATGGTATGACTGCTGTTATCACCTGGGCCCTGACTAATAAACTGAAATTGAATGCACACAAAACCAAGGTCCTATGGTTCCAAAATCAGGGAGTTGAGGTCCAATCATCAATATCTTTGACTAATGGTCAAATCTTTACAGTCAAATCTGAAACCAGAGTACTAGGGGTCTTGCTTGATTCTTCACTCACCTTCTCTTCCCATATTAACCAGCTATGGAAGAAAACACTATTCAAAATGAGACAGCTATGTCTAGTCAGATCATTCTTTGACCAAAAAGCCTTCGCACTACTATCTCACTTGGATTACTGTAACGTTCTATTTCTTGGTATTAAGTGTCAATATCAGAAAAAATTGCAAATCATACAGAACACACTTGCTAGACTTATATACAGATTGAATACAGTGGTGGAAATAAGTATTTGATCCCTTGCTGATTTTGTAAGTTTGCCCACTGACAAAGACATGAGCAGCCCATAATTGAAGGGTAGGTTATTGGTAACAGTGAGAGATAGCACATCACAAATTAAATCCGGAAAATCACATTGTGGAAAGTATATGAATTTATTTGCATTCTGCAGAGGGAAATAAGTATTTAATCCCTCTGGCAAACAAGACCTAATACTTGGTGGCAAAACCCTTGTTGGCAAGCACAGCGGTCAGACGTCTTCTGTAGTTGATGATGAGGTTTGCACACATGTCAGGAGGAATTTTGGTCCACTCCTCTTTGCAGATCATCTCTAAATCATTAAGAGTTCTGGGCTGTCGCTTGGCAACTCGCAGCTTCAGCTCCCTCCATAAGTTTTCAATGGGATTAAGGTCTGGTGACTGGCTAGGCCACTCCATGACCCTAATGTGCTTCTTCCTGAGCCACTCCTTTGTTGCCTTGGCTGTATGTTTTGGGTCATTGTCGTGCTGGAAGACCCAGCCACGACCCATTTTTAAGGCCCTGGCGGAGGGAAGGAGGTTGTCACTGAATTGTACGGTACATGGCCCCATCCATTCTCCCATTGATGCGGTGAAGTAGTCCTGTGCCCTTAGCAGAGAAACACCCCCCAAACATAACATTTCCACCTCCATGCTTGACAGTGGGGACGGTGTTCTTTGGGTCATAGGCAGCATTTCTCTTCCTCCAAACACGGCGAGTTGAGTTCATGCCAAAGAGCTCAATTTTTGTCTCATCTGACCACAGCACCTTCTCCCAATCACTCTCGGCATCATCCAGGTGTTCACTGGCAAACTTCAGACGGGCCGTCACATGTGCCTTCCGGAGCAGGGGGACCTTGCGGGCACTGCAGGATTGCAATCCGTTATGTCGTAATGTGTTACCAATGGTTTTCGTGGTGACAGTGGTCCCAGCTGCCTTGAGATCATTGACAAGTTCCCCCCTTGTAGTTGTAGGCTGATTTCTAACCTTCCTCATGATCAAGGATACCCCACGAGGTGAGATTTTGCGTGGAGCCCCAGATCTTTGTCGATTGACAGTCATTTTGTACTTCTTCCATTTTCTTACTATGGCACCAACAGTTGTCTCCTTCTCGCCCAGCGTCTTACTGATGGTTTTGTAGCCCATTCCAGCCTTGTGCAGGTGTATGATCTTGTCCCTGACATCCTTAGACAGCTCCTTGCTCTTGGCCATTTTGTAGAGGTTAGAGTCTGACTGATTCACTGAGTCTGTGGACAGGTGTCTTTCATACAGGTGACCATTGCCGACAGCTGTCTGTCATGCAGGTAACGAGTTGATTTGGAGCATCTACCTGGTCTGTAGGGGCCAGATCTCTTACTGGTTGGTGGGGGATCAAATACTTATTTCCCTCTGCAGAATGCAAATAAATTCATATACTTTCCACAATGTGATTTTACGGATTTAATTTGTGATGTGCTATCTCTCACTGTTACCAATAACCTACCCTTCAATTATGGGCTGCTCATGTCTTTGTCAGTGGGCAAACTTACAAAATCAGCAAGGGATCAAATACTTATTTCCACCACTGTAGATATACTAGTGTTTCAACTCATCTAAACAAACTGCACTGTGTTCCCATACCAGAAAGACTCAGGTTCAAAGCTGGTTGTTTAGTTTTTCAAATCCTACAAGGCTTCACCTCTGAACTGCTGAATAAGACCGCTTCACTATGTCTGGTCCAGTCTAACAGACAAACAACAACTGATGCTAGCATCACCGTTCCAAAAGTCAATTCGAAATCAGAAGATTTTTCACCTTATTCCCTGTTCTTGAAGTCAAAATATGGAACTCTCTACCAATTCCCATCAGAACAGAAAACAGCTACCTCAACTTCAGGAAGTGGCTAAAAACTGCTTTATAACAATCCAGCATAACTTCTACCTCCTAGAATCATCCTTTCCTTAATGTTTTTAGTCTCATGCATTACACCAATAGTCTCTGTTTCTCATACCTCACATTAACACTATTTGCTTTTGTCTCATCTAGAATGTAAACCACACTGAACCCTGGAAAGGGGATATAAGCAGTATACAAGAATTGATTTGAACTGACAATGTGTCTCCATTATTGACTGATCTGCTTTGGCTCCCGATCAAAGCACGTATTGTTTTTAAACTGATCTGACATTATCACCTTGTTGGGCGACTTTAGATTTCAACAAACACCTACCTATCTCATTGCTACAATTTCCTTCTTGCAGAGTGTCAAACTGAAAAGTTTTCAGGAGAAGTCTCTTAAATTTTAAACAGTAGACTGGTCCAGTGTTTGGTAGTTGGACACTGCTTACTTGTAATTGGTGTTCTCTAGTAACAGCAGCTCAGGCAGTCACACACATGGGTGATGTCCGATAAGTGCTCACTAAAACTGTTTCCCAAGCTGGTAGTTTTGGATACCTGATACATTTAAACCGACTGCCAGCTACTCTTTGAAGCCCCACTTCCCTTTTTTGAAAAGCTCAAAGACAAAAATTAATGTGTAACTTTCCAAGCATAGGCATTGTTGTGAGAATCATTAAGCTGCATTAATTAGAGAACCCCAATTATAGGCAAGCAATTTTACTTACCCTAAAAAAATCTTTAATAGATTCACAAAGATAGGAGTTCCTAAAGTTAAAGATGTCTACTACAGTGCATGGCACATGGTCATCTGTTATTAGAAGAGGATCAGGAGAGAAGACATTATGCACTGGAAAGCACAGAAAACATAACCAGCCAAGATTGGTAAACAGAAAGAGAGAGAGAGACATATGCACAAAAAACCCAAATAAGTCCCCAAGAAGGAAAAAAAAAAAAAGCAAAGCTGACTATCTTTAATGCACATGCAATCAACAGGCTTAGCACAAATTAAGATGACATGGATTGCCCTCTTTTCCTTTATTGATTTAATACCTATGATATAGCAAAGTCAAGTTTCCTAAGTCAGATGGAAAGGGCATTCTTTCATAAAAGATGGCTGTAAACCCAAGAAACCCATGCTACATTCTGAATAAGAGTGAGTTAGGATCTGAAAATTTCTGTTGCCTACACTAGGAATGTGCTCTTTCTGGACTTGCTTAGCAGACTGTAGTTGGCTTGTCCATCATAAGGTTTGGCCCACGGATCAGACTGGCTTCATGCAGATAAACCTCTTAGTGCAGCACTGGTGGTGACTTTCTCCCTTCAGTAGGATGTTTTGTAGAAATGGGATGAAGAAAAATCCAATTTCTCAATCACAAAAAAATGCAACAAAGTCCAAGTGATGCAACATATGAAAACATATTTTGGAACATAAGAATGCAGTAACAAGTGTACTCTAGAACTGAAGACACTGATAACAGACTATAAAGCAAGGGATTCTGAATATATTGAGATAAAAGTTGCTTTTGAATTTCTGAAGCAACTTCATTATGACCACACAAAGAGAACAAGGCTGGAAGGCAAACACGGAAGCCACCTGCTACCAAGATAACAACGTGCTTCCAATACAAATGTTCTGTTTAACTTCTAAGTGCATTATGTCACGGACCACTGTAGAGAAGCCACAATTTCAAAGAGATGGCTTAGACACTACAAGAAAGTCTGGTCTCCAAGTATGACTATTAAAATTCAGCTTTAAGACACCTAATGAATTGAAGCAGCAAAAGCTCAAAGGGATATGAGAGTGCAGGTCAGGAGCATGGGCTTGTAAGAGATCTAGAAAATACTTATCGTGGACTGTGTGAGAATACATATGCTTACAGGCATAAGTGCAAAGGACAAGAGGACATGTTTCCAATGGTTAAGAGTATGCATTCCAAGTACAAGTAGAGAGGAGAAAGTGCATGGATCTTAAACTAAGGCCAAGAGAATTAAAGCATGAACCTCAAGTACAAGCCACAAGAGGCAAAGGCAGAACCTCAAGTAAAAGCTCCAAGGGGCAGGTTTGTAGACTTAAGGGGTAAAAGCATAAGCCCCTAGTACTGGTCTTGAGCAGTAGAAGTTTAGGCCTCAAACGCAGGCCCTGACAAGGTAAATGCTGGCATTGAGTTCAAACCCTGAATGTTGACTTATAGCAGAGACAGAGTAGAGGACTTGTTTGGGTTGGGGGGGGGGCAGGGGCCTTGAGCGTGAGCTCTAGAGAAGGGGGAATAAAAAAAATAGGCTTTAAAGCTGGAATGGAAAGAGCAAGAGCACTGAACTCAAATGTGGGCCTGGGAAACAGCAAAAACATTGGCCATGGGCATGGACCCTAGAGGAAGAGGGAAACTGTGCTGACCACAGACGAAAAAAAGATCTTACCATTTTAGTGACAGTATGGAACAGTAACCTGAGAAATATGATGCTCATCTGATCCCTTGGAGACAGTGTTCAGTATTCTTTAGCTTGCCCCAAAGAAGGGTTGCAGTTCCCTTAAGGTTTTTGTGCTTGCCAGGCTGACACAAACCTGGAGTTCACAGGGTTCTTATATCAAAGGAAACAACCTCCTACTGAGTGAGGGTAGTCTTCACAACAGAAGAGATCCCTAGCGTAAGAGCCAAGCAAAGACTGCTGATAAATCCAGGGAAGAATACAGAATCCCACTGAAGGGCATAGGCGTAGACTGGGGGGGGCGAGGGGGGGCAATGCCCCCCCAAATGACGCGAGGCGCCGCCGCGCCATTAGTTAAAAAAAAAAAAAACACATGCAGGCACGCGCTCCTCTCCATCCGCTTGGCTTCCCTGCCCTCTCTATCTGCGTCCTGCCTTCCTCTGACGTCATTTCCTTTCGGGCGGGACGCAGACAGAGAGGGCAGGGAAGCCAAGCGGACGGAGAGGAGCGTGTCCGTCTACCTCTCTCTCTTCCTACCTCCCTCCGGTGCAGGCAGCAGTCTTTTCCAGCGTTCCTGGCAGCGGTAGCGTTGTACACGCTGCCTTTGGCTCTGCCCCGAAGCCTTCTCTTCAAGTTCCTGTTCCCGCATAGGTGGGAACAGGAACTTGAAGAGAAGGCTTCCGGGGCAGACCGAAGGCAGCGTGTACATCGCTACCGCTGCCAGGAACGCTGAAAAAGCTGAAGACTGTTGCCTGCACCGGAGGGAGGGAGGAAGAGAGGGGGTAAACGGAGTCACCATCTTGGACCTCGGGGGGGGGGGAGCAGAGGGAAGATGGATGGGACTGGGAGGGGTGGGAAGCAGAGGGAAGGAGCAGGAGATGAATGGGACTGGGAGGGGTGGGAAGCAGAGGGAAGGAGCAGGAGATGAATGGGACTGGGAGGGGTGGGAAGCAGAGGGAAGGAGCAGGAGATGAATGGGACTGGGAGGGGTGGGAAGCAGAGGGAAGGAGCAGGAGATGGATGGGACTGGGTGGGGTGGGAAGCAGAGGGAAGGAGCAGGAGATGGATGGGACTGGGAGGGGTGGGAAGCAGAGGGAAGGAGCAGGAGATGAATGGGACTGGGAGGGGTGGGAAGCAGAGGGAAGGAGCAAGAGATGGATGGGACTGCGAGGGGTGGGGAGCAGAGGGATGGACCAGGAGATGGATGGATTGGGAGAGGTCAGGCACAGCAGAGGGAAGGAGCAGAAGATGGATGGGACGGAGGGATGATGCGCAGAGGGAAGGAACAGAAGATGGATGGAACTGGGAGGGGTGGGGAGCAGAGGGAAGGAGCAAGAGATGGATGGGACTGGGAGGGTGGGGAGCAGAGAGAAGCCTACTGGAAAGAAGACACTGCATAAAACAGAAGACACTGGGATCAAAGCGAATAGAAAAACTAAATGATCAGACAACAAAGGTAAATAAAAGTATTTTATTCATAATTTATTAATTGAAATGTGTCAGCTTTTTGAAATGTGCATCTGTGATATTTTGCCTGTAAATTTCATTTCCTTCCTCCATATTAGCATATTCATTTGCATATGTATATATGCAAATGATATGCTAATATGCTCCGCCCATTCTTTGCCCCCCCCCCCCCCCCAAATGAAACAGTCAAACTACGCCTATGCTGAAGGGAGAAAGTCACTCTCAATGCTGTACTAAGAGGTTTATCTACATGAGACTAGTCTGATCCATGGACCTGACCTTATGATAGACAAACCAACTACAGTCTGCTGTGCAAATCCAGAAAGAGCACATTCCTAGTACAAGTGTCATTCCTCTCTGTAGTGCTGATCTAAAGAAACAGACTGCCTCTGAAGAATTTCATCTGACAAAAAGTCAAAAATCATTTTTTTTCACTCTGGAGTACAATTTCACTACATTTTGGCATTACACTTTAGAAATGTTTACCTATACATATTCCTTTTGCTATAGATTTATGGTCCTAAATTGCAGATATATACTATGATATGGCAAGATCCCTTCTTGGGGACAACACAAGCTGTGTTCTCCTCTTCCAGACTGATTGGTGAGCTAAAGAGTACTCATGCCTGCTTAAAACCTGCTATGCTGGCCATCTGGCAATATTCAATGGCACTTAAGTAGTTAGTTATTGTCTTGTCTGTCTGTATTATTTTAGATTGTAAGCTCTATAGAGCAGGGACTGTCTCTCTATGTCAGGTGTTCAGCGCTGCGTGCATCTGGTAGCGCTATACAAATGCTAATAATAATAATAATATTGCTTGTGAACACCCAGGCACTGTACAGGGGGCAGAGAATGGGCAGAGACAGAAATTAATCTATTAGTAGTGATATTCAATCTACTACCTAGGTAAATATGCGGATAAAGTTAGGACAGCAAAAAGGCTGTACTACCTTTATTTGCTGAGCTAACCAGGTACCAGTCTGAATATCACACATACTCGGACATTCAATACCGGAGCCTGGTCATGGGCAGGCATTGAATATCCAGGGCTAATCCAGCCGGCTTAAAAACCACTGACCACTGCAGGCTAAATATCTGCCCCAGTATTAAAAACTAATATACCACTACCAGTGTTTTAAGATTCTGTAGCACTAATTACATGAACAATACAGGTAGTTTTTTTTAAATATATAAAATATCAAGCAACAAGCAAACTTTTTTCCTTACTACCATTCAGAGATGAAAAAACAAACAAAAGACAACTCCTCACTCATTCATTAGAGGCGCAGATAAGAAATAAAAACAAATTATGAGGCCAAACCTGGTATTGTCCACAACATCTTTCCTCAGTTGCTGGAGATACTCTCGACGGCGGCTGGGCAGGTCCAGATCTCTGTGCGTTGGATTGGAAGACTGCACTAGTCTGAAATGCTTTTCTGGGCTCAGGCTGCGGCTCCTCCTGAAGCACCACAATTTCTCTTCCCGTTCTTTTCTCAAATTTTCAATTACTTTCATGTGCCTAATCAAGGAACAAGTGGAGGATTTAGAGATACTCACCTGAAAGACTGATCATTCTCTACACACCACTATATTGTGAAAAATCAAATGCTGCAAACACATTTTATTACAATTAAAAAAAATACTATAAATAACAAAAAATGCAGGGAGTAAAGGTGCATTATGGATATAATGCACCTTATTTGCCTCTTAACGTGCTGCCTGTTTAGGGGGGTATTTTAAGGGGAGAGAAAAACCTGTGATGTGGAGGAGAAAAAGGGAGGGTGCTGGTGTCAGGCCTAGGGAAGGGGGAGTGGGAAAGGGCAATCTCCCCTTGTTAATTCATGTGGATGTGAGAGGGGGCATAATGAAAGAAACTTCCTATGGTGCTGGCTCACTTAAAAAAATATATTTTCGTTGTTTTGATATGCTGGTTTCATATTCAGCATTTTAGTCTAGTGCGTGTGTTTGGGTTTTATTTAATAATCATAATGAATATGTATGAGATGTATATGTACTCAAATGAATATGCTAATATGCAACCACACCCTTTGTCCCCCCAAATGAAACGGTCAAACTAAGCCCATGACCAGCAGACTCTAAACAAATCCAAGAAGTTTTTTTTTCTCGTTATGTAGAGCATAATTAAGCTTTGGAATCTATTGCTGGAGGATGCCAATCAACATAGCATGATTGAAGTGAGGACTGGACAAACTCCTAGAGAAAAAAATCCTTATTCCCCCATGTAGACACGGAGGAGCCATTGTTCATCTTTTTGGAATCTGCCGGGTACTTACAACCCAAACTGGCCACTGTCAGAGACAGGATGCTAGGCTCGATGAACCTTGGTCTGCCTCAGCATGGCTTTTCTTACATTCTGCTTTGTTTTTATACTTATTAGTGATTAGATACTCTTGATTTAGTCTTGCTGCTGAAACACAGTTATATTGGGTTTTGTAAATAAAATATAATTTGTGCCATTTGTGTATGTAGTGTAGTGTCTATTTTTTATGTGTGTTTCATTATATATCTAGTATTTTATATAGTATACAATTTTATACCAAAATCTGCAATAGAGTAGACACCCCTTGATGGTGTGGATAACAGGAGGAAGGACTTGGCGAAGCTAGAACAATAGTCTGGAATTTGGCAGCTTAAATTTAATGCTAAAAAATGCAGGGGGCCATACATTTGGGCTGCTAAAACTCAAGGGAATGGTACAATTTAGGGGGTGAAGAACTTTGTGCACAAAAGAGGAGCAGGACTTGGGTGTGATCATATATGATGATTTTAAGGTGACCAAACAGGTAGAAAAGGTGATGGCGAAAGCTAGAAGGATGCTTGGGTGCACAGGGAGAGGAATGGCCAGTAGGAATAAGAGGTGATGATGCCTCTGCATAATACTCTGGTGAGACCTCATTTAGAATATTGTATACAATTCTGGAGACCGCACCTTCAAAAAGATATAAACAGGATGGAGTTGATCCAGAGGGCAACTACTAAAATGGTCAGTGGTCTTCATCATAAAGTGTATGGGGTCACATTTGAAGATCTCAATATGTATACTTTGTAAGAAAGGCAGGAGAGGGGAGATATCTTAGAGACATTTAAATATTTATGTGGCATAAATGCAAAGAGGTGAGTCTCTTTCAATTGAAAGGAAGCTCTGAATCGAGGGGGCATAGGATGAAGGTGAAAGGGGATAGACTCAGAAGTAACCTGATGAAATATTTCACAGAAAGGGTGGTGAATTCATGGAATAGCCTCTCGGTGGAAGTGGTGGAAACAAAAACAGTATCTGAATTCAAGAGAGCTTGGGACAAGTACATAGGACGTCTAAGGAAGTGATAGAGTAGATGGCATGGATAGGGCAGACTGCATAGGCCACATGGTCTTTATCTGCTTACATTTTTCTATGTTTCTATGTTTCATTTCCTTCCAACTATTTTGAGTATAGAGCTATAAGTTAAGAGGAAAATAATATTTAGAATATATTTATTCATTTTTTAAAAATCTATCAAAAACTGATTTATATTTCTCTCTTTGCAGCTTGATGAGGATAACGCTCGGTGATTAGACCAATGAGGATCAGGCAGTATCCAGAAAGAAGGGACAGAAGATTCTGAGACTTTCTCTTCCTGAAGATGTCAGCAGCAAAACACTCAGGCCTATTTAATAAACGGTGTTATTGTATGTTATCTGCCATATTAATAGCTAACAGGGTGCCTTAATAGTCAATGAATGTTATCTGCTATGTGAGTAGCTAAAGCAGAAAAGGGATGTGCATGTTTTGAAATGACATGGGAAAAAAAGAAACCAAACAATTTTCCATGAACACAGAAAACTAGACAAATCAAAAAATGTTGGGCTGCACACCTCTAATGAAGAATGGAACAGAGAATGAGTGGGGACTGTGCCTTATACTTAAAGCAGCAGAAGTTACCTGAATGTTAACTGTAACTACATCGGTTACCTGTAATTGTAGTTAACGTGCCAACAATGACATTTCCTCTGCATTAACTGAACAGATAAAGCAGTGTGGTTGCTCTGTTAGTCCATTTTAAAGGTAATAAATAGAAATAAAATAAAAAAGAATAATAAAACAATACCTTTTTTATTGGACCGACTTAATATATTTTCTTGACTAGTTTATGAAAAATCAGAGCCTTTTCCTCATATCAGGAGAATATGAGCAAAATATCATCAGAATATATAAATGAAACATAAAAGCATTCCAATGACTGTAGGGTCCTTTTACCAAGGTGTGCTGAAAAATGGGTTGCGCCAGCGTAGGCGCGTGTTTTGGGTGCACACAGGTCCATTTTTCAGAGCGCCTGTAAAAAAAGGCCTTTTTAAAAATTTTGCCGAAAATGGATGTGTGGCAAAATAAAATCTGGCGCGCATCCATTGTGGGTCTGAGACCTTACTGTCACCCACTGACTTAATGGTAAGGTCTCACGCGGTAACCGTATGGTAATCATTTATGCAAGTAAGATGATGATTACTACCGAGTTTTTGCCATGCGCCAGAAAATAAAAATTATTTTCTGGTATGCATAAAAAACGAAAGTACCACACGGACCACAAGGTAACTGTGAATTGATGCACGTTGGGCACATGTAGGCGCCTACATGACTTAGTAAAAGGGCCCTGTATCAGAAGCCAATGTTCAAAACCAAACACCGGTGTTAGAAGCGATTAGCACCAGACTAGCTTACAAGTAAATGTGCGCAAAATGTTCAGAGGGCTGTAGTGCAGGAAACAATGTACACACCAAAGATGGCCACAAATTGTATTTAAATGTATTCAAATGGATGTTGTGAAGTCATTTTTTTCCCCCCGCGCTTTCCCACTCATGGCAGGCTCAATGCGGCTTAGGTACTTATTTGTACCTGGGGCAATGGAGAGTTAAGTGACTTGCCCAGAGTCACAAGGAGCTGCCTATGCCTGCAAGGGGAATCGAACCCAGTTCCCCAGGACCAAAGTCCACCACTCTAACCACTAGGCTACTCTTCCCAATGCTCAAAGAACAGCACAGAAACAAATGCTACCCCTTAAGGCTGAAAACATACCACTACCTTGGGGGAGGCGTTGGAAGTTTTCAAGAGAGCATTTCTTCAGAATTTCTCACTTTAAACTGCAGGGTTTTTTTTTGTGTTCTTTTTTAAACGCAGAAGAAAGCCCGTACAGCCTATAAATCCTGATAGTGAGAAACAAATAGGACATATGCTTGCACAGTGCTTGCACTGAGTTTTGCTTGGACTTGAAGCAAAACTCAGTGCAAGCACACATTGGCGCTGTTTTTCTCTGGTTAAATATGTGTCTTTCAAGTGAAAACAATGTTTGAAACGCTTATATTTAAAAGGTACAGAAGAACAACGCGTGTTTGCAATTCTGGTCTTGCTTGGGTATTGTGAGAAGGAAGAAGCTGTCCTACCCTGGTTAGGCCCCTAGAGGGCGCTGTTCCCCTAAAATGTCCATGGAGAAGGGCTAGGTGAGTCACTAAAGGGAGTCAGTAAGGGGATGTATAGCAGGAGGTCGCTAGGACCGAGGAGAGTCCTGGAGGAGGAAACAGGTGCAGCAGGTTAGGGGCTGGGTCCTGTTTAGCCATTAACCCCTTAAGACCCCACCAGAGTGTGAGAGAGAGGGGAGAGCTAGCAGCTGAAGAAGAGAGCGGGTAACTGAAGCAGGAGGATCCCCATGAGAAGTACTGGCTGAGCCCTTTGGACTGGTGGTGAACTGTGTGCAAAGCAAGGAAGCTGGCTGGGGTAAGAAGGCCCTAGAGTGTCAGGTATAAGAACTGTGTGTTACAAGGAAGGACCGTGTGTCCAGGTTACAAGGAAGGACTGGGTGTCCATGTTACGAGGAAGGAATGTGTGTCCAGGTGCTTAAGCTGGAAGATTGAACTGAGTAGGAAGAAATGTTTAAGCTGGAAGAACTGTTTAAGCTTGTGAAAGTGTTTTAAGCTAAAAGAAGTGTGCCCCAGAGGCTGGAATAAAGATTTGTATGAGAAAAATCCTGTTGATGAGACCTGACTATGTTTGCCTTTTTGAGAACCAGGTCACCCCGAGTAGAAAGGGGTAGTAGACTAATTTGCATAAAATCTGCATACTGAGAACCAGCTCACCCTGAGTGAACGAGGAACCTGGTATCCTGAGGTGGGAGCTTCATCTTCACAATAACCTGATCATTTTCACAGTATGTGTACAAGAGCTGCGCTTACTGTAAAAATCTTAAGTGTACACGCCAGGCACGTTCCTCCCCTTGCTTTTGGTTTCATAGTGCACAAATAATTTGAATACCATTTGCTTTGAGCATTGGAGAGCTAAGTTTCTGCGCTGTTCTTGCACTATGGGGTCTGCACTGTTGGCTTTAGTGCTGGACCAATGAACATCGAGGAAACAGGGAGGGGTGGATTAGTGATCCTCAGGTGACAAAGCACTATAATTTTATAGTTTATAATGTAATAGGAAACCCAGATCTTTGTTAAGTTCTGTCTTGCTGGTGTCAAAGTATCTTAACTTTTGTCAAAGGCTGTATGTTCCTGGACTATTTTATGGCTCACTTATTCTGATATTGTCATCTTTTGCTCATATTTTCCTGGCTTGAGGAAGGCGGCTCTGGTCTTTACCTGAATGGGAAACCACTGGGAACACGCTAATAATTACTGTAGAGGTCTTGCAGGTACTGCATGTTAATTTGGCAATTACATGGGCTAACTACAAAATCTTATTAAACTTTACTGCACAGAGCCTGCAGTGCACAACAGAAAATTTTTGTTAATTTATTTGTTCAGTAGTTTATTCTCAAAATGTTCGGTAAGATGCATTTGTTATTCATAATTTTTAGAATATTTCCATCACACAGAAAAAAAGATAGATATAAAGAAACAATTAGCAAACTATACATCACAAATATTACCTACTAGCCTATTTCAAGAGAAGAAAAGGCTGCCCCATAACAGAAACCAATAAGGCAAAATAAGGTGATTAACCCATTCTATGACGTCTTAACTACTCTACATCACCCCCCCCCCAAAAAAAAAAAATCCCCAGTAATTTCTCATACCCTGTAATAAAATTAACTGTAAAGATTCAAAAAATATCAATTCCTTCCCCTGAAAAGTGATACCACATTTACGTGGATATTTAAGAAAAACAGTTGAACCCAAAGCTACTACTCGATGAGTAGCCTAGTGGTTAGTGCAGTGGACTTTGATCCTGGGGAACTGGGTTCGATTCCCACTGCAGCTCCTTGTGACTCTGGGCAAGTCACTTAACCCTCTATTGCCCCTGGTACAAAATAAGTACCTGAATATATGTAAACCGCTTTGAATGTATTGCAAAAACCTCAGAAAAGCAGTATATCAAGTCCCATTTCCCTTTCCCCCTTTCCCTTTCATGGATAAGAAAGCCCTGTGTCTGAGTTAAGTAGCCCTGGAAACACCAGGAAAAATATTAATTTTCGCTCCACAAAAGCTTACATCTTTCTTCAAGAAATAATTTTTCAAAACTAGTGACATCACTTTCATTAGCAAATGTAACCATAATGGTATATCTAGAGGTAATAACAACCTGAGTACCTTCTAAGAAAGCAGTCAAATTCACATCAGAAGTTACCAATTGATCTACTTCTTGCTGGTTCACCTGAAGCATTTTTCTTAGATGGTAACTAATAGCAATTATTCAACAAAACAGTTTCAGAATTCATCAGATGCATCTTCTTTAATCATACTGCACACTAACTGCAATTACTAATAGCATGGGACTGCTAGTCACCTTTTAACAACTTATGTTTTCTCATTGTTAATATTATGAAATATTTTCTACTGCTAACTGCAAGACAAAATTAGGAAGCGTGATCTCTTGGTAAAAATATTTAGTAAGTCTCCACGACAGATTTAAGAATACTGAATGTTAACTGCTTCAAATGGTTCTAAAACTGTATAACTTCTACAGCATTTTATTTCTAATATTACCTCTCATATAGCTTTTGCTTCATGGACAAGGTAGTTCCATCTTTTCCTGGTCCATCTTGCAAGATCTTCAGCAATGCATCTGTTTCTCCAATGCCATAGTTAAGTTTTGCTTCTGTGAGTTCTACAGTAAGTGGATGCTGATTCATATCAAGATTTACACCAGACATGATCTCTGCACGCTCTCTTTGCAGCCTCTCAATCTCTCTTATTTTACTGTCAGAAAGTTGCATCTTTCCTTTTGTCTCACCAGCAGAGTCCTTTACCTGCTTCTTTTGTGCATCATTATATAAAGCAGCAAAGCTACCAGTCACATCATTAGGTGGCTGAGAGCTGCACTGCACTCCAGACCAGTTGCTAAATTTATTATGTAGGGGTAGATCCCTAAGACTATAGCTCCGTGGTCTCTGGCTCATAACAAAGGAAGGATTCTCATTCAGAAGAATTTCAGTATTGGATTCACTTGCTGTGACTGATACAGCATCTTCATCTGGCAGATGTATGGTCATTTCACTCATTTCTGATGTGGGAAAAGAGCAATTTGGATTTGCTACCAAATATTCAAGGGAGGTGTCTACAACATCTCTCTCCACCACATTGATGACAGACCCTCTAATCAGTTCTTCATTAGAAGAGGCATGTGAAAGGTTCATAAAATAGGAGGGATGTTGCCATATATGTGTCATTTTTTCATGTTGTTGTCTAACAGACAAACCATCAGTGAGACCAACAAATTCATGTCCCCTTTCTCCCAAATACTCTCTCTCTTGTCTATTAGAAGCTTGATCTTTAAGTGAATGCTGTGTGGGAATATTAAATATATTTCCATCTCTGCAGTACAAAACCTGTGAAGTACTAATTACTTTTGCACTGGAATTATCTGGGAATCTGTGCTTCAGTCTGGACTCTTTCGAGTTACTGTTTCCCAACAATTTTTTGACAGTTTTCCTATCTGGCAGACTTCTAGCTCTTTTAAATACTCCATCACTATCACAAGAGCTGTTGGAATTAGTGTCCAATTCGGTTTCTGACGAGCTGCCCACGTTGGGCTCATGGACATTGAAACCTTGGCAAAAGTCTGATATTTCTTTTCTTAAAGACTTAACTGCACTATTTTGCTCTTTTGAAGATTCAGTATTTGAACAAGACTTGCTACTGGTCATCTGGCTGTCTGAACTAGCTCTAAGTGTTAGGATTGGGGAAGATGCTCTGTTGACCAGTAAAGTGTTTTTATAATACAGTTTCCCATCTGTTTTAATAATATCAGACTGTTCTTTCTTCTCTTCGCTTTGAGTCCATGTGAAATTATTAGTGCTAGGACATGAAGTACAAGAGGATTCAATTTTTTCTGAATTAGGGGGGAAGACAGGAGACACTCTGGGACTGAAAAGCGCAGCAGTCTGATGTGCATTTGAAGGTATTTCTTGAAAGCTTTCCAGAAATGGTGTTGAGGCTCTCACTAAATTAAGTGGTGTAACGAAAGATTCTTGCTCAGTTTTATGCTGATCACAATCACTTATGTTTGGCATGCTCTGCATCTTTAACTCTTTGCTTTGTGTGGATTTTGAATCTTTAAGTATTAGCATTACATCTTTGCTTTCCTGAGACACATCTACTGTATCTGAACCTAACAACTTCACAATTACATTGACTTCTTGGGCATTCATGCAAACATTTTCTCTGTTTGTTTGGTGCTGGCTTTCCCAATCCCTAGAATTTGGAACGTCTGAAGATTCTGTTTGAATATCTTTATCTACCACTGTCTGAGTAGAAGTATTAGTATGGTTTATAACCCCTTCAGCAGCGACACTCTGATTACTGTTGGTATTCAGATGAATGTCAATAATATGATGCTGGGAGAGATTACCCAGAAGTTCAGAGGTGTCATGAAGAAGCTGTGACAGATGTAAGGAAAGGTCATGAACACTAGCCCAAGATGCTGGTCGCTGATTTTGTCTCCTACCTGTTTCTCGCTTTGCTTTATTGACATCTGTATAGCTCCTTTGATGTTTGTTTACTCTTTTATGTCGTGTTTTAGTAACAGTTTGTGTGCTCTGTTCACAAGTAATCTTTCGTGTTTTTCCTGAAGATGATTCTGACTCAGAAGGATACAGAAGCACAATTTCATCAACCTGAATGGGATTGCTTCCACATTGCCTAGAAGTATTCTTAAATTGTGAATCTCTGTCTTCCAGCTTTGTCACAACTGATTCATCATACACAGGATAGTAATAGTTGCCACAGTTGGGAGAATTTGCAGGTTCAGAATCTTGCAACATATTGTCTAATGCCTGGAAGTCTTCTATGCTGCTTAAAGTGCTGGATATTACTCTGGCATTAGCATAAGAACTAAGGTGAGAATGAAAGGGTGAATTTTGGGCATTTAGTCCATTATCAACACTAGAACATCGCATAACTTTAGAATTATCAAACCTCAGCTGAAGTTGGTTACAAGACACATCACTTGCACTACCAAATCCACACTGTTTCCAGCCAGCTCGACAAAGTTCATCTTGTTGCCATGGATGGACATAAGGGTTAATGTCACTTGAACTGAAATGCATTGCATCTTTTCTGTCTTGCGAACACTGATTTCCTTCTACTGACTGATACTTAAATTCTCCAAAGATTCCCTCCATGTATTTGGCTGGTTCAGTTTCACTGGAATAGCTACTTGGTCCTACATTTATGGAAGTATCGGCTACATTAGAAAGAGAGAATGCATGAACAGCAGCAGAAGACTCAAGAGACTGAGTGACTTCAGGTCTTTCAAAAATGTGTTGGAAACTTGTAGTTTCAGGTCTCTGTGAGTGTACCTTTTTCATCTGAATTCCTGTGGAGGGTTTATCTGCAAAATTATTTGGTCCTAGTTCTGAATAACTCTCAATTAAATAAAGATTATTAGTATCTTCAGTTGGAGAAGGAGGCTCAACACTCATGTTCAAGTGCTGAAGAGATCTGGAGGAAGTAAACACTGGATTTGTCCTCTCTACATCTGCTAAAGAATTTACCAGCTTAGATGTTACGGTGATAGATGGCGCTGATAGCCTGTGACTCTGTAGGCATGATGCATCTTCATTTTTGTAGAAATTATTTGCCTGACCTGCGCTAACTAGTAATTTTTTATTTCTATATTTAACTGGAGGGTGCACATATTTGTTTTCTAGCAAAAGGTGTGAAGAATTATTTGTTAAAGAAACCTTTT
Source organism: Microcaecilia unicolor (assembly GCF_901765095.1). Lineage (NCBI taxonomy): Eukaryota > Metazoa > Chordata > Amphibia > Gymnophiona > Siphonopidae > Microcaecilia > Microcaecilia unicolor. Next base: position 138,649,301 of record NC_044039.1, on the reverse strand, counting down.
CCTGGATTATGCTATCTCTCCTCTGATAACTAACAGTTTCATTTGTGGAACTGTCTGCACCTGAAAATGTATTGTTTATTGCACTAGTCATCTCAGCTCCAGTGTTTGGGTTTTGTGGAAATGATGTTTCACTTTGATACACTCCATTGATATACTGTGACTGTCTGTCATCTCCTAAGCCTGCTAATAGCAATGTCTTATAGGTTGTTTCTACATCTGCATCTTCTACATCCATAGTTTGTAATGCTGTACATTGTGGAGCAGTAGATCGGTCAACAGAGCTTTGTTGCATTAGGAGTTCATTGCTGTCACTGTTTTTACTTGCAGATAAATCTTTTTGATTTTTATTTAAGGCTGTATCACTGCATAAATCTGACAGTAATATCTCATTTCTGCCAGTGAATTCAGTATGGTTTTCTCTCTTATATACTGTTACATCAGTGTCTAAAGATGATACTGGAAGGAGAATAATCATATCATCCTTTTGCACACTTTCAGGTACTTCTAAGCATGCACTTGACAGTTGAGAAGGTTCTCTCTGCTGTTTGTCAACTTTTTCTACAAGATTTAATATGCCAAAGGTATTTTGGTGCAGCAGCGATTTATCTACAGCATAGTATTCTTTATATGCCTTGTTTGTCTCAGTTCTGTCAAATTTAAGGTTATGTCTCTTCCCATCTATAGCATAATGCAGAAGGCTAGGAGGCAGTGTGGACTGCAGATCATTGCTGCCAAACAATACTTGTGTTTGTACTGAGGGGGACATCTGGTGGCAAGATACAGATGCATAAGGAGAACTATTTATGCTTGCTGCAGAACTTACAGAGTCTCCTGGAGGCTTGGTCTTACGATTGTTTTCTTCTTTTTCTTGGTCATAGTGATAATATGCACCTACAGCAACCAACTCATCAACTACAGAAATACCTTCTTGCAAGGAATGACATAGCTGGGTAAATTTTGGAGCTACATACTCTTCCTCTGACTCAGATGCTCCAAAGTTAATGCAATTTGTGGACCCTGAAAAGATTGTGTAAGCTGATTCAGATCCTCTATAAGGAGATGGAACTTTGTTAAAAACAGAATGTGTTATGTCAGTATTTTCAGAAATAGATGGTGGAGGCAAGTGTTTCTCTTTACAACCTGTTTCTGGCATTGCTTTAGGAGCAATATTCAATGCATTAGTATTCTGTAAGAAGACTAAAGACACATGACCAGAATCAGCATTATGTTTAACTTCAAATTCTGTGGTCACCTTTAATCCCAAAGAAATATCTTTTATATAGTCTGAGGTATTTCTTTCCTGTACAGAATTGTCATCACGATTGAAATCTTCCATTTCAAGTGAAAGTTGCTCTGGTACTTTGGCATCAGTATTAGTAATACAGTCTACTGAAGAGGAAGATTTTGTGCTCTCTTTCCCATCAAGAATTTTATCAAAAGAACATTTCAACTCTTTTCTTTCATCTGTAGCTACAACTGATTTAGGGATTTCCTCCTTCCTTTCTACTTCGTGAGCATCTGATCTTCCTTTCTCTGTAAATGCATAGCAATTGCCTTCACCATCTGGCTGATACATAACAGCAGAACACTGTGAATCTGTATCATCTGATCTGTTTTCAAAGTATTTATATTTTTTAGAATCTATAGAATTAGCTTCATAATTTTTGCTATTTTTCCATGGCTGAGTGTGTTTAAATGCAGCAGTATTGTTTAATAAACAATCACCCAATTCAGAGATGCCAGAATTTACAACAGCATACCTTAGTAATTTTTTATCATAACATGAATTGTTCTGGTGTGATTTGATGGAAGTTTCCGAAAGATTATTTTTTCCCTCCGAAGCAACGGAACAGCTATCTAAAGATGTCTTGCTGATTTGAATTTCTCTAGTTTCAGTTAAAGCTCTGCATTCCTTAAAATCTGATTGGATGCATTCTGGCATTGCAGTTTTCTCAGCTGAATCACCAAGAAGTTCGGAATGCAAGCAGTTTTTACATTTACTTTTACTAATACTGCAAAATGAGTCATGTGAAAAGATGGGTTTTTCTGTATCCTCATTTGTCAAACCCTGAGAAACTGGAGTGTTTTTCAAATCTGAGGCACTCACATTTGCAGGTAATTCCACAACACCTTCTACCAGGACTCCATTTGCAAAAGACTTTAAATGATCTGCTGGGCCTTTGTGGGCACTTGCATTTTCTGTAGTATGAAGGCCAACCATTTTTGGTGCCACTGACCACCATTTTTCTCTGTTAAGCTTAGCATGCTGATGATTTCTACATGCAAAAGACGACAGTTTTTCTACGGGATATACAAATTTTTGAGAAGAATCAAGTGCTGCTTTTGAAGAGTCTACAACAGACAAAGTTGAACTTGTGCCACTCTTTTCATGCCAGTCTTCAAAGCAAATACTGCTCAATGTTTCTGATGTCTTCTTCGCTGAACACCACTCATCATTTGATCTTTTATGGATAATCTCAGTGCATGAACGATTCTGGTCTTCAACAACCAGTTCATCAGCCTGTTGTTTCTCTCTTATCCCTCTGCAAACTGTATCAGGAATTCTAGCACACGGCTCATTTGCCATTATTGTTTCATAGTAGGGAAGCAGTATTCTCATTCCAGCATTATTGGAGAATTTAACACATGTCACTGCTACAGGGCTATTCTGCACAGTCTCTGCACTATTACTTATTCCAAAGTACAAATCATGATGTACATATGGTTCTGAAAGATTTAAGTCATTGGAAGCCAAGTGACAATTTTTACTTTCAAAGTTTGGTAAATTTTGTAGTCCACTGGCTATTGCTTCACTATCAGAGTCACAACTATTACAAATAAAATTCTTTGGTGCCAGGTATTTATCTGGTAAATGTTCATTTAACTTGCCATCACTGTTATCAAGTTTGAAACTATTTGTGTTTCCAGTTATATTTTTAGTCTCACTCCTATCTGTTCTTGCTTTTTTGTTCAAGACTTCAAGATTAGATTCCATATCCACCTCTCTCATGTTAAACATACCAGTTTCATCTTTATCGATGGAGTATACTAGAAGATGTTCATGAAGGCTGCATCGATTGTCAGTCTCATTTCTATTGATGATTTCTAAGTTTTCTGGAACATCTTTGGTGTCTTTTGATGAAGAATAAATTTTATTATTTTCTATAGTAGTAGATCTTTCAGTATCATCAAATTGTTTAATTCCCTTTCTATTATCACTGAAGCTCTCATTCCTGATCTCGTTCACAGATTTATGGAGTGCACTTAATTGAATATGAAGACCTGGCACTTTAGGAGCTCTGATTATTAGATTTGTATCAATGCCGTCTTTGGCTAAACAAATCTTGTTTGCTGAAAATACACCTTGTTTTTCTTGTCCAGCAGCTGCAAACATTGTGCTGGGGATCTCAGACTGATTTAAAATCTTGTCATTGGTGTTGCTGTAGTAAGACATCTGATCCTGAATCTCTTTAGAACACAAAAGAATGTCATTGGCTGGCAGTGATGATGTTCCTATATGAACCACCCTTTCTTTTCCAACTGTGTTGTAGTCTACTTCGTTCTTTATTTCAGAATGAACTATGCTGTCAAGGTTATTTTTCTGAGAAACTACTTCTGGTGTTAATACTAAGTCTCCTGCCAATATAAAAGTGTCATTTTCTTTAGGAAATACTGTGCATTCTTTGTCATGATTTGTCATGAACTGTTCTTGTTGCTTAAGTTTTGTTGGTATTGCTACAGTTAACTTCTCAGCATTTAACAGGTCACTTTCCATATTGCCCCTGATTTGATTAGATTCACCACAAACCTCAACAGAATCCAATGACTGCTGAGAATCTGCAACAGAACCAAAATCAATTTCCGCTTCTGTTAAACAAGCATTCGTTTTGATTTTATTTTTTGTTTGTTTTTGTATAAAGATAGTTATTTGTCTGTCAAAGGTTTCTGCTTTTTCTGAGTTCCCACTTTTACGTGTGCTGGTTTCTGTCTTTATGTTCTCCTTCTGTGGTACCGTCACACGTGTTATTTCATGCAAATGATGTTTATCTGGACAATCCATGGCTTTATCAATATCTACTGCTCGGACAGCAGGGCTTGCACCTTCACAATCACCTTTGTTTAAGTCTATGTTAGCATTGTGGTTTGCAACAATGGAGCAATTATGAGATCCTTTGCGTTCTCTATACTCAGTTTCTAAATTGTTTGCCTGCTTGTTTACACCAATCAACAGTTTATTATTTTCTTCTGTTTTTATACATTTATCTATATTAGAAAACACACTATTCGCTGATTTTTGAGATTGTATTTGGCTCGCTTCCCAAAGTTTCTTTTTTTTTCCTTCATCTGTTTTCAAGTTTTCAATAGAGCCACTTAACATTTCATTATTTTGGTCTAGTACATGACTAGTTTCATATAACAGTTTATTACAATGATCAGAAATCATATTCTCTTCAGGGTCATGGATTTCTGTTTTAGCAAATGCTTTGTTTATACTGCAATTTCTTTCCTGGCCAGAAGCACCTGATGCAGCTTCCTTATATTCCCTTGAGTCAATTTTTCCATCACTAAGGAGTTCCTTAGGATGTATAGATGCAGCTTGATTTAGAGTAAGACTCAGAACAATCCCTTCATTTTCCCCCTTTCTTGCTTGGGCTGTAGATCCATATTCTGTATCAGAATGATCACTCTGAATACCGACAACTTCTTCCATGGAAACACAAACATTCTTCAGGGTTACCATTTTCTGATCTGTAGATATTAAGCTGCATTGTGTGTTGAAATGACAGGTATTTTCCACAGAACTCTCTCTTATCTCTCCAGTTTCCATCGCTCTCTGGCCTGGCATCTGATTGGCATCAAAAGTTTCAGATTCACAAACAGACAATGTATTTGAATCAAGCCCTGAACACTTCTCCTTACAAGTTCTAGCAACACTAATATTTTTTTCATTTAGGTTGGTAGCATGAGGAAAACCAGCTATCATCGCATTTTTCGTTTTGGACAGCAGCTCTTCACTGCCAACAGAAAGGATAACTACTCCACAATTAGCTATATTATTTTCATCTAAAGATGACTCTGCTGTTTTTGTAAGGGATAGCTTGTCTTTTGAAACCAGTTGGCCTAAATAATTTTCTGGACTATAAGGCTGTAGAATATCACACACATTTTTCATATCAGATTTTTGAAAATCATAATTGTTTTGCAAGCACAGTGGTTCCTCGCTGTGTCTACTGTTACTTACAGATCGGCTAATGAGGTTCTCTAAAGCAGTGTCAGTCTGGGTTTCTATGTGTTCTTCCAATAAGATCTCTTTCATATGAGAAGTTTGTAATGGACTTGTAAATTTGTTGCTATCAAGATGAAATACTGTTTGATTATTCTGTTCTGCTTTGTTTCCGTTGATAATTTCCTTGTCTGAAGTGCTATCCATAAAAGAACTATCAAAAAAGAAAGCTGGCATGACATTTTTAACAGACTCAGCATGGTTGTCATAACTCTCCTTAAGCAGTGCAGATGGTTCAAGCTTAGAGGTTGGCTGGAATCCCACAAAAAGTGCATTGCTTGCCGTATTTACAAACACATCTTTAGTATTTGAATCTTTTTCATAGATGTGTTCTGGCAGAACCATATGCTGATTAGTTGTAGATTCCTCATCATTTCTGCAAAATCCAGTACAATCTTCTAAACCAGCATTAACATAATCTTTTTCTTCCTTTACTACACACTTTTCATTATCTACCTGCACTGAACTCTGGAATTTGGATAACTCAGAAAAAGCTGAAGACAAATGAACCTCATTTTTGCACACTCCCTGATGTGCACAAACTGCTAGGGGAGTTACGCACAAAGAATTTTCTTTCTTTATTTTATCAATATTGGTAACAGAAAAAGAATTGAGAGCGCCACAGTCCAGGTCATACTTAGCAGTATTTGATTGTCTTGTTACAAGTGTTGAATCAGATGTACCTTCAGGGATTTTTTCCACTGAATTCTCAAGCAGTGATGTATCAGGTGTGTTTTGGGAGTAATCATGCACACTGAAGGCCTTTTCTTCAAGACATGTACTTAATAGAACATTTCTTGTGGAAATCCCATTTTCACCTAATTCATTGTTGCAACTTTGAGTCATTACTGCACATGAAAGTTCCTCTGATTTCTGTTTAGAAGGCATTTTGTTTATATTCCTTACAGTGCATGAAGACTGAGCAGTAGATTGCAGTTCTTGACAGGTGAATAGTAATAAGTCTTTGTCAACTGACTGTTTCAGATTCTCTTCCACCTTCCAACATTCAGGCTGTCTGCCTGGTAATCCAGCTTCCAGAAATTCCAAAGTTTCAGGAAAAGAAGTTGCTGACATTTGGGGACTACTGTTTCCACGTTTAGGGTCAAAAGATGACCAGGAATTGCTAACAAACAAAGGGGTTTCCCTTGCGTCTCTAGATTTTAGGTCACAAAAGTCTGTATTTTCTTTCAGACATGCCTTCATCTCCTTCACTAATGGTGTATGGATCTGAGTGCAACCAGAATCCTCCTTTCTGTCTAAAAAGAAGGAATGCTCTAGGTCAGTCAATTCTGTGGCAGCTTTTTGAAAGACTTCAGATATAGAAGGATCCTCGCTATGTAGCGGCAAAGATCTAGGACTTTGCAGCTTCCAGAAAACCTCTGCAGGCATTTCATCTGATGAATCAGATTCCAGGGCCGCTTCCACATCTGCTAAACTATCGAGGGATATACTTCTTTCTATTCCTACTAATCCACTACCTAAAAAATAGGAGGTTGCACTTGGTGGCACACTCATATCAGTCAAGCCTTTGATGGGTTGTTTAAGTGGTTTTAATTTCTGCAAAAAACGTTTGCTTTGTTTTTTAGGTTTAATTTCTCTCTCTACTAGGGAATCTTGAGACATCTGACTGTCATCACTTTCAAACTCTTCTTGACTGGGGATGCCTTTATGTCCTTCTGACTCCTCCTCCTTCAATTGCTCTGTCAAAGCTTTAGCATAGGCAGAGGAGAGTGAATCCAAAGAGTACAAGCTGTCTGTGTCTGAAAATTCATTATCATCCTCTTGCCAGTTCTCTAGCAAATCTGTGGCTCTTCTTGAGATGCCTGTACTTAGCATTTCAGCACTATACCATCTTTTATCAGTCTGATGGAGAGGAACGCTTACATTTATTTTCTTAAAGTCTTCCACTGAAGATACTGCCGTAAGCGTATCCTGCTTTTCTGAATGGCGATGAAAACTTTTCAAACAGTAACTGGGTTCTTTTTTCAAAGCCTTCATAGTCTGGTCTGAATGCCTGGATGATGGCTTCCCAGGCATGACTAATTCTTTTCTTTCTTTGACAGATTTTTCAGGATATACTGGATCTTTTATGCTACGTATTTTACCACTGCTGTTTTTCAAGGGTCTACCTGTATGAGCTATGTTTGTCAATACTTTCGACTTTGCCATTCTAGTTCCTTCACAAATGGAATCAGGCCCAACATTCTTCATCTGACCAGGAGAAGAATTTGTGGTTTGATTCATCGGCCCACTTTTTGCTGACTTTATATCTGGCTTGTCCATTTTTTGATGCCTTTTGATCATGAGTGGTTTGACGGCAGGGCATAATGCATTGAATCCTTTCTCTGTTCTTTTCTGATTGTTAACAGTCCCCATCTTTGTACTTTTAGCCATCTGCCTCTGTGTTAAAGAGTTATCCCTCTCAAGGCTCAAATTCCCTTTCCTCGAAAAGTCTGTGGTATTTCCAGAAAGATGCTCTACAGAGAGCGATTTCCTGGGCAGATGAACTTCATGACATCTGAAGGTAGGTGATGAGGTAGATAATTCAGAAGTATCTTTTCTGCAAAAATAAAACAGAAAATAATCACTTGTGATAATGGAAATAATACAACCAGAAAATGTTTTTATATAGTGCTTTTGTTGAAATACAGAATTATCCTGTTACAAGAAATTGATGGTTTGCATACAATTACAATTGAACTTATCTGATCTACTGTAGAAGGATAAATTGTAGAGACAATCACACCAGGAGATGAATCTGTTGACCATGGCCTCAGAACAGATAATATAAACCACCTGTCTAAATGGTCACTTTTACTCAGAACTTTATGGGCCTGATGCTATAATAGGACATCTATATATGAGAAGTCTTATTCTGACCCTATTTTACAAAGGCAACATAAGCACAACATGCACCCAGAACCAGCATAGTGTACAAATGCTGATGCATTCATACCTGCTCCAAAGTTGACATGAATGTGTGCATATAGGGATGAATTCAAGAAAGAGCACCAACATTTAGGCGCCTTGATGATGTGTGCTAAGCGCAAATTCTATAATGGCAGCTCACGAGAAAGTGCCATTATGAAATACTAGCATAAGTCCACAGTTTCATGTCTAACTGTAGGCGCATTCACAACACAATAGGCTTATGTATGAACCAGAATCTAATTTTGGTTTTTTTGAAGACCTCAGTCAGGAGGAATGATGGATAGTAGTGTTTATTCTGTCAAACCCCTCTTTTTACATATTTTTTTAAATATTATTCAACTGCTTTTTGTTTCTTGTATGTAGAAATCGCAACATTCAATTTTGCTACTAGAAATCCATAACTTATCTTAGATTTGTCCGCTCCGGGGGTATTATTAGTCTGACATGAAATCATGTTTCGCCATCTGGCTGTATCAAGGATCTGCCCCCTCAATAAAAAAACCATATAGAAAAGTAAGTTCCATTTAATGTTGCTGTAACAAAAAACTTTAAAACTGAATTTACCTATGAAGCTCTCATGCCATTCTTGCCGACGGTATATCCTCTCTGATCATCAAAGACGGCAGCGGCGTTTTTAATGAGGTGTTTTATAGCAGTTAAATTATGAGTCCACCAATCAGAGTACAAGACAATTTCAACTGATTACATTTTGGAAAAGATTCCTTGATGATGTTTTTTTCGTTTGGTAGGGTCCGGAAGTATCTTTGAGACAGTTTGAAGACTGGATAAATTCTCTTAATTCCAATTTGAGATTTACATTGCATACTAGCAAACACAGGATTGAATTTTTGGATGTGACGGTATTAAAACAGCAGGGCTGCGTTTTGATGACTTTACATAGAAAACCAGTGGAAAGAAAAAAAAAAAAACTTATTGAGATTTGCATTTTCACCCATGTAGACTGAAGTATAATTTGCCAGTAAGTCAATTTTTACGGTTACAACACATTTGCACCACCTTGGAAGACTTTAGAGCGCAAGCCAAGATCTTAACTAGACGGTTCAAAGATAAAGGATATCCCAACAAATCCTTAAAACAGGCATATTTAAGAGCTAGGTTTGCTCAACACAAACTACTATTACAGGAGACAACTACACCACAACATGAATGCATGACACATGTCTCACCTTATCTTGCTTTGTCTAACAAGAGAGTGAGCTCCTTAAGATCTCAATGGCATATACTCCAACTATATCCGGGTTTTGAGGATTATCCAATAATAGCATTCAAACGAGGCAAGACTCTTAGAGAGATTTTATCGCACCAACGTTATGGTAAGAATTCACTGGAACATTGTGGAATAATGTGGGAAATGCCAGTGGTACATAAGTACATAAGTACATAAGTAGTGCCATACTGGGAAAGACCAAAGGTCCATCTAGCCCAGCATCCTGTCACCGACAGTGGCCAATCCAGGTCAAGGGCACCTGGCACGCTCCCCAAACGTAAAAACATTCCAGACAAGTTATACCTAAAAATGCGGAATTTTTCCAAGTCCATTTAATAGCGGTCTATGGACTTGTCCTTTAGGAATCTATCTAACCCCTTTTTAAACTCCGTCAAGCTAACCGCCCGTACCACGTTCTCCGGCAACGAATTCCAGAGTCTAATTACACATTGGGTGAAGAAAAATTTTCTCCGATTCGTTTTAAATTTACCACACTGTAGCTTCAACTCATGCCCTCTAGTCCTAGTATTTTTGGATAGCGTGAACAGTCGCTTCACATCCACCCGATCCATTCCACTCATTATTTTATACACTTCTATCATATCTCCCCTCAGCCGTCTCTTCTCCAAGCTGAAAAGCCCTAGCCTTCTCAGCCTCTCTTCATAGGAAAGTCGTCCCATCCCCACTATCATTTTCGTCGCCCTTCGCTGTACCTTTTCCAATTCTACTATATCTTTTTTGAGATACGGAGACCAGTACTGAACACAATACTCCAGGTGCGGTCGCACCATGGAGCGATACAACGGCATTATAACATCCGCACACCTGGACTCCATACCCTTCCTAATAACACCCAACATTCTATTCGCTTTCCTAGCCGCAGCAGCACACTGAGCAGAAGGTTTCAGCGTATCATCGACGACGACACCCAGATCCCTTTCTTGATCCGTAACTCCTAACGCGGAACCTTGCAAGACGTAGCTATAATTCGGGTTCCTCTTACCCACATGCATCACTCTGCACTTGTCAACATTGAACTTCATCTGCCACTTGCACGCCCATTCTCCCAGTCTCGCAAGGTCCTCCTGTAATCGTTCACATTCCTCCTGCGACTTGACGACCCTGAATAATTTTGTGTCATCGGCGAATTTAATTACCTCACTAGTTATTCCCATCTCTAGGTCATTTATAAATACATTAAAAAGCAACGGACCCAGCACAGACCCCTGCGGGACCCCACTAACTACCCTCCTCCACTGAGAATACTGGCCACGCAATCCTACTCTCTGCTTCCTATCTTTCAACCAGTTCTTAATCCATAATAATACCCTACCTCCGATTCCATGACTCTGCAATTTCTTCAGGAGTCTTTCGTGCGGCACTTTGTCAAACGCCTTCTGAAAATCCAGATATACAATATCAACCGGCTCCCCATTGTCCACATGTTTGCTTACCCCCTCAAAAAAATGCATTAGATTGGTGAGGCAAGACTTCCCTTCACTAAATCCGTGCTGACTTTGTCTCATCAGTCCATGTTTTTGTATATGCTCTGCAATTTTATTCTTAATAATAGCCTCCACCATCTTGCCCGGCACCGACGTCAGACTCACCGGTCTATAATTTCCCGGATCTCCTCTGGAACCCTTCTTAAAAATCGGAGTAACATTGGCTACCCTCCAGTCTTCCGGTACTACACTCGATTTTAGGGACAGATTGCATATTTCTAACAGTAGCTCCGCAAGTTCATTTTTTAGTTCTATTAATACTCTGGGATGAATACCATCAGGTCCCGGTGATTTACTACTCTTCAGCTTGCTGAACTGACCCATTACATCCTCCAAGGTTACAGAGAATTTGTTTAGTTTCTCCGACTCCCCCGCTTCAAATATTCTTTCCGGCACCGGTGTCCCCCCCAAATCCTCCTCGGTGAAGACCGAAGCAAAGAATTCATTTAATTTCTCCGCTACGGCTTTGTCCTCCTTGATCGCCCCTTTAACACCATTTTCATCCAGCGGCCCAACCGACTCTTTGGCCGGTTTCCTGCTTTTAATGTATCTAAAAAAATTTTTACTATGTATTTTTGCTTCCAACGCTAATTTCTTCTCAAAGTCCTTTTTTGCCCTCCTTATCTCCGCTTTGCATTTGGCTTGGCATTCCTTATGATCTATCCTGTTACTTTCAGTTGGTTCTCTTCTCCACTTTCTGAAGGATTGTTTTTTGGCTCTAATGATTTCCTTTATCTTACTGTTTAGCCACGCCGGCTGACGTTTAGTCTTTTTTCCCTTTTTTCTAATACGTGGAATATATTTGTCCTGAACCTCCAGGATGGTGTTTTTAAACAGCATCCATGCCTGATGCAAGTTTTTTACTCTGCGAGCTGCTCCTTTCAGTCTTTTTTTCACCATTTTTCTCATTTTGTCGTAATCACCTTTTCTATAGTTAAACGCTAGCGTACTTGATTTCCTAGTTTCACTTCCTTCAATGCCAATATCAAAACCGATCATATTATGATCACTGTTATCAAGCGGCCCTCGTATCGTTACCCCCTGCACTAGATCATGAGCACCACTTAATTTCTGAATCTGCATGGATGGATCCAGGAACAGGTTAAATAATAACGTCTAAATATATCACATCTTGCAATACTACTAATGTAGTTTACATGACTGAATGTCCGTGTAATGTAGTCTACATTGGTCGGAGCAGCAGACCTATTAAAATAAGGTTAAATGAACATAAGTCACATATCTTAACTGAAAATCTTCAAGCACCATTATCCAACCATTGGAAGGAACATCGTCATAATTGGAAGGATATGAGATGACAGGCGATCGATGTAATACAAGAAAGGTGGGAGGGCAGAAATTTAGATTGGAGGCTAAACTATAGAGAACAATTTTGGATCTTTACTCTTAATACAGTGACACCACGAGGATTAAACACTGAATTGGCGTGGATGACGTTAGTCTAGTCTTGTACTCTGATTGGTGGACTCATAATTTAGCTGATATAAAACACCTCATTAAAAACGCCACTGCCATCTTTGACGTTCAGAGAAGTTATATTGTCGGCAAGGATGGCGTGAGAGATTTATAGGTAAATTCAGTTTTAACGTTTTTTGTTACAGCAACATTAAATGGAACTTACATTTCTATATGGTTTTTTTTTTTTTATTAAGGGGGCAGATCCTTGATACAGTCAGATGGCAAACCATGATTTCATGTCAGACTAATAATGCCCCTGGAGCCAACAAATATATAAGATAAGCTATGATTTCTATTTGAGTTGTTTTAATAACTGAAACATTTTGAAGCATTAGAAGGATTGAATGTTACGATTTCTACATATAAGAAACAAAAAGCAATTCAATAATATTAAAAAATATATGCAACTTTAGGCGCAAGCACACACCATGTCAAAAGACTGGTGTAACTGTTTGTGCATAACTCCTTGTATTCTATAACCTCTGCAGCAAACTCCTAGGGAAGTCACTGACTGGGCTATGCCCCTCCTACATCCATGCCCCTAGACGTTGTGAGCGCTGGAACTGGCACGAACAACTTCTACTACTAATCATTTCTATAGTGCTACTAGACATACACAGCGCTGTACACTGGACATAAAGAGACAGTCCCTCTCGACAGATCTTACAATTTAATTAACAGGACAAATAAGAGATAAGGGAATTACTAAGGTGGGGATGATAAAACATGGGTACTGAACAAGTGAGTAAGGGTTCAGAGTTAAAAGGTGGGCTTTTAGCCTAGATTCGAAGACGGCCAGAAATGGAGCTTGACGTACTGGCTCAGGAAATCTATTCCAGGCATATGGTGCAGCAAGATAAAAGGAACAGAGTCTGGAGTTAACGGTGGAGGAGAAGGATGCAAATAAGAGAGATTTACCCAGTGAACAGAGTTCCCAGGGAGAAGTATAGGGAGAGATAACAGTGGAGAGGTACTGAGGGGAGTGAATGCACTTGAAAGTCAATTAAGAGGAGTTTGAACTGTATGCAGAAATGGATAGGGAACCAATGAAGTGACTTGAGGAGACGGCTAATATGAGCATAGCGACACTGGCGGAATATAAATCATGCAGCAGAATTTTGAACAGCTTGAAGGGGAGAGAGATGGCTTAGTGGGAGGCCTGTGAGAAGCAAGTTGTAATAGTCTAAGCGAGAGGTGATAAGAGTGTGAATAAGGGTTCTAGTAGTGTGATCAGGCAGGAAAGGACAAATTTTGGTGATATTATAGAGAAAGGAATAACAGGTTTTAGCAGTCTGTTGAATATGTGCAGAGAAGGAGAGAGAGGAGTCGAAGCTGACCCCAAGGTTACAAGCTGAAGAGACAGGGAGGATAAGAATAGCAGTTGCAAGCGGAAATGTTAACTGGTGCCCATTAACAAAAATTAACACCAGTTTAAGCCAATAATTGGCTGTTAACTCAAGTTAACAACCAGTCATTGAATAAAGCCTGCACACACAAAAGCCCTTATTCTGTAATTTGTGCATGCAAATTTGCACACTAAGCTTAAATTTGGGCACACAAGTTTATACATTTTGGGGGGAACTGTATGTGTGTACACCTTACAACTCTGCCTTTGTTCACTTAGACTGATCCTAGAAACACCTACACAAAGATCATGTAAAAGCGGATGCACACTTTTCATGCACATTATTTTTATGTGTGTATGCAGTCATGCAATTTTATAAAACTATTTTTTAGGAGCAAAAATGCAAAACCTTTATAAAATTACCTCCCCTCCCTACCTGCCTGAGAAAATTAAATTAAAGTTTGTCATAAGTTGGTTGAAGGCAAAGTTAAACCTATTTTTGTGGCAGGGGAAACGGGCGCGCATGACCATAAGCAGAGCCATCCTCCCAAGAGTTAAGGGGGGATTGGGATTGTTGGATCTTCGCTTGTTCTCCGTGGCAAGTAGCATGCGCCACATTTCGGACTGGTTTAGATCCACTGGTCACTTCTCCCTCGTGGCGGCGGAGACTAGTTGGTTGGGTTCCCTAAATTTTTCCAATTGGCTACATCAGGGTAAGAGTCCATCCTTGAGTTTGGGAATGGCGGGCCCTGTACTTTGTCCGTTACGCCAGGCTTGGAAATGGCTATGTAAGTTTTTTGGCCTTAACAAGTTGACCTCCCCTTTGTTATCATTACGGGGTAACCCGGAGTTCCCAGCAGGAGACACCTCTAGAACATTCCGTGAATGGGAGGCCAAGGGAATTTCCTTTCTGTATCAGGTGGTAACAGATAAGGGTGAGATTAAAATGCTTCCTGAAATCAATAGAGAGTTTAATTTACACAGGAAAGATACATTTGCATTTCTACAACTCCAACACTATGTGCACTCTTTGCCCCAGAAAGACTTATCCATGGAAGTATATGAATGTTTTAACTCAATGTTTGGACTTGATGCACGACTAAGGATCCCCTTGAAGTACTTTCATGCACACTTGAGAGACCATCTGCACTCCTCGGACTTTGACCGGGTGGCACAGCAGTGGTCATTGGAATTGTCTACACAAATAACCCCGGAGGCCATTAAGTCTATCTTGGCTGGAACCTATAAATTGACTGAAAATGTAAGCTGGTGGGAAATCCAGTACAAGTTTATTTTTCGTTTACACATCTCACCCAGGAGAGCATACCGGGCCACTTTGTGTGAATCGGATTGCTGTCGCAAGTGTGGGAAAGGAAATGCCCATCTGAGTCACATGTTCTGGTCCTGCCCTGTTATTCAACAATTCTGGATAGCCTTGGCGTCACACATTTCGTCTATGTGGCAGGTGAGATGGCGACATACTCCCACTCAGCTATTTGGAGACTATTCTATACAAGGACAACCTAAGCCAGGCTTACGTACCTTTTTACATAGATCTTTACTGATGGGGAAAAAAGCAATCTTGCAGCATTGGATGACATCGGATTCCCCCACTTTAGCCCAATGGCGTTCATTCATGATCTACATGTGCTCACTCGAACGCAGTGGGATTGCAGACTTGGCAGGGACTAAGGGAGACCTTTTTTGTACAGCCTGGGCACCTTTTTGGGACACATTGACTCCAGTAGCCCGCAGTAGAATCTTAAATTCCTGAAGATGGGGAGGGGGGAGGGTGGAGTGGAAATGGGAGGGGGAGGGAGGGGAGAAATGTTGAAAACCCGGTACTTGTATAAGAAAGGACGGGACAGTTTTGTACTTGTAACTTTTCTGTTTCCATGATTTGTGTCCTGTTATTGAACTTTATGTTAATAAACAAGAGTTATAAAAAAAAAAAAAAAGTTTGTCATAAGAGTCCAGACCTCAAATCAGAATTTCTCTTTCCTTGGCTTCTCTTTGCTATTTCAGGGTCTAGGGGGTATGAAGGGTACTTTTGTGTGGCGAGTTAAGGTATTTCTTTTGTTATGATATGATCGTTGATGGTTGTATTGTTCGTAATTTTATTAATAAACAGATACTTTGATAAAAATAAAGTTTGTATGCTTATTTTCTCTTTCTTCTTGTTGATAGTTAAATTCAGCATGGGAATGAGAACATGCTAAAGATTCCTTCAGGTAAAGAATGAAGTCAATTGGAACAGTAATGGTGCTTCTGAATGGGCTTCTTTTCAAGGCTGGAGTAAAACCAAATCGCATGACTCAGCAGCTTGAATCTTACTGCTTATAACTCGTACCCTTGAGTTATAGGGTTCAATTTCCAAAGCCATTTAGGTGAGTAAATAGAAAATCATGTTTTAAACTGGTGATCTGGAAATTGTCCTCCTCCAATATAGCCAAAGGGGCACGTGCTGTAGAAGCCACATCTAGGTAAGACATTCCTAGGGGCTAGTTCTAAAAATTACACACACATTGCATTTTCATGTCTATGCCTGTTATTTTCAACAGAAAATCTACCTGCACAAAAAGGAGGAGCAAAGGTCCACTGTTACTTTGTATTCATGACAAGTTTTATAGGGGCTGTACCCCCTTACTTTCTATTTAAAAGTTGCTTTACTTTAGGTTAGTTTAACTCTGATTGCAAAATCTGTAGTTTAATTAAAAAAAAAAAAAAAAAAAAAGTACTCGCTGACCTTTTCCCCCAAAGCAGAATATTTGAAAATAGTATTTTTATTCAAACATTATTGTTTAGAAATACTAAGAGGTACAATTGTTCAACACACCCTAAGAAATCAAATCTTCAAAATATCGAACTGTCCGTAATAACATTTGTTAATACAGGCAGGGGTCTGTCTTAACTGTGCAAGCTAAGAATGGAAACTGGAGCAATATTCAATAAATTACAGCTACATTTCAGTTAGCACAACTTTTATAGAATTTCTAGAAATCTATTGGAGAATCTCGCTATTTACTAATTTAAATTCTATCTGTGCCCCCCCATCCACCTCAGTTCTGAACAGATTCAGGACCGCTCACAATAAAATCAGATTTCACAAATTAACATAAACTAAACTCAACCAACAGAGCACACAAAATATAAAATAATTACAAGAAGATAACTTCTAGGCAGATTTCAAGTTCTTTGCCATCTAGGAAATGCTTGGTCAAAATGAACGCTTTATATCGCTTCTGAAAAATCAAGTAGGAATCCATTAGTTTCAACTGAGGTGGAACAGAATTCCACAGGCCCAGACCCAAATACGAGAATTTGTTGTTCTAGAATTCTGCTCATCTCATACAGACATGTTTAATAGCCAATCTTGTGATGACTGCCAGGTCATAAGAATATAATGCTGTACACAATCAGTGAAATGATCTATATTTATCTATATTGCTTTAAAGAATTACAGCAAGATCTTCAACTGAACTCAAAATAGCACAAGCATCCAATGCATAAGTACTGCCACACTGGGACAGACCAAAAGTCCATCAAGCCCAGCATACTGCTTCCAACAGTGGCCAATCGAGGTCACAAATACCTGGCAAGATCCCGAAAAAGTTCAATACATTTTATGCTGCTTATCCCAGAAATAAGCAGTGGATTTTCCCCAAGTCAATTTAATAATGGTCTATGGACTTTTCCTTTAGGAAGCTGTCCAGACTTTTTTCTAGCCCTGCTAAGCTAACCGCCTTTACCACATTCTCTGGCAACGAATTTAATTACACGTTGAGTGAAGAAAAATTGTCTCCGATTCATATTAAATTTACTACTTTGTAGCTTCATCGCATGCCTCCTAGTTCTAGTATTTTTGGAAACAGTAAACAAACGATTCACGTCTACCTGTTCTACTCCACTCATTATTTTATAGACCTCCACGTATCTCCCCTCAGCTGTCTTTTCTCAAAGCTGAAGAACCTTAGCCGCTTCAGCCTTTCCTCATAGGGAAGTCGTCCCATCCCCGTTATCATTTTCATCGTCCTACTCTGTACCTTTTCTAATTCCACTATATCTTTTTTGAGACGTGGTGACCAGAACTGAACACAATATTCAAGGTGTGGTCGCACCATGGACCGATACAAAGGCATTATAGCGTCCTCACTTTTGTGCAGCTACTCCAGAACAAAACAAATGTAGTTCCACACATACATGCTCTTCGCTACCTTTGGAACCATGTTCTAAGCTGCAGTCTATTCTAAATATGGCCATACTGTGCAGAAGCAGGATCATACCACATTAGCTATTTGTTTCTTAAGTCAACTTCTGATTCATACCCATCCATTGGAGTTTTGCTCATGAAGCACCCTTTCCAAATACAGCTGTGGAGGCATTTCAGAAATCTCTGGTTTATGCTTCAAAGAATTTCCCCCTTTTGAAGATTTAATTGTAGTTTATAATGACCTAAGTGCATCCAGGCACTGCTGCAACCTATGCAGGTTTACTTTTGTATCCTTTCCCAATGTACTGCAAATTTATATATCATCCACATATACCTCAAAAATCCCAGAATATCTATAAATTTAATATATTAAAATTTGCAGTGAAGATGCTCAGAACCCAGTGTGACTCAAATCATATATTTTGAGGTTATTTACTTCTAGTGTTACCCTTATTTACTTCTAGTGTTACCCTGGGTTTGGAAATAAGAATAAAAATCGACATACCTGAGCTAACCCCATACACACATACATTGAAAGACAAATGGGAATACCAACTGCTGTGTTTATCATCTACCACTTTTCATCTTCACTCACTGTATTCTATTACTCAAAACAAACAGAACCATCCAGTGCTTCCAATACCATGAATTTGTAAATGATTTAGGAGGAAGTTATGATGTACAGTATCATATGTTGCTGAGCGGACAGATCTAGCAACATGATTAAATAATCCCTAGCCAGCTTTCTCCTTAGATCATCCAGCAAGGAGACCAATATTGTATCTATACTGTGGCCTCTTCAAAACCCAGACTGAGGCCTAGATAATCACGATCATTCAATATTTGATTTAACTGCCAGACTACAGCCTGTTCAATCATCTTCCATATGAAAAGCGGGGTCTCAGGATGGTTATTGTACTGATAGTACAAGAATAATTAATCATTCTCTGCTCCATCTTTAAGTTTTCGGGCTCTTCTCCACCAAAAGGGTAACCAAGGTTAATCCTATATAATAAAACTCACCCTCAACGTTCTGAGGACACTGACGTCACTGTCAGGTCCTCCGGGCACTACTTTCCGGTTCGAAGCCTTCGTGGTGGTGAAGCCACCGAAAACACTGTGTTCGGGCCCCGCCCTCGCATCAAACGTTATGACGTCGAGGGCGGAGCAATGGCGTCAGTGGCTTCACAACAAACGACGCAGCAGATTGAAGGTGGCGTGCCAAGGTCCGCAACAATGGCGGCCAGTGCCATCAGAACGCCGAAAGGGGTGAGTAGGGAGGGAGAGGGGAGGTTTGGAAGGAAACCGTGCTAGCGCCCGTTTCATTAACGCAAGAAACGGGCATGTTTTACTAGTATTATATATTAGCTTAATTTGGTTTCCCATTTTGCCACCTATGATCTCAAATCTTTATTATTTGGAAGCAATGAAACCACAACATAAGAATAGAAATACATACATGTATTTAGGAAAACAGTGAGATGCTACAAGTAAAGCATGGCAATAAGTAATTGGATGAATACCTCCAAGACTGTAATGAGCCAGAGCTTAATGAGTTGCTCCGTCTAAACAACTTGGAACAGGTGGTTTCTTCTCTGCTTGGATCTTGAGCCCAGGTCTGTTTCGATCTGTCTTCGTTATGCCAGCATATAGCCTCTAATTGCTGGAGTTTTTTCTTAGCCTCTAGTAATTTTTGCTTGTTGACAATTCTTTCCAGATGGAACTTGACTCTTTTTCGTTTTATATTTCTTTCTGCTTTCCTTAGGGAGTATCTGTGCAACAGTTCCAGCTCTACCAGCTTCTTTCTACCTTGCACTAATATGGAAGGGCAGCTTTCAATCTCCTCAGTATTTTGGACTTCTGCTTCTACATAAGACTTTACTTCTGTCTGTGCTGAAGAATCTTGGCATTGCTGTTGAAAGCCGGTTAGCCTCTTCTCTTCCACAATAAGATACTGCTGATCTGTAAATCAAAAAGAAAAAAAAAAATAACAAAAAAATAAAATTCTTAGTTCGTATTTTCCTAGGTTAAGTACATCATCTTGCAAAATGTTTCACATACTGCTGTCTATAAAACAGAATTCAAAATGCATTAAGGGGTGTTTTTACCATGCTAAAGTAAAAGGACCCATGCGTTGGTGTCTGCTTGTGGGTATGCCATGTGCTGAGGCCCCCCTTTTACCACAGCAGGTAATAGGATTTTATTTATTTATTTTTAACAGAAATGGCCATGTCCTGGGGGAACTCTGATTTAGGAGGTGATAAGGGCTCCCGCGCTAACCCTGTACTGCCCGATTACCAGGGGTAAGTCCCCGGCGCTAAAAAAATATAAAACATTTTTGAGCACTGGAAATGGTGTGCAGCACATACCAGTGCTACCGCCGGGCTCCTGCAGTAGTCTGGCAGTAAGGCCAATTTGCTGAGCACATCTTACTGCAGCTTAGTAAAAGGACCCCTAAAGCAGGAATTTGTTTCACTGATCCATACAACATATGCTATACTTTCAACATAAAAGAATAATTATAGAAATATTCAAAAAGCAATGAAGAGTATGAAGCCCAAAAGGCTTGACTGCATAAGTCTTCACACCCTTCACTCTGTACTTGGTGGAAAGCCCCCCACCCATCCCCCTTTCCCCGATTAATAGTCATGTCCCAATATTAAAATATTTCTCATTCCCCCCCAAGCGAACACATATCTTTTACTCAGATTTAGACCTCCCTCCCCTATTTTGTCTTAATTTTTGTTTTATTGAACAGATAATAAAGAGTATTCAACAGAGTAGAAAGTTACTGTTCTCCTTTTATAGTATTTCCTTCCTCCCCCCTTCCCACCTGCCCTCCCTCCCCAATTATACACTGCCCTTATACACGTGTGAATAAGTTGTAAACAAGAATTACCAATAACAAGCAATGGAGCTTCAATATAACTGCTGCTAATAGGTTTCAGAAGGCCTAAGCTCTAAGGACCTTCCCTCATCTATCTCCATTGCTCTACTTCCAAACCATTGACTCCCCCCCCCCCCCCCCCCCAGGCTGTCCTCTAACAAGGAAAAGAAGAAAAAAAATCTTTTGCTTCAAGTCAGGTTCTAAAATGTATTTAAAACTCCACTGCGGGCCCTATGGGATAGTGACTGAAGGTACACCCCCACAAACCAACAAAAAGGCCTTCCTCCTTTTAGAAGATCTCCAGGCTTGTTGACCTTCAAAAAGCATTAATGTATGGAATTTATTACGCCAACTCCAATAAGATGGGGATTCTTGGCTTACCCATACTCCCAAAATTGTCTGTTTCCCCACAATGCCAGCCTTCCTGATAAGCTGTCGCCCTCCTTCCCCAACAATACAAAAGCTCCCAAATCTAATATAATAAAACGCACCCTCAACGTTCTGAGGACAACGTTCTGAAGCCACCTGACGTCACTCCCAGGCTGAAGGGTTCGTGGATTCGTGGTGTGAAGCCTTCAAGCCAGCCAGCCGTCTCTCCCCGCCCTCGCGTCAAACGTCATGACGTCGAGGGCGGAAAAAAAACCCAAACAAATCCGGTAGCGAAGTGTCAGGGAAGGAGGCGGCGCGCCCGACGTCTAGCCTTCCCTTCGCTGTGTTCCGCCTTCTTCTGACATCAAGGATGACGTCAAAAGAAGGCGGAACACAGCGAAGGGAAAGCTAGACGTCGGGAGCACCGCCTCCTTCCCTGACGCTTCGCTGCCGGAACCGCCACGGAGGTAAATTTAAAAAGAAGAAAAAAAACAAAAAGGGATGTTGGGGGGGAGAGAAGAGGGTGGCCAGTAAAGTAGAACAATGGGAGCGGGAGGGCAGGGGAGAAACGACAGCATGGATGCGAAGGGGGGGGGAGAAGAGGGCGGGCCAGGCTGGGACATGGGAGAGAGAGGAGCATGGATGCGAGGGGGGGTCATGGAAGGGAGAGAGGGGACTTGCTGGAAAAGGATGAATGGAGGCGGCAGGGGACAGAGGAGCATGGATGGGCATGGATTGGGAGGGCAGGGCTCAGGGAGAGAGGGGAATTGCTGGAAAGGGATGAATGGAGGGGGCAGGGGACAGAGGAGCATGGATGGGCATGGATTGGAAGGGCAGGACTCAGGGAGAGGGGAATTGCTGGATAGGGATGAATGGAGGGGACAGATGGGCATGGATGGATATGGATTGCAGGGCAGGCCTCAGGGAGAGAGGGGAATTGCTGGATAGGGATGAATGGAGGGGGCAGGGGACAGATGAGCATGGATGGGCATGGATTGGGAGAGCAGGGCTCAGGGAGAGAGGGGAATTGCTGGATAGGGATGAATGGAGGGGACAGATGGGCATGGATGGATATGGATTGCAGGGCAGGCCTCAGGGAGAGAGGGGAATTGCTGGATAGGGATGAATGGAGGGGACAGGTGACAGAGGAGCATGGATGGGCATGGATTGGGAGGGCAGGGCTCAGGGAGAGAGGGGAATTGCTGGAAAAGGATGAATGGAGGGGGCAGGGGACAGATGGCCATGGATTGGGAGGGCAGGGCTCACACTCTCTCTCTCATATACAATGTCTTTCTGACTCTCACTCTCACACACTCTGTCTCACACTGTATCACATTCACTCTCTATGTGCCACACAGTCACTCACACACTCGCTTGGTCTCATACACTCACTCTCACAGAGAATCTGTCTCTCACACACACTCTCTCTCTCTCACCCACACACACACACTCTCTCTCACACTGTGTCTCACATACACACTTGCACACACTCTCATTCTCACAAACACACTCACACCCAGACTCACTCTCTCTCTCACACACTCACACTTTCACTCTGACTCTCAGTCACTCTCACATACACTCTCCCAAACATAAAAACTCCGAGGAAAACCTTGCTAGCGCCCGTTTCATTTGTGTCAGAAACGGGCCTTTTTTACTAGTGATCCAATAAAACTCCAGATGGGGAGAAAGGTATAGGCATCCCCAACAAATTCCCTATAAAGGTCAGCACTTTTTTCCAAAATCTTTTCACGGCTGGGCAAGCCCAGAAAGCAAGGAAAAAAAATCTCCCTCCATGATGTGGCATTGTTCACGCATTGAGGAGTCTACCTTTCCTATTTTAAACAACTGTTTCCTTGTCATATAGGCTCGGTTTAGGATCTGGAACTGATATTCCCTAAGCTCCGCATTTGTTCTGAGACAAGGTATTCTCCCCACCAAAACTTTAAAGTCAAGGCAGTGCCTTGAACCACCTAAATCCACTCTTCATTTCCTCCCCATATCCTTTCCCTGGGCAAATCTGTATAAAGGCCTTATATAACGCTGAAATCGTGACCCGGTCTTCCCCAACTTTAGTGTAGAGATCATGTATTTTCCCAGTATGCCCTTGTCCTAGGGCAGTCTGGTCTAGAGAAACCATGTAGTGAGTTAGTTGTTTATGTGCAAATACATGCCCCACTGACAGCTGCTCCTCCCCAAATAACTGGGCTACTGTCTTTAACCCCCCCACCCCCGTCTGTCCTATTATATGGGTTAGGAATTTAATACCTTGAGTTTTCCAAGTCTGGAACACTCTATTTGTCATTCGTGGTCCAAACTCAGCATTCCATCGAATTGGTAGCATGTCTGACACCTCTGCTGACACCCTCCAGTGTCCAGCACACTCCCTCCACAACATCCACAGCGGGCGTTATAGAACACTACATCTTAGGTTGTCAGGGATGGAGGCTGTTGGTGCATGCAACAGATACCTCAGATTCCAGGGACTGAAGTATTGTTGTTCCAGAGACAACAGGGTAAAGTTGGTTGTTTCAAGTAGCCAATCTCCCATATGTCTAAGGAGGCATGCCCTATTATATTTCCTAATATCTGGGACTTCCTGCAAGCCCCCAGCAACCATCAAAAAGGGACCTTTGCCTTTGTCCATGCCCAGAAAAACCTACTGAGATGACAATATAGGCTACGAATGTCTTTATTTAATAATCTTAATGGAAGCATTTGCATAATATACAGCCAGTGGGGGAATTCTATAGTTTTAAAATAACTGGATTCGTCCATGAAGGCCAAGAGGCAAATGTTGCCACCCCCTCAAGGTGTCTGATGTATGTTGAATCAATAAGTCCACATTAGTGTGATGCAATGCAGAGGTGTGCATGGTAAACTGTATTCCCAAGTACCTAAAAGAGTGTCTGCCCACTGAATAGGAAAGTTTCCCTGCTACCCCGCTCTAACTCCGGGCTGCGATGGCAGTGCACAGGACTTACTAAGGTTTAATTTAAAGCCTGAATAATCCCCATACTCCTCGATAGCCTCGAGCAAAGCTGTCAGTGAATTTTGAGGATCCGTAATGTGAACTAACAGGTCGTCCGCAAAAGCTGAGATTTTAAAAAACGAGTTACCTATGGGAACTCCCTTATTCTCCGGGTGCCACTTAATGTCCCTAACTAGGGCGTCCAATGTTAATATAAAAAGAAGTGGAGATAAAGGACATCCCTGTCTTGTACCCCTATATAACAGAAAGGGTTGTGAGGCAATGCCATTTACTACCATCATAGCCCGGGGGTTTGTATATAAAACTTTAACCGCATCTGCAAAGAACCCTTTAATTCCATATGATTCCAAGACTGAAAACAAAAAATCCCATGAAACCCTATCAAAGGCCTTCTCTGCATCAAAACTAATGAACCGAGAAGGCCATCTGTTCGTTTGGACCACCTCCAAGGACGCCAATATAGCTCTAATATTTTGAACGGCTGTGCCGTCTCGCACAAATCCCACCCGGGGCACATCAACCAAGTGATATAATATGCAGGCTAGCCGATTAGTCAATAATTTCGCAAACAGCTTTGCCTCAAATTTCAACAAGGAAATGGGGCGGTATGAAGATTGAACAAGATGGATCCAGTGGGCTCTTCCTCGGTTTCAATAATACTATCATCTGGGCCATCTGGAGGGAACCAGGGAGTTGCCACTTTTCCATCACCTCTCCGAACACAAGTTCCAATGTGGGCCCACCTCTGTCACCAAAAGCTTGTAGAATTCTGCCCCAAATCCATCTAGCCCCGGGCCCTTCCCCAATTTGCATGTCTGTAAGGCTACCTGAATCTCCTCTAAAGTGAAAGGACCATTGAGAATCTATTTTTGAGAGGGGCTAACCTTCGGTAAATCTAGATTATTTAAATACATCGATCCCGGCAATGGTATGGCCTCCAAGTCTCCATATAACTTTTCATAGTAATGTCTGAACACTGTATTGATATCCTCGTCCGTATGAACCAGATGTGCAAGGGAGTTTTAAAGTTGAATTATCTTCTTAGGACCCGACTTGGCTCGTACCAAATGGGACAGCAACTTACCACTCTTATTTCCTGTAAGAATAGTTGAAATTTATAATAATTGATGGATTTAACTGCTTGCTGATGGAGAAGTCCATTTAGCTCTGCCTGTATGGCCAATAAGGCTTCCTTATGCTGAACACTTTGTGACTTCCCAAATAGCCTTCTATCCCGTTTGTTCTAATCTCAAAATTTGTGTCTCTCTCATTTTTCATTTATAGTTAACATATGATATGGTCTCTCCCCTTATAACCATCTTTGCCGCTTCCCAGTACAATATTGGTTTGCTCATGTAGTGGTTCTGTTGAAATTTAAAAGGTGATTCTCCTCCCCAGTCCCAGGTCTTTGGCAGAATGCATTGACACCTTTAGACAGAAATATTTAGAGGCCAATAAGGGTACAGAGGGAGGCAAGTCAAAGTAGCATTTCCATGTATTGCATCCACCCCTATAATAAAGGCTCCTGCCTTTTCTGCAAAGAATACTATTTATTTATTTATTTATTTGGATTTATTTACCACCTTTTTGAAAGAATTCACTCAAGATGATGAAAGTAAGAATAAATCAAGCAAAAGCAATAGACAATTACAGCTAGTAAAAATATTCAAATAACAATACAAAGTATGGCATAGTATACTACTTTCAATGTCAACACAACATGTAATAGAACATTTTAATAGACAGCGTAGGGTATAAGCAAAGATAGAACATATAGATAGGTAAGAGTAAAAGGAGTTAGAAAATAAGGTAACTAATTTAAGAAAGTTGCACAAGGTCAGAGAGATGATTAAATGTTAGGTCAGCTAGGGTAGGAGTAGATAAACATGTCCTGTTGCAGTATGTGCGTGTGTGAGACTAAGAAGTTAGTTACTTCTTCCATTAAAGGCCTGGTTGAAGAGCCAAACTTTCACCTCCTTCCTGAAGTACAAATATGACTAGTATGCCTCTCTCTGTGTCGTGGCTATGGATGTTGCCAAAGCCATAAGAATTTTTGGCACATAAAACAAGCTGCAAACAAGCTGACATCTGAGTTGAAAGGCTATCTGTTAACAGCTTTACCTGGCCACTATGGCTTCTAAAGAAACAGCTAAAAACAAGGAGATAACAGAAAAAGGAAAGTAAGCAACGATATCTGTAAACAGCTAAGAAAAACTGGCGAATATGTCCAGAGACTGAAGATGCAAATGGAAGAAAAATAATTTACTGAAATGGGGAGGAAGGGGGACAAAACCTTATTTTAGATATGTTAATAACAGGAAGAAGTACAAAAGTGGCTACTGTACTAAAACAGTAAATAGTGCAGTCTGGTTCACAAGTACAAAGTAAATCCCCCCCCCAAAAAGACCAAATTTCTTAAAGTTCACTTCAAGGGATAAGAAATGTTTTCCCATCTGCTTAGTTAATAGTTTTTAGGGTCTTTTCCTCTATAAAATTGTCCACATCTTTTTTGAACCCTGCTATATTAGTCATTTTGACCATGTTCCCTGGCAACAAATTCCTAAGGAACCTAAGGAAATACTTCTTTATGGAAAGGGTGGTATATATGTAAAATAGCTTTCCAGTGGAGGTGGTGGGGATGAAGATAGTAAATTTGTTAAATAACGTTTTTTAAGTAGAATTGTTATTTATATTTGCTATGTATACGTGTTCTATGTATTAGTTTGTTTGCTTTCTACTTGTATTTTATTAGTATTTTGTATCTATTTTATATGTAAACAGCTTTGATGGTATGTCCTTAGGGGGTTAATCAAATAAATGCAACCTTGAACCCATTAGAATTCACGAATGCACAGGATAAGCACAGAACAATTCTGAGAGAGCACAAGATTCTGAATAGAGTTTAATAATTGATGTAGATTCCATTCCAACACAGAAGTGATCTCAACTTAATGTTTCAAAATATAAATCATTACTACAGCATAAAAATCACATGTGGAAGAGATTTTTTTAAACTAGGTATATACAATTATAATAAATCTAGTGAAAATATTTAAAAAATATATCTAAAAACGAAAGAAAAAAAAAAAAAAAAGAAACAGACAAGAAAGTATAAGGGAACAGTGAAAGAACATATGAATTCATAACCTGAAGGAAAACAAGTGGCACCGTACTGCAGCTTTATTCTAAAATTATAACCATTCTTCATTGTCAAAATTCAAATTGTTGCTTAGAATTGACAAAAGAGAAAAGCAGGGCATGGACCTGAAATACAATGATTTTCCTCTTCATTTCATCAGCTCAGTTTCAGATGCATTATCTACACTGAGATGAAGCTAGTTATTATATATGAAAAGCAAAATAAGGATGCTGGCATTAAGGGAAGGGGAAAGGATGTGGCAAAGAAGAGGAGATGCTTACTTTCTTTAATTTGCTGGTTGATCAGTGCCTGGTCATTTTCTAGTTCTTGTTCTGCTTTTATCTGTGCTGCCAGGATTTGCTGTTTTAAATCCTCTACATACAGCTGCTGCTGCTGAACTTGATGTCGATAAAGAGTCTCCAAGTCTTTTAGCTTCTGCCTGTATTCTTCATGAACCGCATCCAAATTTCTGATGTGATAAACATTAACATTTAGAACAGGAAAGAAAATTCCACAGATAGCTGTTCTTAGAATTTAGTAGTACCCCACCCCCCCCCAACCAGCAAAACCTGAAACTCAGGCGGACTAAAATCTAGAGAATAAGATCAACTGTTCAAATTCAAAGTAAAGGATAAAGGTAACTGGAAACAATTCATATTTCTAAAAATAATGTTCATAAAAGTGTTAGGAAAGTGGACAAACACTGTTTTTACATTCTACCTGCAGTGCTTTTTATTAGCTCATGGCTTGGATGACCATATAAGCTCATGTCAATGGAGGCAAGCTGAGCTAGCTCTGGTTTTTACCACATTGCATGCAAGGAGATGTAATTCTCATTTCCCTACTAAGGTCCAGAAGAAACACAATACATTATATCCACATAACGGGGTAAAGCCAGGACTGGATCAGCTTGGTCCACTTGATATGGAGCTAATAGGTCATCCTACACAAGGTGCCCTAATTTTCAGGATAAAAAAAATAAGTTGCTTCTAAAGCACCGGGTACATCCCTTTAAAACCAGGTCTAACAGATGAAAAGCTGTTATCTAACTTCCACTTACTATCTTCCATACACATGCATTAAAGAGATTAGAGATTATAAAAGAGGATACTGCTTTAATCCAGAGTTTCTCAACCCAGTCTTCAGGACAAACCCAGCTAGTCATTTTAAGTATTTCACCTAACAAGCACAGGAAGACCAGAGAGAATATTAATTTTATAAAGCAAAGAAGTGGAACAGGGTGAGCTACCAGAGGCCCGAACATCTGCAAATCCTACCCAGTTCCGCTTCACGATTAATGGGTAGCATGCAGTAGGGACAAAACAAGGCACTGCATAAAGCACTACCATGAAGCACTATTCTACATTGTGAACCTACTCCAGACTTGGCCATTGTCAGCTCTCATGCAGAGGCTTGGTACTGAAAGGCCTCTAGGACAATGAGGAGATATCCAGTCTGACAAAGGCAAAACAACTGTTCACTGTACTTGGGACAGAACAAGAACATACAGAATGGTGAGGGCCTGGTTCTTAAGCCCAAGGACACAACACCGGAGAACATCATGACATCATGTTCCAGTAAACCTAGCACCAAGACCAAAGGAGAGGGTATAAAATCCATTTCCTTGAAGCTGTTATCAGCTAGCTGGTATCTTATGGGGCCGAGATAACTGCTCCAAGCTGACCACAGGATGAAGGCTTGTTAATCTGTAGCATCACTTTACTGCTTACTTTTGCCCGAATGGCAAGAGTTTACCTGCTGCCCAAGTTCCTGATCGTGGACCATCATCAGTTCCTGCCTACTGTGAATCCAGAGGTGGTGAGTGTTACCTTGTCAGGTTCAGTTGCTCCACAGTGCCTTGTACGGCTTGGGGGTTAGGTGTGTGTTATCTTTAACTACCTTGACAGTTGCCATCATATTGAGTGATTCTGCATAATCTACTGTCTCTGAATACATCTGCCACTGCTGCCAGTATTGTCTAATAAGCAGCTTCTCTATTTTTATAACAACATCTGAGCCTTGTGTCTGTTCCTCTCAGTATTTATACTTTAGGACTGTTTTCATGAACTGGATTGTGAGTGAGAAGTCCTGATCTAATATCCCAGAGTGCTAATTTCCCATTATTTGTTTCTTTATACTTCTCACTCTTTGCTACACTTCTCCCGAGGCCTGGTAAAAATATGATTTGTCTCCACAATGCTTTAGGTCATGCTCACTGATTCCTGGATCTGGACAGCCAGTCCTGCTCAGTTTTTGCATGGTTTTTCAAATGAGCATTTGGGGAAAATGCAGTCAATTTGGTTTTCAGGATATCCACAATGACTATGAATCAGCGGCTCACTACTATTCCCCCTGGTCATCTCAAATTTTGCTAAGTGAATACTAAATTCCATGTTTTGATATTATACTGTACTTATTTTATTCAAAGTGACAAAGAAAAAAAAAACTATGAAAAATTCAAATACAAGCAAGCACCATTTAAATTTCATTATCCTTTTCCTTAGATTATAACATTAATGAAACCTTCTAAACTTCATGCAAACCCTTAAGTAGCATCAATATAAACAGGATCTCCAAGGTTTAAAAATATTCTCAATTCACTAACTTGGAAGATGTGGAGCAGCATCTTAGAAAAGATGTTCAGATTGAAAATTAGATGCCCAAGTTGGAACATCTAAAGTTCCACTAGTATTTTGGAACAGGATCTGCCAAGGTAGAGCCTGTTCTGAAATAACATGGAGAAATGAATATTCATGTGCTGGTTACATGCAGGATGGACATTCATTTTAGAAAAATAAACATCTAAAATATCAGTGGGGCAAAAAAGGTACCTGGGCATCTATGTGGGAGCAGAAGAATGTCCATGTACAGAAATAGCAACATAGACATTAATGTGGGGGGAACATAAATATCTACATGAGCCGTTTTAGAAACATGAACATGCATTTTTCATGAAGCTGTCACAAAGCCCCATATCTCTTGCCAATTTCACTTTTGGGGATGACATCAATCACTGGGGGATTAAGGGCAAGACTTCCTTAATCTCTCCAGTGGAACACTCAGGGAAGGCTTCAACATTGGACCAGGTGAGGCTCTGGCCCAAGGCATCAGTGACTAAGGGATCCAAAATACCCAGCCTCTTATCTCACCTGGTCCACAGAGGTTAAAGCCTTTTCTCTCCCCCCCCCCCCCCCCATTCCAGTCTCTCCCCTTCTCTCTTCCCCCTCCCTGTGGATCTGGAACTGTTCCCTTACCTCCCTCACTCCCCTTCTGTCTTGTAAAGTTTATGTTGGTCACTGGTAGGAGCAGCAGCAGCATGACAGGCTGCATTTGGCCAGCCCATTAAAGGGATAGATGCCAAACCCCACAGGGTTAGGAGGGAGGGGGCATCAACAAAGCAAGTTGGCTCAGGGCACCACTATCCCTTGAGCTGGCCTTAAGAGCACTGCTCCATTCAGCGCATTTTTCTGATACCTAGATGTCCCAGGAAGCAAGGCTAAACCTAAACATCCATCTTTTTGGAAACTGATGTCCATTCCCACCCTAGTCTTATCCATAACATGCCCAGACCATGTCCCCTTGTCATATGTGCTCTCTTCAATTTTGGACATTCATATCCTGACTTTCTAAAATCAGGATTTAGGCGTCCATGCAATATGGACATCTGAATGCCAGTTTATTGATGTCTAAAACCCAAACAGTGCTTCTGTTGTCTCGTTACTCTTTTCAGCACAGTTAATAATGCAAACAGTTGTCAATTTTACATTACACTTCCTTCTTCCTCAGTGCCCGACTAGTTCTCCTGATCTGGTAAACAGACCCTAATATCTTTGATCCCCATTGTCACTAGGTCTCAGCTTGTAGTTTAACTAGGAAAGTCAAACCCAATATGGTCACCTCCTGGGAATTAGGGTTTAGCAGACTGCACAGCAATATCTGCCACTCTGAGGTAGGCACATATTCTTTCATTGCAAAAGAAACAGTTCAAATAGCAAAACGGTACATATGAGCACTACATTTTTAAATATATGAATACACTTAGCTCTCTGAATGTCTAAACTGTAAGGATACGCTCGCTTAGTCCAAATAAACAGATTGGATGAAACACGGAGAGTAGTAATTTGCAGTAATGTTAGTAAAGCAGATTATATCCACAATGTGATATTCTGCTGTCAATTTAATTGTTGTTATTGCAAAGAAAACGCAGATATGACAGGGAGAGAATGTCTGCCTATTCTTTAGCCCCTAAGAATGTTAGAATAAATACTATTGCACTTGTTAATAGTTCAAAAATGGTTCTCGGGTACAAGGACAGTGATGGAAATGTGTATGCAAACTGGTGCCTCTACCAGTAGAATATTTTTTAAGCACAGGTGCATGCTACCTGATATACAAATTATGTGACAGTGGAACTTGTTTTGCAAACAGCTGAAATTTGTTCAGTCATATTCAATGATAATTTTGAGAATCTGCATGCATCCAAATATTTGTTTTCTGCCTTATGTTTTTCAGCAAAGTGTAAATGGTGTACTGCATAGTAAACAAACAGAAATTAAAGCCCTGGACCTAGACTCTCTAAACAGCTATCTAGAAAATTCTCTGGAGTGCAAATCTTTAAAGGGAAAGGGAATGGGACTTGATATACCGCCTTTCTGTGGTTTTTGCAACTACTTTCAAAGTGGTTTACATATTATATATACAGGTACTTATTTGTACCTGAGGCAATGGAGGGTTAAGTGACTTGCCCAGAGTCACAAGGAGCTGCAGTGGGAATCGAAACATACAAAAAGCAGCTGCTCCTCAGAAAAACATGCATGGACACACAACTTCAATAGAGCTCTAAGTGGAAATTGCTATTTCAAAAATCGGATAAAATGTGAAGGATTGCCATGCTGCTTTGTCACCCAGATACAAGCGCAGGCTTAGTTCAGTCTCAGTATGAAATCTAGATCTTTCAGCCACAATAAAAGAACCAATTCTGTCATTGCCCGACAACCTTCACAAAACACAGGACAAACCAGAAATCCCTCACATCATCTGTGAAAGGAATCCAAGCAGCATGCACAATAGGACTACATGAGCTCCAAGCGAGACAAATTTGATCTGAAAACACTACCATTTTTTTTCCTTCCAGTAAAATGCAGTCTATTGAAGAAAGATAAGGGAATATACCAACCTTAGGGTAAAAATCAGTCATCAAAATATCTTCACAAAGTAGACAAAAAGAGGCATGCACTTCAACCTTAACTTTATCATCAGACATGTGTACCAGACTTGCTTATTTAAGCTTCTGTGGAGCTCCATTCTGCTCTGCTTGTTATGCTCTTTAGTGTTTAAGCATCCAATTGTGCAATTCTCCTCCCCTCTAGCCCAAACACTCCCAGACTGATGCAGACTCTGGCGGCTTCTACGGCATAATGCATTCAAAGTAACTATGGCAGCGGCAGTGCCGTACTGCAGCCAAGCTCTGCTTACAACAGCATCCCAAATCAATAAAACTCCAGAGGAACCAGCATCACTCCTCCCTAAAAGCACCAAATTACTAAGGACAGCAAGCAGTTCAAATAGATATTTTCCTATTACTTGCCCACAGAGGGGTCCCTTTGATTACTAACTTTGCATTTGAACTGTTAACATAACCCTAAAATGATACATGTTATACGGATTATATATGACGAAACCAAAAGGCAAGTGTTTCTGCTCTATCACAAGTCAGCATTAGAAGCTGCTTTCACATTTTGCTAGAATGAGGACATACGGCATTAAAGAAGAGCAGCTGTGCAAAATGACCAGTCATAGCTACTCGCTGCTCTTGCCTGCTCATCTATAACAAAAGAACTCAATGTCTGGTCCACAGGGATTCTTTATCCTCCATCCAAAAAGACAATTTATAAATTAGGCACACCAGTCCCTCCTTAAACTGTAAAAATTCTATGTTGAAAAGACAGGAAAATTTGTATTCATCATGCAGAGATTTTGTACCGTTCAAAACAGAAGGGTAACAACTTCAAACAGAAAACACATTACGGTATCCTATTCAAATTACATACAAAAATAATGCCAACAGTAATCACATATTACACAAAATCAAAACTTTCCCTTTAATAAATAACTTCAGCTATAGAAATGTTAAGGAACAGTAAAAGCGCAATGGAACCACTGTACCTCAGCATGGCCCAATAAAGCACTTTCGACTTTATTCATTGGGGGGGGGGGGGGGGGGGGGGGAGGACGAAAGGACAGGAAAAAGGGAGACATTTTCTGCTGACGTCAATTTAAATGCCAGCATTTCTGTACCAAATTACAGATTTTCAAAATGGCACAGAAAAAGACAACTATCCTCTACCCGTGACTCTATCTTTTGTTATTTAGGTCCTAAACTGTGGAATAACCTACCATTACACATCTGAAACCAGACCTTCCTAAAGTCAAGCTCTCAAAACCCATCTGTTTTTCTGCTTCCTTCTCTGGCTCTGCTTAGGATTTTCCCCTGATCCACTCAGGCCCCTACCTCACCCTTTTCCTCTAGATTTTGTACCTCCCTCCTTTTCCCCTTTTTGTTTATACTATGTAAACCGCTTTTATGCCTATGCCCAGGCCCAAGCCTGTGCAAATAAAACAAATAAAATTTATTCT
This sequence comes from Microcaecilia unicolor, assembly GCF_901765095.1. Classification (NCBI taxonomy): domain Eukaryota; kingdom Metazoa; phylum Chordata; class Amphibia; order Gymnophiona; family Siphonopidae; genus Microcaecilia; species Microcaecilia unicolor. Next base: position 138,615,296 of record NC_044039.1, on the reverse strand, counting down.
AGCACAGTATCAGCCCAATTGTGTAGAGGAAAAGGGACATCCAAGACAGGGCATTCAAAATTTGCAAAGTATTTCACAAAAGGTCTGCTGACCACAGAGCCTTTGGTAAAACACATATAAGCCGGGGAGGGGGGGGGGTGGACAACAAGTATTTGGTGGCACATACAGTGGGAACAGCCAATTCACAAAAATCACATACAAATTAATGAGTGGCATCACTAAGGGTTTTGTATATGTTATGGCACTTGCACATGTAAGGAACAAATTTTGCAAAAGTATGTGTCCAAGGGGAGCCAATTAAGAAGTTCTAAAACATTTTTTGCTTTTTTGAAATGACTGCAATTCCCTCCTCAATCTGTTGCTCAAACCCTGGCTCCAAACAAGCACTTACCCCTGGATTCTATATAGCGCGCCTAGATATCCAAACTGAAATCATGTGTATTCTATAACAACGCGCATAACTTAATTGGCTTAACAAGCCAATCAGCATTGAGAAATTGAAATACGAAACAGCAACCCCACTGCTTGAAAAACACTACATTGGCTACCAGTCAAGGCAGGAATATTTTTCAAAGCAAGCACCCTAATCTTCCTGATACTATTTGGAATGGCACCTAAATATATGCTTAACATGTTTGAACTATCCTCAAGAAATGCCAGCCCAGTAAACAGAAACTACCTACTCCTATATCTACCCAACTGCAAAAATACCATCTACAAAACTATCTACACAACAGGATTTAGCTACCAGGGTTCCAAATGGTGGAACTCAATACCAAAAACCAAAAGAAGCATCACAAGTCTCTTTCAATTCAGAAAAGAAATGAAAACCTACCTCTTCAAAAAATTCTACAGCTAATCACAAAGATACCGTCACCTTCCTTTCAAATCTACCTCTTCAAAAAAACTCTATGAATAACCACACAAACTACAGATGCCCTCTCCACATTGCACAACATTATTATAACTCAACATTATTATAACGCCACAAGATCATCCTGTAAATTTCTCAACCTGCATTACCCCAGCTGCAAAGGACTTAAATACAAGATGAGGCACGCCACTACCTTCTCTTACAAGAGCACGCAGACATGGAATGCATTACCTACAGACCTGAAAGCAATCAAAGAAATATCTATCTTTCGAAAATCTCTGAAAACATTCTTCTTCAACAAGGCCTACAATGAGAACTTATAACCTCACTAAGTCCACTCAACTATGAATGCACACCTCCTATAATTACCCTAACAACGCTCTTCCCTCACCCCTTCCTAAGCGCTACACATTACTAACTGTATCTGATATCCTGTTATGACATTGTTATCAAATCTATGTAAGCCACATTGAGCCTGCAAATAGGTGGGGGAATGTGGGATACAAATGCAATAAATAATAAATTGTAAGCCACTTTGAACCAAAATTTGTTTTTGGATAATAGTGGGATACGAGAACACATAAATAAACAAATAAATAACAGCAGCACTTTCTGTAATGTAGTGTGCCAACTTTTAACATGCGCAAGCTGCTTATAGAATACGCTTAGTTGGCATTGATTTCCACGCCAATTTTTTTTTAGGCGCCATATATAGAATCTCCCCCTTAGCAGACAATTACGTGTGACTTGTAGCAGATGAAAATGCCAAAGAGGAAGCATATATTGCTATTAACAAAACAAGGAATACACTAAGGTACGCTCAGAGGATACTCCCTTCAAATCTGTGAATGCTGTCTATATACAAGTATAAGCAATGCCTCTTCTAAAATCACGACATATACACATACCAATTTACACACACAAACATTCTAATACTACCTCTTATATGCTCAGGATTCTATATCTACTTCAGCATCTCAAAGTACAACCGACACACTGAAGTTACTTAAAGTCCTTCATTAAAGTCCACTTTAAAGTGATTTTCACCAGTAAATTAACTGGTCTTTGCCAAAGTGACAAACGGATTAAACCCTACATCTAATTTAAAAAAACACTGCAGCTCCAAGCTCCAGCTGCCAGTGCTTACTGCATAACTAGTCACTCAGAGTATACTGTCAGTGAGTATACTGAAAGAAGCCCCCCACCTTTGTCTTCTGCTACAGTGGTTGAGCATACCCACAGCCACATGACCAGCACCACCCTTAAGAATCTGCTTCCACCACTGAAAAAAGCCTTTGCCTCTGAAGCTGGAATGGGCTTCACTGACATTCCACCCTTGGCCTGCCATTTAGTTCTGCTGATACAGTGTTCTAAGGGCACCTTTCACTTGCCATGGCTCATCGCCTTCCGGTGCTCTCATGGAATTAACAGCCACAGCAGCCCCTACATAGCCCAATGAGTATATGACCATCCTGCTTCATGTGCTGCTTGGAATACTACAGTTTCAGGTGCTACATCTTAGACCTTCCAAGTCCCGCTACATTGCTGCTGCTGGCACTGGCCTATTCCCTCAGGAAGCCCTGCTAAACTTTTAAAGCCACAGTGCCAGGTAAAATAAAACAAAGATTGTTTTAAAATAAAATACATTCAGGCAGGCAGTGGACAAAAAAAGGGAGATACTAGGAGGAAGAGGTGAGATACTGGGTGATGGGGAAGAGAGATGACAGACACTGGAGGAAGAAAGGGAAGGAGAGAAGGTAGATGTCGCGGTGTAGGGGGAAAGGAGAAAGAATAAAGGGAAATACTGAGGGCAGAAAGAGAGGCAAGACACTGAAGGAAGAAGGGAAGGAGAGGAGGAAGAAAGAGAAAAGAAGAGATACTGAGGACGAGGAGAAAGATGGAAACCCTGGAAAAGAAAAAGGAGTGAAATAAAATTTTTGGAGACTGAATGGATAGAAGGAAAAGAAAAGGAAGACACTGGAGAGAAGGGAAAAGGGAGAAAGATTGAGGAAAACATTCATGAAATTTTCATCTAACATTACCAATGATTCTGATACATGATGTGGTACTCCTGACATAAAACTAAATATTGAGTGTTTCAGTGAAAGAGATGTGAAGTCTGTTGGGATTCCCAAACTTTTTATGTTTGTGTTTAATGCAAAAGGATGTTTGGCAAATCCAAATAGACACACCAATGCAGTTTACATGCTAAAAAAACATCTGGAAATTAACAGAACTCCAAAGGCACGACAGGAAAGGACAGAGAGGTAGGAAGACAGGAAGAGAGGTCTAATGCAAACTAGAAGGAGAGAGACCCCAGTGGAAGTGGGGGGAGGGCATCAGGAGATAAAGCACAGGCTGGCAGACCCAATCCACAGGATTCTAATGAATATCAGAATTTTCAAATGCCAGGGCAAAGATATGGGTCTTTAATGCTGTCCATTATTTTTTGTGAGAAGGTTTGGTGCACTAAGGGGTTGGCAAAGTGTTCCATGAAGCTGGAATCGAGGGGGGGGGGGGGGGGGGAAAGCATTATGACTCATGGAGTCAAAGCATGCATGCAAAACTGGTAGAACGGTCCATCACAGATCTCGAATTGAACCTAACAACCAGGTTAGTGTATAGGGATTTATCAAACAGGATAAGTATAAGGGAACACTAGCATATAGGGCTTTGTGGGTCAAACAGACCATCTTGAATTAATCCTGTGAGACATAGGAAGCAAATGATGGTTGTAAACAAGAGGGATCAATTGGTTGAATTTTCACCGTAACATAGTAGCCTAATGGCACTGTTCAGAACTGTTTAGCACCACTTGAGTAGACAGTGTAGTCCTAGCATACTCCATGTTATAATAATTGAGCCTTGATGCCACCAACATAAAGGAGCATTAGTTGGGCTTCCATCCACCAGAGTTTTTTTATCTGGAAAAATTAATCATTTGTTTTCTAATAATTTTCTCCTATATTTACTTTTATTTTCTCAAGCATTGAGCAGGACAGTGAAAAATTAAATCTGAAAATGAATCTTCCTGGAGGCACCCCAGCCAATCAGGTTTTCAGGATATCCATAACAAATATTCATGAGAGAAATATGCATATAGTGGAGACAGTTAATGCAAATCTCTCTCATGAATAATCATTGCGGACATCCTGAAAACCTGACTGGCTGAGGTGCCTCCAGGACCAGGTTTGGAAACCACTGCTTTAAACCTTACCCCCCCCCCCCCCCCCCAAGAATATTTACAGGAGATAGCCTGTGGAAGTTCAGGCTTGACCTGTTCATATTATAGAATGGTTAAATATATTAAAAAGACCAAACCTGCTTTTTAGTTATAAACCACTAAGGGGGGTGTTATTAATGTGGGCTACCGTTAAGACGTGTTAATTTATTGTTAACCCAGGTTATTAGCAACTGGGTCTCGCTGCATAAAATGGGACCTGTGCTAAAATAGCACAATTTGTGGAAAAATAACGTCTTAATGGTAGCTCATGTTGAGAACTTCCCCCCTAAAACTTCCATACGATATATAGGTGTATTTTCAAAGTACTTAGACTTAAGAACATAAGAATAGCCATACTGGGTCAGACCTATGGTCCATCTAGCCCAGTATCCTGATTCCAAGAGTAGACGTGTACTGGTTTTCATTTTGCCGCACGTTCATTTTCCGGCCCCTGAAAAAAAAAAAAAAGGCCCTTTTTCCAGGACACGGTAAAAAAAATGGCCCGGTGCGCGCCCAAAGGTGTGCTTACTTGCCGTGGCTTAGTAAAAAGGTCCCATAGAGGCATATTTTCAAAGCACTTAGCCTTCCAAAGTTCCATAGAAACCTATGGAACATTGGACGGCTAAGTGCTTTGAAAATGAGCCCTATAGACTGCTAGATAATTTTTATGAAAAAAGGTAAGTAATCTAATTTTTTCTCGGTGCGAGTTCTAGACAAAAATTCTTTTTACATTGTATCATATCCAATTTTAAATGCAAGAAAAACTAGACAACCCCATTAAAAACAAAAAAAAAAGATTTTGTTTGAAATTAGAGCTCAGGAAAACCTGGGTTTCAATCCTACTTTTTCCACCGGTCATGCCAGTAAATAGAATGTCCTTAAAAAGTAATTTACAAAAGACTCTGAAGTAAAACACTCTAATGTTTAGCGCACGCTAAAAACGCTACTGCTAAGTAAAACACTTAGCAGTAGCGTTTTTAGCGTGCGCTAAACATTAGAGATGCCCATAGGACTATATGGGCCTCTCTAGCGTTTAGCACTAAAAACACTAGTGCACCTTTATTAAAGGACCCCTTAGGGAATTGAGAATATTCTGACTTGGAGTTAAGGAGAAGACTAATAGCACAGTGGGCTGACAACCAGGGGAACAGGGTTCAAGTCCCACTGCGGCTCCTTGTGACCCTGGGGCAAGTCACTTAACCCTTCATAGCCCCGGAACCAAAGCTTAGATTGTGAGCCCACTAGAGACAGAGAAAATACCAACACGTAATATCTAAATCACATTGGTTGTACCACAGATAGGTGCATTACCCCTTATATCCCAATTTCTAAATGTCTTCTGCAAAATGCAGTGTTTACATGTAATAAAAACTAGGAATTATCTGAAAACTGATTTCCACATCATTACACTGCAACCATAAAACAGCTTTAGCATGGCTAATTCTCTGTGCATTACAATGTAATTGTATCCCAGTACTTTCTTGCTGAGTCTGAGCTCAGCATAACAAATGCAACATTAGGAAACAGTGAGACAGATGGGGCACTAATATTAAGATCCATCAATATTTTAAGGGACGTCCTAGCTCTGAAATCCCTGTAATTCATTCTTTGGCCAGAACAGGAAGCCAACTGACTGCATATTTGGAGTCTATTAAGGGATGGATGCTTAACAGTCTTTTGAAAGTTAGCACCAACAAAACCAATGTGCTTCTGGTTAGGAAACACAGAGTGGGTCAATATTCAAAGTCATTTAACTGGCCAGAAAGAGCTCCTGGCCAGTTAAATCACTTGTTTGGGGCCAACTGGTCATTTTCAGTGGCACCTGAAGTTTCTTCTTCACTTTTTGCCCTATATTCATCATTCTACGGAATAAAAAAGACAAAGCAACCCCATGAAGGCACAAGCAGCACAAAAAAGTAGGGATGGACAAGTGGCCTTCCAAAAAGGACCCAAGGGCTCGCTTAATGATAGTGTTAATATATTGTCAAATTATTGGTGTTGTCGATATATCAAGATCCTACATTCAAAAGGACTCGACACGGACCTGTGTTTTGGTGCCTGAGCACCTGCGTCAGGAGTCGTTCGATCTACATATAAACACAAATTAATATCATAAACAGTGTCATTTCAAATTGAAGAAAATAATATATGTGACAAAATACAACATTTACACGTATATATAAACTTGCAAATAAAAACCATAATAGAAATAAATTAAAAACATCTAAAACGCATGCATAAGCCATTTGTTAAAAACAAGGCAGAGAAACTGTAATTACATATTTTGAGCACCCATTTCTGAAAAAATAAACATTATTTATTTATTACAAAATGTTCTAATCTCTAAAACTAACCTTTTGAAAATCTTGCTGTATCATTGTGTACTATAAAACATGAGCCAAATAGCTCCAATTGCAGCAATAGGATATATCAGTAGCTATATCGTAATGGACACACCCAACTTCCCCCTGCCTCCCTAAGTCCCCAATATATCAACCATACATGAACTCTATTCTAACATAACACCATTTGTTCATACCGGAACTGGCGAATGCCATTACAGTACAATGTAAGCCACATTGAGCCTGCAAATAGGTGAGAAAATGTGGGATACAAATGTAACAAATAAATAAATAAATATCCTTAGAGCCTTAAACGTATCAAGCAAACCACCAATGTTACTGGAACATTACAGTATATTATATTTGAAATGATACTGTTTATATATTTTTTATTTATGACATTGATTTGTGTTTATATATAGATCGAATGACCCCTAACACAGGTGCTCGGGTGCCAAAACACAGGTCTGTGACGTGTTTTGCATGTAGAATCCTGATATACTGATGACACCTATAAAGTTGACCATACATCTATCTTTGAGTGAGCCCTCGGGTCCTTTTTCTGGAAGGCTACTTATCTATCCCTACTTTTCTGTGCTGATATATTCACCTTTGGCACTGATCTTTCAACATTCAGCTTTCTTCCACTTTTCTGCCTCCTTCTCAAACGTTACTTTTCCATTTCTTACCCTCTATCCATGAGTAGCCCTTCCTCCCTCTTCTCTTCATTTCCATCCATGTGCAATATTATTTATTTATTAGGATTTAAATATTCCCTTCTGTCTTTCTTCCATCCTCTATTTCTAGCACCTCTCTTTCTCCCATACCACCTCAGTAATCCAGTATTACTTAGTCACTCACTCTCTCCCTCCATCTGTGGGTCCAGCATCTCTCTCCCTACATCCCTCTCACCAGGATCACCCAACCACTTACATGTCTACCCTGACAGCAATTAAGCCAGGTTGTTTGCCCAGCCCTTGGGACCTTCCTTCTGCTACATCTTGCCCATGTGGCAACAGGAAGTTCTGGGTCAGCCAGACAGCCTGGCTTAATTGTTGCTGGTGAAGAAATAAAAATGGTTGGATGACTACGGAGGGGGGAGGAGGGGAAAGAAAGAAAGAAAGAAAGAAAGAAAGAAAGAAAGAAAGAAAGAAAGAAAGAAAGAAAGAAAGAAAGAAAGAAAGGGTCCAGCATTAGGAGCAAGATTTGTTAGTAGCAACACACAAAAACAAACAAAAAAAACAGAATGAGGGCAGGGGCCACTCTTGTCCCACAGGCCTTGCATTGAAGAATACTGCCTTTAAACTGTAAGTAAAGTTACATGGACATGCTGTCCACAGGGTGGATAATTTTATGAAAGCCCATTCCCACAGATACAGCAACCTCTTAATACTTTCATATCCCTTCCCACCTTTCTGTCAAAATAACTTACCATTCCTCCTCTATTTCCACAAATCAAGGTATCAAAACACTTTGTCAAATATTAAGCCATGACTTAAAATATCCGGTTAGAACCATTATAACTCAGTCTGATCACTCTTTGGCATAAATATACCTATCCAAAATCAGAGGCGTAGCCAGTATGGGGCCATAGGGGCCTGGGCCCCCGTAGATTTGCCCCTGGACCCCCTGCCGACGACTCCCCTCCCACCGCCGCCTACCTTTGCTGGCGGGGGACCCCAACCCCCTCCAGCCGAGTCGAGGTCCTCTTCTTCCCAATCCCTTGCAAGGCTTCCTTCTAGTGTGACGTCCTGCACGTTCTGTTTCTGTGAGTCTGTCGTCCTGCACGTCAGACTAGAACAAAGCCTTGTGCGGGATTGGGAAGAAGAGAACCTCGGCTCGGCTGGCAGGGGTTGGGGTCCCCCGCCAGCAAAGGTAGGCGGCGGCGGGAGGGGGGGTCGTCGGCATGGGGGGTCGGCAATGGCGGGGGGGGGGGTAGCAATGGTGGCGGGGGGGGGGTCTAAAATGTGCCCCCTCACCTCGGGCTCTGGACCCCCCTCCCGCCGAAGTTTGGCTACGCCCCTGTCCAAAACAGAGAAAAAGATGAGAGATCAATCAAAGGGATCACATTACTGTTATTGTTTTTGGCAGAAGGAGGCAAAGATACTATTACAAAAACATATATCCCAGCAGTTGTATAGTGAATGATAAATAATTGCAAATTTTTGTAGAAACCTGAGGGGAAACCACAGGTAGCCTTTAGGCAATCTGAATGGCACCCGACAAACAATGGAGTTTGTTATTGGCCCCTGCAGATGCCTGAAGATTGACCTACAGGATCTGTAATTTTTTTATGGGCTGGAGTTATAACAAAATAGGAATTTTCCATAACCCCTCTCAAACACATTAGACAGATCCTCTTTTAAATTAAATGGTTCCAAAAATTTCACTTACCTTTTGTCCCTTGGTTGTTCACCTCCATCTTGCTCCAAATGATCTTGACTGTGACATTAAAGTAAAAGGAAGGCACGTCTTAGTAATGCAGTACATTCAAAACTTTCTCTTCCATGATTTTGTCATTGATCATTCTATACCAAAGTATTAATTATTCAGTTAGCAAGCAACTTGCCTTCAGGAGGACAAGTTTCACACAGCCCTGATTTGAAACAGGGAACTTCCTGCAAGTTTTCCCTTTGTGACTGTAGGTTGGCATGAGAACATGGGTACCTATGTACCTGTGTATCTTGCACTACAGTCCACCTTCAGGCTTGTTCAATGGGCAAACACAGGATTTATGGGATGTTCAACATACCTTGCTGGAAGAAGTGGAGACAGGTCACGAAAAGTGGAAGTAGTGAGATCACCATCCAAATCCAACCATTCCAAAGAACTGCTTTCCAAAAAGGAGATGTCACTGTTCTAGAGAAAGGACAAGATATGAAATCTAGAAAGATGGATTCCCTTGGAATTGCACCACACTACTACACACAACAGTAAAAAAAAGGAATTACTTTCTCTACTGTACACTGGTCAACATCAGTAGCTCTTCTCAGATTCATTGTACAGAAGGCAAATGTACAGCTATGGGCTAAATAATGCAATAAACATCCATGAAACTGTTAACCAATAAAGATGGGTTACAGGCAAAAGAAGTGGAGATTTAACTGAAGACATTTACAGCATTGCTATGAAAGGGGATATACTAATGATAGGCAAGTTCAACATGCCAGATTTTGACTGGACAGTCCCTGCTGTGGTGTCATCTAGAAGCAGGAAGACCCTGGATTCCCTACAAGGACAACTGTTCCAGAAGACTGTTTGTGAGGAGCTAGCTAAACTAATAATAGACAAAGCGATAGGGCAAGAAATAATACATTCAAGAGTACTGTTTAAAATTTTCAGTGTGTAGGTGTCTTATTTTATTTAACATTCAATGCTTCATTTATATTTATAACATCTATTTATTCTAGAAAATTTTACTATTGTATTTGTTTCTATTAATTATTTTTACATACATACAGTATGTAGTTTATCAGTTGGTGGTTACCAATTCATATATTATGAGTTTTATAATGTATTGGTTTATGGATTTACTATTTTATTATTAGAAATATGATGTTTTATGATTGTATATTTAATGGGGTTTTATGTATTTGTATTCATTATTATCAATGGAGAAGGGTAGCTAGTGGGGTTCCCCAAGGGTCTGTGCTGGGACCACTGCTTTTTAACATATTTATAAATGACCTAGAGATGAGAGTAACTAGTGAGGTAATTAAATTTGCTGATGACACAAAGTTATTCAAAGTTGTTAAATCGCGGGAGGATTGTGAAACATTACAAGAGGACCTTACGAGACTGGGAATCTAAATGGCAGATGACGGTTAATGTGAGCAAATGCAAAGTGATGCATGTGGGAAAGAGGAACCCGAATTATAGCTACATCATGCAAGGTTCTACGTTAGGAGTCACCGACCAAGAAAGGGATCTAAATGTTATCGTTGATGATACGTTGAAACCTTCTGATCAGTGTGCTGCTGCAGCTAAGAAAGCAAATAGAATGTTAGGTATTATTAGGAAAGGAATGGAAAACAAAAATGAGGATGTTATAATACCTTTGTATCGCACCATGGTGCGACCGCACCTCAAATATTGTGTTCAATTCTGGTCGCCATATCTCAAAAAAGATATAGTGGAATTAGAAAATATACAGACAAGGGTGACGAAAATGATAAAGGGGATGGTACGACTTCCCTATGAGGAAAGGCTGAAGCGGCTAGGGCTCTTCAGCTTGGAGAAAAGGTGGCTGAGGGGAGATATGATGGAGCTCTATAAAATAATGAGCGGAGTGGAACAGGTAGATGTGAAGCTTTCCAAAAATACTAGGACTGGGGGGCATGCGATGAAGCTACAATGTAGTAAATTTAAAACGAATCAGAGAAAATGTTTCTTCACTCAACCTGTAATTAAACTCTGGAATTCGTTGCCAGAAAATGTGGTAAAGGCGGTTAGGTTAGCGGAGTTTAAAAAAAGGTTTGGCCGGCTTCCTAAAGAAAAAGTCCATAGACCATTATTAAATGGACCTGGAGAAAATCCACTATTTCTGGGATAAGCAGTATAGAATGTTTTGTACTTTTTTGGGATATTGCCAGGTATTTGTGACCTGGATTGGCCACTGTTGGAAACAGAATGCTGGGCTTGATGGACCTTTGGTCTTTCCCAGTACGGCAATACTTATGTACTTATGTTTTATGTAATTTTAATATTGGATATATATGTTTTCTTATTATGAGTGTATGGGCCCTGTTTACTAAGCTGTGCTGTAGGTGCGTAAAACTGTTTAGCACGTGCTAAAAATTAGCATACGCTAGCTGCGTAACCCTAGCAGCGCTATAGAAATGTTAAGTAGTAGTAGTAGTATTAGAGACACTTATAGGAATATAATGGGTTTCTCTATCGTTAGCGCGAACTAAAAAGTTGGTGCGCCTACTGTGCAGCTTAGTAAACAGGGCCCTATGTTTTGTATATTTTATCCTAATAATTTTTTTTTAATAGTTTTCATTTTTTAGTTCCTATTTTCTTAACTTTTTTTTTTCACAATGTTTTTATTTTAATCATTTATTGTTCATTTGTATGATATATTACAATCAGAAACAATGTTCCACCATTTTGTTTTAAAATGCCCTTTTTAAAAGATTTGGGCTGTTTTAGTTTTACTTTGAAAGTTCTAGTCCCAATTGGGCTAAAGTGCTGTCAATCAAACACCAGCATTTTTAAGTTGCCTCCCATGGATAGTTTCATTTTTACTTTTGCAAGACCATTTGTGAAGCATTTTTGCGTGACTGCACAAGGAAAACAGAAATGTTTTTATTTTTTAATGCTAGATTACCTTTGTGATATATATTCATATTCTCTCTCTCTCTCTCCCTCTCCCTATATATATACACATATGTACAGTACAGTCTTGCTTATTCCATCTTCGTTTATCCAATGTTCTAGACTACATGATATACCTTGGTGACATCAATTGTTACTGCGATACATGCAGGATTCTCTCTCTTTCCTGGCCTCTAGATTAATCAAAAGGCAGCAGTGCTAGGTAATATTCTTGATCACATTAAGTTTTTAACTTTTTTTTTAAACTGCATCCACTTTTGAAACATGCATTCAATATACTTCTATTTTATCCCTCATCCGTTTGTTCTGTTTTATCCCTCATCCATTTGTTCTATATTAGCCGATGTTTTGATTATTCAACAACCTGTCAGTTCTGTTTACGTTGAATAATGAAGACTCTGAGGCATATGTCTCTGACAAGAGCAGTACTATATGGCCTATACAGTGGGTTTTAAGAGCAATTTGTGCCAAAGTCATTTTTTGTCCACACATTTTCTTTTTTTTTTTGGCATGGGGGTTTTTTAGAAAACCTTTGTGCTAAGGTTCTTCTTGTTATATTTCTTTTGAAGCTTGTACTTTTTGGCTCTATGAATGGTTTATCTATCTATCTAGATGTCTATGTCTACATCTATATATAATGTAGTAGTTTGTCAAGTCTTATTTTTAGGGGATTTTTAAGACCGGTACTATATGGTATTTACAAGTGGAATAGTAATATATGCCCATTTCGTCTTGAGGCTGGTACTATATACCCCCTCTAATAGGTACAGATATATGCTTTATTTTTTTTCTTTTGGTTTACAAGTTCTCTTAGATATGTTTGTTTTGTTGATTAATGCATCTGGCAGCTTGTTGGAATATCACATTTTGTTGTGGTCCTTCAGATCTTAAGGTATAATAATTTATGGCTATTTTTTTATTTATAGATTTGGGTTTTTTTCTTGTTTCATTTCATATTTCTTTTTTTTTTTATTTTTTTTTTTTAACTTTCTCTCCCTTCTTTATATGATATGGTTCTTGTAATGGTCATTTTGGTGGCAGGATATTTAACTCATGTCAAGTTTTTGAACTGGGCTCAACATGACCACTGTATACCATATAGCACTTTGGAATAAGCAGCAGAAATAGTATTAGTGGTAGTATCATCATTTGAGACTACCACCACCCCGTGGACTCCTTTCAGATACATCATCTTAAATGTGAGAGATCAAATTACATCTTCCTCAACATCTAGGCAGTGACAATTAGAGATTGGATATTAATGTGAAAAAGGAATCCTTGGTTTTATGTAATTAAAGCTAAGACCCAGAACCTAACTGATTTTCTGAGAGCTAGTCCCCACAGAATAAGAAACCAAAGTATAGTTTTTGCTACCAGAGAACACAGAACACAACTCACTCAAACATATAATCCATACAACTACTTCTTTTAATTTTTTTTATTTCCTCATTTCTTCATAGTCTCTCTTTTTTAAGTTAAATGCTACTGCACAAGTTTTACTTAATATCCTCCTTCTGGTGATTATGACAAATTTGATCATTACTGCAAGCAGTTCCACCATCTTGACCCCTTACTGGATAATGTGTTCCACCAAGAGCTGGTTTTGAAGTACTTCTCCCCCTTGCTGGTTCCAGGACTAGCTTCTCCATTTATACAATCAATACTGTGGTAATCAAAACTCTTATTAGACTGCCAATTTTATTTACCTTTCTAATTTCTGTTAGCACTTCACAGTTTGTTTTTTCATGCTGAAAAAGTCAACTATAGTACACCTCTGACTACCATACTCTTCTCTAACTCACACTGAAATCCTACCCATAAAAATTCCAAATCAGTTTGTTCACTCTATTCCACACTTAACATATTGTCACCTCTTCACTAAAACTTCCATGCCACTGATACAGTTTGTATTGGAATTAGTTTCTTATCGTTCCTCTTATTTTCATTAAGTCTCTCAGATGCCCATGCAAATATATATGTGACCTGCTGAGGTAAAAAGGTACCATACGTGGGGTTACAAACAACAGAGATAAAGGCTATAAAAGTTTGGAGGGGTAAATTGTTACAGATGAAATTTGGGGCCCTGTTTACTAAGCCACGTTATAGGCACGTTAACATTTTTAACACTCATTAACCATGTATGCGCGTTAACTATAGGAGCCTACATGGTTAATGCGCACGCTAATTGTAGGCGCATTAGAAATGCAAAGCGCTTTAGTAAACAGGGCCCTTGGTAAAATTTGATCACAGTCTACAGAACATGAAGTCAAATTTTATCCATAACTTCCTATGAATTACAGAGATGGTTTTAAGTTTGTTATTTGTAAAAAGCATTTATCTGAAAAGTGTACTTTATTGATAAATATTTCTCATTTTTAAAGACGTAATTAGTCCATACTTGAGGCTGAAATTTTGCAAGATTATGCAGTTGATAACCCTCTATCTTGAGGTACAAATAAGTCTCATACCCCACTTTTGGTACCTTTTCACTCAGCAGGTCACAATTATATCTACATATATATCTATCTATATATATATATATCTTCATAAAGTGCCCTATTTTCTAACTCTCCACTCTTATATAATACAGAAAAAAGATAAAGCAGCTCTTAAACTAATGCCACCATCCAGGTTCCACTCTTTTTAAGGTGGAGCCCATCTTTCATAATAGGTCCTACCTTCCTCAAAATGTTCCCAGTTGCTTACAAGTTTAAAACCTTTTTCCTCTGCACTGCTGCTCTGGACGATCAGAATTTCAAACTTCCCACCTAGAATGCCTAAAAGCAAGAACCTTCTTCCTGCACCTTCCACAATAAATTTCCTTCGTTTTCTTGCTTGTGATACCTCTTCTTGTGCTAGCGGGCCCATTGCATTATTTACTTTTGATTGTTTCAACTTGCTCAAACTCCCTGCTGATCGCCTGGTACATTTTAAAGATTCAAGGAAAACAAATAGAGCTGGCTTCACATTTCCTTAAAATGGGAAAGAACAGGTTAGAAAAAGATGAGCAAAGCATGAATCGAGAAAACAAAAACAAAAATGCACTGAACTTACTAATCTTCTCTCTCGCAAAACAGCTGCCTCTGCTGGATGGTTGAACCTAAACTTATGAACTTTACCAAGGACTATAACTGCTCCTGTTAAAGAAAACATACATAAAAAATAATAGTTGGTACATGCAACCTTCCAACCAGACATTTGACATTCAGGAGGTTATTTTATAAACTGTATAAATACCTTAATAAAATTACCTCTTGCTTAAAATGTATGCACAGTACAATTACCTTTAATGGAAGAAGTAGCTAACTTGCTAGTCTCACTCACACACACAAGGATTGACTCGGGCTGCACATACTGCAGCGGGACATGTTTATCTACCCCTACCCTAGCTGAGATAATATTTAACCATCTCTCTGACCTCACGTGCAACTTTCTTCAAATCAATCACCTTACTTTCTAATTCTTCCTACTTCCTTACTCATCCATATGTTACAACTTTGCCTTACTCTTCACTACCAATTATAATGTTCTAGTACATATTGTGTTGTCATTGCAAGTAGTATACCATGCCATACTTTGTATTGTTGTTCGAATATTTTTACTGCTCTAATTGCCTATTGCTCATGTTTGATCTATTCTTACTGTACACCGCCATGAGTGAATTCCTTCAAAAAGGCGGTAAATAAATCCTAATAAATAAATTAGATGTGTACTTGTAAGGAACTTTAAGCAGACATGTTCATGGGAGGAATTTGACAGAAGCATCATCACCATCACTATTTACACACAGTATAAAATACGTGCGTACTTTAAGTACGAACATTTACAACTACTCTTGAGCAGACATATATACTTGCACCTTCAATGCAGGTGCGATTTCTTCAAGATTTTATGTAAGTATTTTATGAAGATATTTAGGTGAGCTGTTATAAATATACCCTCTCAATGTATAGTCTCCCACAAGCAGAATAAATGTGTTACTGCAAGTTTCTTCAGCCAAACCATTACAAAGTTCAGGTTCCCATCATTACAGGACAAACAATTCAAATTCTAGATTGATATTAAAAGTAGATAACATAAGCATTAGACTAATATCAAAAAGTAGGAAATGCAAACTCTACCTTGTGATAAACGGCAGGAACTTGTAACTTCTCGTCCATTGACGCTACAATGTGCTCCTTGGACTGCCTTCAGTGTCACTATCCCACGTTTGTTGTCTATGACGCAGTGGTCCTTTTCCATCCACTGACTCTGTAACACTGGAAAACCATAAACATATTTTATTCAAGTCAGAAAGTAAAGATTTTCTAAGAACTGAACTGCGCTCTTCTTTTGAACATCTACACCATGCAGTGGCTTTCTGAAAGGTATGGGAGATAAGCTATTCTTGGTATTGCCTGCAACTGAAGATTTGATTTTACCAGTGGTATACTTCTTGAAGATAATTATTCATGTGATTTAGAATAGTGTTCTATATGTATTTCATTTTCATTATTTGTAGAATTAATATTCTCTATATTACTTTTACTTTTGACATGCATTTCTCTTTATACTCCAAAGAGTGATATTTTCATAGACCATTTTGTTCTTTATTTGCTATACCACTTTAACTAAAACATAGAAGCAAGCGGATTACAAAAATAGCTAAAAACAGAGAAGAAGCTGAAAGGAACTACTACAATGTTAGAAAGGAAAGTGAGGAAGCAAATAAAACAAGCAGACACAAACCACTAAAAGTATGTGTGTATGGGGGGGGGGGGGGGGGGGGGGGGGGGGTAAAAAACATAAGAATCATATGAAGGAGGGGTGGGAGAAAGGGAGACAAACAAACATGCTGGGAAACAAAATGGGACCCACAATCGGCCTTGAAAGCCAGAAGAAGAATTTTAAATTGCATAAGGAAATGGACAGGCAGCCAATGATTTTTTCAGTCAGGAAATATACATTTTTTCTTCTTTTCAACCCAATGGAAGTTAAAAAGAATTTTACAAAAGGGTCATGAAATGTCTGTTCATTTGTTTGAGAGCAAAATAACCCTCGTAAAATTAAAATTAAAATGGAAGGGGATAAATTTGGAATGTGGGAAAAGAATTTATCAAGTTCATAAATGGGACAGATTGGACTAGGGGGTTCCAGAGAAATGAGGCTGCCTCCCCTCTAACCCCCCCCCCCCCCAAAAAAAAAAAATAACAGTGTATTTCTTTGGGAAAAGGACTTCTAGCTTCTGTAATACAGAAACTTACATACAGTGAAACATTGCGATTAGGGAACTTCCACGTTCAAATTGTCTCTCACTATTCTTTACTCTAAGCCCTACAAACTTTCCCCAGCCCCCAAATCTACCTCTCTACAACTGTCCCACCACCTTGCAAGCTGCTCCTACTTCCAACAACTATCCCCTGCAACAGACACTTCTCTCCTCACTAGTACCTTAGGGCCCTAAGGTTGTAAAATGGCAGTTGTGCTCTGCGCTTGATCAGATAGAGGCTGTTCCTCACTGCCAGTCGGCCTTGACAAAATGGAACAACTATTAGGGAGGGGCACTAGACAAGGCTGCCCGATGTCCCTGTTACTATTTGCTATTGCCAATGAGCCTTTTGCGGCCTGTATTCGGCAACACCCCTCCATCGCCCCTATAGAGGTTCAGGATACTCAGCACAAGATACTACTGTACGCAGATGACACATCTGCCCTCAGCAATCTTTACCATATTTACTGCAAGAATTAGCCCAGTTTGGAGCTGTTTCAGGGTTCAAAACTAATGCTGACAAAATGAAAACGTTGCTGTTTAATGTCACTCTCTCGGTTTTTGAGACATTCCCCTTTAAGGTAGTGACTCAGGGCTTCAGGTATTTGGGCACTGTCCTCTCCAATAAAACAGCAGATCTTTTCCACCTTAATTATGAAAAGATTACAGGCCAAGTCCAACAGGATTTAGACTGTTGGAAATTGTGGGGAGGAGTGGCTACCCTCCGAATGATGGTCCTCCTTAAATGTTTGTTCTTGTTTGCACAGTTGCCTATCGCCATCCCCAGTAAGTATTTTCGCAGGTGGGAGACAATGTGGAGATTTGTTTTGGGGGGGGGGGTGCTGGGAGACTAAGGGTAAAATGGAAGACTCTGATGCTTCCGAAGGGGGGAAGGTGATCCAAAATTTGAAATGTTACTATCAAGCACCAGTTTTAAAAGCTGTAAGGGATCACTACGTGGAGGACCCCTGGGTTTGTTGGGTTGCACTGGAGAAAGCACATTTGTATCCTTACTCCATATTTGAAGTGGAGGTTCCTGGTGGGAAGCAAGGGGCAGACTCACACGTAATGGTAAGCCCCCACGTATTTTTGTCTCTTCTACAGGTGGTGTGGACTGGAGTATGTAAAACGTATGGGGCAAATGGACACACCTTTCCTCTTACGTTTTCTAAAAGATTAAGCGCCTTGGTCCACAGATTACTTTGCAGGAGCAAGGAAGTAGCGTGATCAACAAGCCACTTCCAAAAAATCAAGGAGACAGAGAGTAGAAAATGTTCTTTAATGATATGTAAGATTCAACACGGCACCGTATTTTGGCAAACAATGCCTGCCTCAGGAGTCTGTATATGATGAACGCTTGCAGTTGAAAGTGGAGAACAAAGAAACCCAGTCAAGTCTTTAAAAAGACTGGTGAATGGTGAACATTACAAAATATGATTATATGAGCTGAAAACTCTGGATTGGTGTGAGGTCAGTAAATGACAAAAGGATAGTTGCTGTGTCACGGATTACTTTGTAAGACAGAGCTCAATTGAAAAAAGTTGGGTTAGTTTGTATAGAGACCTTTTTGATCAGGAAACGCTATCATCAATAGGACAACTGCAAGATGTTGGCCAAGACAGGTCTGCAATGACAGCCCACTAGGGTGGAGGCTGTATTGTTTAAATCAGGATCTCAGGGCAAAATGCTCTCCAGAATTTATAAGAAGCTGAGACAGATATCACCCATTGAACACGAGAGGGTGGAACAGTGGGAGATGTGGTTGGGTATATCTTTAGAACATGAAGATTGGAATAGTGCCTACATGTATGCACAGACATGCTCTTAGGTAACCCAATACAACTAGCTTCAATTCCAAATTTTGCACAGGGAATACTGGATCCCAACTCGAGGCAGTTGGGCTGACCCAGGAACTTCTAATTTGTGTTGGAGGAAATGTGGGTTTCTTGGGACATTCCAACATCTTTGATGGGAGTGTCCAGTGGTAAGGCGATTTTTGAAGAGTGTGTGGAAACAAGTCGGGCAATGGACTGGGGAACAAACAGCTGGCTTGTGTTTTGGGCACTGCAGAACAGGGGGTTTCCATTGGACAGAACCCCCCATCAGGCCATAGAGAACATCAGCAGATTTGATAAGATTACACAGGAGCTGAAGGGAAAGGGGGACACACACATTCAACTATGGAGGGACGTGGACATCTGAAGGCCTTCAAATACATAGGCACAAGGCATAGGGCCAGGCCTAGGACCAGGGAAAAGAGATCTCATATTCCAGGAGGCAGCTGGGACAATAATGATCCTGAGCCATTAGCACTGTAAGCATTTGGAAGTTGTGTTTATAGGTATGATGGGTTTTCTCATTTGATGGTTCATTCTGGGGATGTGGGATGTATAAGAGTAGTTAAGATTCCCTTTGTTAATAGTTTGATTGTTGACTGTAATATGGCCATATGTAAAACTTTTTCACAAATATTAATAAACATTTACAGTTAAAAAAAAAAAAGAAGGTTAAGGTTAATTGCACCAGAAGTGCCTCAGAAAAATAAAGGGGTAGAAAAGGAGTTTCAAAACAGTAAAATGATTAGAGAAAATAAGGGCCTCATCCCTTCTGAGCTAATTACTCTGGGGTAATGTCATATATATACATATTTCACTGATAGTTCTTGCTTTTACCCTTTTTTTGTTGGGCACAATCTTTAGCAAAGGAGCCCATCTTGTCTAACTTGGTCAACTGCTTGATTTCTGAGAAAGCCAAGTTGCTTACCTGTTTAGCTGGTCTCTAAAGAAAGCAGTTCACCTAGTCACAGACACCCTCTCACCTCCCTTCTAGGGTTGTTATTCTCCCATTCCAGCTAATCTACTAATTTAAAGGAAGTCACCGATCCACGTTTGCCATCTAGAAGATGAAGACTCACATCCATTTGCCACTGAGCACAGCGGCATGACCCACTTGTTTGGCTGGTAAAAAGATGTTTTCAGGAAATACTTGCTATAAGTTCGGGAATTTTGCTACTTCATGCTATTTTAAATACTGGAGAGTAGGTATTCTCAGAATACTACAGAGTATTTCACCTTTGGGTCACTAGTTCATATCTAGCTCAGACTAGTAGTAAAGATTAAAAAGGCAGCCTTAATGACGGGAGCTGATTGTATCAGTCTAGTTCTAGGAAGACACAGCAAACGTGTTTACATCATAGGTGTTGTCCGATTCTACAAATTCGTGCCATGTACATTGTCACTAATTTGTAACATGAACAAGAGGACAAAAACTGGAGAGCCACTCTACATATTCCCCTAGTTTACCAAGAAATCTGGATGCAAACAGAATTTCTTTCAAAACATATCTTGGACAAGCCAGCATAAACAATAGCTAAATCCTAATTACATATTTTTCTTGCTTGCTGACTACGAGCTAGAGTGACTAATGTGCACTGTCACATCAGTGTAAGCTAATGCCTTTAATCAAAGTTATCTTGCAGCATGTCCCACTTTATGCAATGGGACTTAACTTGTCAATAATATGTGTTAACATGCACATTAGTAACTGTAGCCCTGTACTATTTTTTATTTTTTTGAAGAAGCATACAAGCAGAGTGCTACTCAAGGAAGCAATTGATTTCCACTCTACAAGAGAAACAGAACTGTACCAATCCTTTCAGAAAATGCTAGGATATCAAAAAGTTAACCAATTCCTTTCAGGTGAGTTCCTTCTGGAATAATTTGTGGGGGGGGTTTTCCTCTTACCAATGTCCTGCTCTTGATGTGAATCATTTCGGCCAATTCTGGTTGTTCCTTCCTACAACAAAGGAAAATCAGCATGTTCAAAAAAAGGCAAAATATAAACAGAAACCAAACATCTAAATGTAATGCCTATGTAATTCTGTACTGAATGCAGAAAACACACTGCACGGATACTGAAGACCCAATCTCCACTGCTTCAGGAATACATCTCAGGGAGCTATCTGATCTTTAGTATTCACAACCATGCAAATCTAAAGCTAGATTTTAGTTTGTATATTTTTTCAGTTACTATTTAAGGTATTCCAATGGGAAGCAATAGTATTTTTATAAGGATTTTCTTATGATGCAGCTATGATAAAAAAATATATTTATTTTTTTAAATTTACTATAAACAAGTAATATTCTGTGAAGATAAAGTTTTGATAACACCTATGGCTTCTATTCTTAGATGTTTATAAATTGTAAATTTAGGTGCTTATTTTGCAGCTAATTAGGGGTTCTCTGAAGGCACCAAAAATTGGTGTTTTTGAGCTACAGGTACTATTTGCTGGTAGAATCAATAATTAGTACTATTATTATTCTTAGCAGTAGTAGCATTCCAATGATTTAATATACCACCCTCAGGCAAACCAGCCCATCAAGGTGGATCATAATTAGGAGTCATCAGCAAAGAAAATAACAAAACTGAGTGGAGGATACAAGACAATGTGCGAGAGTGTACTGGGGAAATGAAGTTTTTCAGATATTTAACTGCTTTGATGACTTAGCGAAATGCAGGGGGGGAGGGGAATTCTATATATAGGACCAAAAAGATCTGTGCTGAGCCCCTATTCTATAAAGGGCACCCAACCTTTATAGAACACTGGCATAGCGTGCAGGTCGCACCTAACAGAGAAACAGATCTAAGTCCAGTGCCCAAACCAAAGGCACGAATCGGCACTATTCTACAACTTGGCACTTAACTTTTGGTAATACCCATGACCTGTCTATGCCCCACCCATGGCCATGTCCCCTTTTGGGTTGGCATGGAAAAAGTTAGGCACCAAGTTATCGAATAGTGCACAGGGGAGATCCACGTGCACCTTTAATTAAGCCCCAATTAGCACAAATTAAGTGGTTAATTGGTGACCATTTCCTCATCAAGTTGCGCATGGATTTCCGATCTACTCACAAATTCCCGTGCCCAACTGGGGCACCTGGGGTGATATGTATAAAGTTTTGAAACAAACAAAACACAACATCTATTTTAGTTTTTGTGCATCGGGGTGTCCTATCAGTGTTTACCGGTTAAAATCTAAAATCAAAAGCCTTAATTATAGCTTAAAATCTGCTACTGAAAGATATCTGAAAAACAATATAAGGGCAATTCTGTAATCGAGGTGCCTGCATTTATGTGCCGCTCCTAAGTACACACTTACCGATGAAAGTGCCAGCTGGGTGTCTACACTCTATTCTGTAACGACAAACCTAACTTACCTAGCCCATCAATGCAAGGAGGGTAGGACTCCCAAATACATGCATAACTTACAGAATACTGTACATTAAGCATGTCCCTGCCACATTTAGGTGTCCCCAGTTAAGCCAGTCTATGGCTGGTGTAACTGCGGCATGTAAATGTACAGTATGCTGATACCAGGTTATGCTGGCATTCTATAATGTAACCTGGGTGCCCAGGTACTGTTATGAAATAGGCTCCCACTATAACTTTTCATTTTGCCACTTCATGAAGGGCAAAGCAGCAAGAGCTAGAACCTTGACTCTCGGGGGAAAGGTTGTTAGAGTGAAAATTTAGTCTCAAGGGGGAGTCTAAACCAAGCTGGGTATCTAAGTTATTCTTTGCTGATATTCTTATATTAGCTATTTATTAATATCTAATAGTTGATCGTGCTTCTATTTTAACATTTGCTTTTTTCAGTATTATATTTTAAATCATGACTGCTTTGAGTAGTACCTTATACTTAAAAGATGGAGTATGGATCAAAATTATTCTGTATTGTTTAACAAGGGGCGCTTCAATTCTGAATGCCTAGAACCCTGATGGCAAACCTATGACACGCGTGTCAGCACTGACACGCGTAGCCATTTTCGATGACACGCGGCGGTGCCGCAGTGTGGTCCGCCCTCCCTCCTCGCTCCCGGAACTAACCTTAAAGCCTCCTTTCACGTCGCAGCAAGCAGCAGCAGGGCAGGCCACTCCTTCCTTCCGTATCCTGACCTCGCCTGACGTAACGTCCGCGAGGGCGGAGCACAGAAGGAAGGAGGAGAGGTCTGCCCTGCTGCTGCTTGCTGCAACGTGAAAGGAGGCTTTAAGGTTAGTTCCGGGCCCGGTAGCGGGTGGAGGGGGGGCCTAGCAACCTCAGGTGGGCAGCGATCTAAGGTAGGGGGGGCCCGGGGGCGGTCCTAGTAGCAGTGATTTTTCTTGAAGTGACACACCACCCGAGTTATGCTCGGTTTTTTGGTGAATTTTGACACACCAAGCTCAAAAGGTTGCCCATCACTGGCCTAGACCTTCATATGAAAAAGCAACAATTCTGAGCAACAATACAAGAACACAGGGCCTGCACGCTGCCCGAACAGCATAGTAATAAACTGGATACCTTGTGTTAATCAAAAGCAGAGGCAGAAGCAGAAGTCTTGCAAGCAGGACATCCCATCCTCAGTTTCAACTTGAATTTATTTATCAGTGGGAGCCGAAAATGAGCTACAGTCAGCTCCAGCACTAATACAAAGGGGACGTTTCATTAGTTTTATTTTTTTTTTATAAGTTTGCTTGACCACCATTTGAAGTAAAAGTTCATGAAGGCCATTTTCAAGCTAAAATATGACCCATAATAATTGTTGCACAGTCTTATTCTGATGTTTTCCAACACTTTCTTTGAACGCACTACAAGCTTGTTTGCAAAAATTGTAGAAACAGAAGTTCTTGGATGATTATATCAAGTGTGGGCGTATAAGGAGGCCCTTTATGTTTACCTTTTTGCAGTTCACAGGATAGTAACAGATATCAGAATCTAAAGAAGGCTAAGCACAAAGAAAAGAAATGCAGGATCTAGAAGCGAGGAAAGAGAAACAGAAGTTAGAAAGCTATTAGTGTGAATGAATTGCAGGTTAAAAATGCACACTGATGAGCTGTTGGTAAAAGTTTTATTTTATGATAATGAATGTCTCAGAAGCACCTTAGAGAGCTGCAGTCATTAAGCAGGTGTAGTTGGAATAAAGACTCAGACAAAGCATATTAAAAAAAACCCGACTTTAAAAAGGACTGGTCACCTAGTTAGAGAACTGTCATCACAGTTCAAGACTAATTAAAAAGGGAATGAAAATACTCAAAGTACAGGATTAAGGTAATTCTATAACCGGGTGCCACAATTTAGGTGCCTAGAAGCTATGGGCCGAGCGTTAATTCTATAACAGAATCTAGGTGCCAAAATTCTAATATAGAATTCTAGCATAAATCGGATCAACATGCCTACATTTAGGTGCACCCACTTACACCAAAGCCAACAGCATGGTGGGCTCACCTAAATGTTGCAATGTAGCACATAACCTACAGTATTCTAAAAGTTAACACCTCCCCTGTGAGCACTCACCTTACATTAGCAAACTAGAGGGTCCCTTTTACTAAGCTGCAGGAAAAAAAGGCCCTGTGGTAGCGGTGGGGGCCATTTTTCCCGCGCACCAGGGTCCTTTTTATCGCAGCAGGTAAAAAACCCCTAAAAAAAATACGGCCATGCGGTAAGTTAACTTTTACCACGTGGCCATGTGGTGGGGAGCACATACCAGCACCACCCACTGAGGTGGTGGTAAAGGCTGCCACGGTAACCGGGCAGCTTGCGGCAATGCCAGATTACCGCCGGGTTAGAGCCATGCTATAAAAACATTTTCTCCGGAGCGCCGGAAATGGCACACGCTTGAGCTGGAACTAACGCCAGTGGCTGGGCCAGCAGTAGTTCCAGGATACCGTGCAGTAATCCCGTGTTGGGCTTACCAATGCTTTGTAAAAGGGCCCCTAAGGGAGTTGTGCGCATCATTTATAGAATAGCACTGAGCACATATATAACACTCATGTATACAAGGGTACGTTTACCTGCATACGTGTTAGTATTCTAAACATTTACGCATGCAACTGACATATAAATTTAGGCTCCATCTTATAGAATGAAGAGGTATATGACCAGCTAGCTGCTTTCTGGGAAAATCATGACTAATTCCTGTTGTCCTACCATTTTCTGCCACAAAAGGATGGGCGGGGGGGGGGGGGGGGGGGCTGGGGGAACGGAAGAAATCAGATAAAAGTTTAGTAAGGCAGAGAGAAGAACTTTCATAACATCCATTTATGTAACAGATTCAAAATTTACTTATCACAATGAGCATACAGCACTAATCATTTAAAAAGTCTGTTATTTGATAACAGGAAATTATGTTTTTAAACTTTACTAAGATTATTTTAATGGTTTAGGGGCCCTTTTACTAAAGCTTAACAGGCACTAATGGAATTAGCATGCACTAAATGCTATGCAGCTCATTCTATACCTTTGCATCTGTAGGGGGGATAATGTGTATTAAAAAAAAAACCCTACAGTATATAATCCTAAAATTTTGGTTAAAAAAAAGTTACTTTGTAAGCTGGAACAAATGACAATTTTAGTAAATCTTCTGGGACATGTGACGCAAACCACTGACAAGTGCACATCAGAATTAAATTCTATTTTTTTGTGACCAGATCTAGCATTTCAACATTATCAACTGAGTTTAAAATATTTCCTTCCATACTCTCAGGGGCTCCAAAGGGCCCTAAATGGTTAAAACTGTGATGGAAAGCAGAAAAATTTAGCAGAACCCCAGATTTCAAAATATTCACAGACTACAAATCTGGGCAATTTGATACAGAACAAAAATAAATCTCTATTTTCCTCATAATGTAACAAAGTGAATAAATAAGAAATATAGCTCTTCCTTACAGCCTTTATCAAGCATCCAGTTACGTCAATATTAAAAGTAGTGCAAAGCTAATATTGCAAAACTAAATCAATAACAAATGTAGTCAGCAATAACCATTATTAATACTGTATAGTGCTGTACCATTCTTCACTGAATTATGTCCATAACTTAGCAGTAATTGACGATTTTAACTGATTGCATAATAAAAATTATAGCAATTTAGCTAAATTAGTAAGTATCTCCATTCTATGCTATAACCAAACTGAAGGACTGATTAACTCCAAAAAAAGATGGGGATGTCAATAATGCAGAGTGAAGTGCATAAAAAAGAGAAGTGAAATTTAAAACACAAAGAAACAAAGTTATGTGACAATAATTTTCAAAGTGACTCGCATGGGTGCAAAATCTGTAGGTGGTACCTTCATGCAAATGTTGCTCCAATATTCATAAGTGAAAGTATACATGTTTAAAAAACTCAAGAAAATAACCTACACACATTTACACCTGCTAATTTATATATGTAGTTCTTTTGAAGCAAAATACTTATATACTTCTGAAAATGAAAGAATCCATAAATATGCATGCCTCAACCCCAAACTAGGGAATGCCATATCTCATTGTGGGTAAAGGTACTTATATAGTGGCCCTATTTACTAAACTGTGATAAGATTTTGCAGTCCCTGCACATTAGCTGTCAAAACTTAATGTGCAGTAATTGTAAAACCTTGGCATTAACTGTTACGAACATCCTCAGGGGGTTCCCAATTCAATTAACACATATGAAATGACATTTTACCGTATATTAATTGCACTGCAAGGTAATGTGATAGTTAGCTAGGCCAATTCAGGTGGAATTATTTGTACTGTGTTGTTTGCTATGTCATCAGTTAACACATGGTATCAATCTCCATATTAACCGTAAACCCACGGATTCTATATAGCGTGCGTAAATCTAGGCATATTCTATAATTACGCACGTAGATTGTTTTAACAAGCTGTTAAGCACTGTTAACATGTTGCGTTCTCGAGGGCCTTGGCATTCTGTCAGGTCCTCGAGGCAGGACTGCAGTTCGTGAGCCCTTGGGCCACTGCCGAGGAGCGGCAGCGGCAGGCAAGACCACCTCGGGACTGGAAACACAGAAGAGCAGTACTGGAACTCTGGACTGGAGTAGTACAAGGCAGGTAACTAGAACAGATGAGACAGGAACAGCTTCACCTGCACCTAGCCACCGTTCCTCTGGAGTTGAGCTCCGAAGTGCAGGCGGCCGGCAGGACTTGCAGGATAAGGCAGGAACTGAAGATCCAGAGGACTCATCCTGGGTCTTGGATACACGAGGGCGACAGGGCACGGAACTAGACTCAGACAGTGTGCTGCTGCACAGCCACTAGCAAGACCCAGAAAACAGACCAAGGAACACAAGGTGTACCGAAGCTAGCAGGAGCAAGGACTAGGGCAGCAACACACTAGGCAGAACGGGGATCTGGGAAAACCCACAGGGTACACCCTCTAGCTAGGTGGGGACAGGATACGGGAAATCACCCAGGAAAACACACTAGCCAGACAGATACAGGATACAGGACATACACTCAGGATATACAAGCAGGGTAGGCACACAGGCTAGGCAAGGCAGGACTTAGGGTAAAGAGAGCAATCCAGGAAGAACAGGCCAGGGGTCTTGGGCTGGCAGCAGAGCAAACAGAGTAACCAGGAATAACAGGCCAGTGGTCTTTGGGACAGACAGGAGAACAGACAGAGTAAACCAGGACAAAGGCTTCACCCCAACCCAGGGTAAACCAGGGACAGAGGCTTCACCCCAACACAGGGTAAGCCTGGAGCAGAGGCTTCACCCCAAACACAGAGAAAGCCAGGAACAGAGTCTTCACCCCAAACACAGGTTAAGCCAGGAAGGACCCGCAGTCCACAGACAGACAGTGGCAGGGAAGACCCCCCCACGGAAGGACAACAGAGACACAGAAAGAAACTGGGCTGGAACCCAGAGAGAGGCTAAGCAGTAGTGCAGCAGACACTTATTAACCTGACCTAGCATAAGAACATAACACTTATGTGAAGGCCCTGACAGTCCTTATGAAGGCTCTCACTGATGAGTCACCAGCAGTAGGACAGAAGCAGGAAGTACACTGACCCCAAAGAGAGGCTTGACACACATAGGAAGTGAGCCCACAGGAAAGAAAAGCAGGAGCCATCTTGGAAGCTGGCACAGAGCCGGTGGCAGCCATCTTAGATGCTGGCTCCCTAGAGAGGCATAGCCCACACAGGTGAGGTCTAGTGAAGCAATCAGCACAGAGACTAGAGACAAGACTAACACAAAGACAGACAGAAGCCAGCAGAGCTGCTGGCCCCCAGAAATGAGATAAGTCTGAGGGTGGTCACGGCCACAGACGTAACAGCTCTTAAGCAATAATGAGAATTGGCAAAAATTAGAATTTATGCACATACGTTGCGAAGCGTATTCTGTAATGTACTGCATGCAGAAGCGGAACCAGGTTGACAGCGCAGGGGGAGCGAAAATGGCGCGAGAGTGGACTTCCACTGGCACCGGCGCACATTTTCAGTTCAACACGACGAGAAAAAAAGAGGCGCCGGCAGAACTCTGTTTCGGGGAGCAGCCCCTGGCGCCCCACCTAGCTACGCCACTGACTGCATGTAAATTCTAGCACGTGCAGGCAAAAATGGATAGGGGTGTGGAAATGGGCATTTCATGAGCGTTCCAAAATGTACACTTGCTATAAAATATGGGCCAGTGCACGTAAATCTACACACAGGGATTTATGCCAGCTTCTCAGTGGCGTAAATGGGTGCGCATGAACTACGCCTAAGCGTATAATACTGTGCATAAAGAATACGCTTAGGCGTGATTGCCTAACGCGTGTTAATTTTAGGCGCCATATATAGAATCGGGCCCAAAGCGCAGATCACTAGATCACACCCGTTTCATGCCCCATTCTGCATTAACTGTTAATAGCATCATTTAACTCACTTTAACTGTTAATGTGGCAGACACGCTATGTCCAGCGCTAAGGAGTAACCTAGCTTAGCAAACAGGCCTCTATGTATGTAAATTTACCCACATACCGCAACCTGATACAATCAATGGTATTAAGCCATGCTGACTATTGCAATGGACTGTATGCAGGATGTAAAGAACTACTCATAAAGAAACTACAGACTGCTCAAAACACAGCAGCCAGGCTTATACTTGGTAAATCCCAATTCGACAAACCCCTACGAGAAAAACTGCATTGGCTCCCAATCAAAGAACGTATTACTTTCAAAATCTGCACCCTGGTCCACAAGATTATCTATGGCAATGCCCCAAGTTATATGGCTGATCTCATAGACCTACCAACCAGAAACACAATTAGAACAATACGAACATACCTAAATCTTCACTACCCTAGCTGCAAGGGACTCAAGTACAAATCAATTTACGGATCCAGCTTCTCCTATATAAGCACGCAACTATGGAACGCACTACCGAAAGCCATAAAGACAACGCAGGATCACCTCAATTTCCAGAAATCACTAAAGACCGATCTGTTTGAAAAGGCATACACTACTGATCCAACTTAAGTAACTTGAACTCAGCAACACAACAAAGCTATAACCTGCAATATATCACTCTTCTTCTCTTGCTTCTCTAAAGTTCTGTAACAACATCACTCTGTATTTGTTTCATCACCGGCGGTGGCTAACACCTCACGGTACTATGTAAGCCACATTGAGCCTGCAAATAGGTGGGAAAATGTGGGGTACAAATGCAACAAATAAATAAACTATTTAGAAAATGATCTTCCATGGGTAATGTAATAAAGATGTTTCTGATTGTACAGCCTGTTTTACTGACAAAAAAAGGGCTTTTATTAAATTGTAGGACCACATAAAGTAAGCACATGGAAACAGTACACCTGCTTTTACATCATCTGCGCACAGGCATTGCCAGGGCCTAGCCTGGGTGAAGTGGAGGTAGTGTCATAAGGTACATATTTTTATAAAATATGCAAGAACGCTCATAGAGTACACCCACATATTTACACTTTTAAAATTTTTATTTGAGTATAATAAATTTATGAATGGGTTTTTGCTTGTTATTGGGGATAGCTCTGAGAACCTATTTTCTCCAGCTATGTTGACTTCATAAAATAAGCTTTAAAATGTGCCTTTTTGAACTTCTCATGGACATCCTATTATAAAATTATCCCCCTCTATGTATAAATTATCTGTTAGTGCCATGACAAATAAAGCAAGGCCTATGAAGAAATACTATATAGTAAAATTACATATAGTCCCAGCCTCTACTACAAACTCACACAACTATTGTAGGATCTACAGTGTATGTCTCATCAGCTCCACAAAAGGAAGTAAGAGACAGTAAACAGCGATGGTCCCTGAAGAGGGAAAGCCAGGCAAGAGCCTGAGGACCTCAAAAATTCTGCCACAAATGTTTTGTGGATGAATAGTTTAGAAGGAAATGGCATTATATGGATTTCAACACTCAACCAGTTATCCAGTCCCGGCAAATAATGTTAGAAAATGCATGACACAACTACAGTGTGTTAATATTTATCTGCCACATGCTTTGATTGGTTGGTATACTCTCTAATATTAATTATAAGGCACATGTCTTAAAGTTTAATAAGATTTTGTCATTACTGTGGGTTTACAGACAAAATTAACATGTAGTAACTGCAAAAACTCCACATTTATCATTGGGATTGTTTCCAGCATTCTGCCATTCAGTTAACGCAGAGAAAAATTCTTCACCGCACATTAAGTGAATGGCAGATAACATGATGAAGTCAGATACACCTCCTGCACTGCTGTAAACTACATTAGGTTACCGGGTTACATTAAGAGTTAATGTACATTAACTACCTCCACTTTAATGGTTAAGGCATAGTTCATGCCCACTTTACACCCCAGCAATTCATAAAACGTGATGTAAATTCCGATGCCTAAATTAGGCTCAGTTCAGGTGTATTCTATAAAACTGTGCATAGATTTTAGAAACGCCCATGACCCGCCCATTCCACTCCCATGGCCATGCCCCCTTTTCAACTATGCAACTTAGAAGTTAAGCACATCACATTATACAATACGCTTAGATAGTTGTGCGCATAAATTCTAATTAATGCCAATTACTGTCAACAATTGCTTAATTCACTTATCGGAGCTGTTTGGCTTGCTAAATTGTGCGCGTAAATCCAGAATATGACCAGATTTGAGCTTGAAACGTAAGTCATACTATATAGAATCCGGGGGTTAGGAAGGAATTCAATAAATGGCACCCAACACTAGGTGCTGGGATTAATCCTTCTAAGACATTATTTTATAAAGAGCACACTGCACAGAACGACCTTTACAGAATAGATTAGCATGCATTTCACACCTAACTTTGGGCATGAGAATTTATGGCTGCCAATAGCTGGTGTAAATGCTTGTGCCCATGAATGTCACTTAGGCGCACAATCACAAGTGTTCTATAGCACTGCACCTAAATTCTGGGAATGCCTTTGACCCACCCATGGCCACACCCCCTTTGGAGTTGTGTGCTATGAAATTTAGGCACACATTATAGAACAGGGTGTAGGGCAGATCGGCACATAACTCCTGATGCCAATTAAGTGCTTGTTAATGCCAATAATTGTTAGTGCCTAATCAGCTAATTAGTTTACACGCAGATCTGTGCGCAAATCTGCACGCTCAACTTTGGGAAACCTATACAGAATCCAGTGTTTATGAGCTGGAGTTACTAATGTGCACCAGTGGCATAGCTAGGTGGGGCCACGGGGGCCTGGGCCCCCCCCCCCTGAATTTTATCTGGGTCCCTGGTTTTGCTGGCGGGGGTCCCCAACCCCCGCCAGCTGAAGCCTTGTCCAGCACCAGTCTCCAGCACCGCCATGTTCCCTGTCCTGCTCTCTCTTCCTCCTGACATCCTGCACGCTCCTTTCAGTGAAACTGAGCAAGGTATTTGCTGCTAGGGGGTGCGGCAGAGTGGCAGGGGGAGCAGTGAGGCGGCAGACTAAAATGTGCCCCCCTACCTCAGTCTCTGGCCCCCTCCCACCACGAGGTCTGGCTACGCCCCTGATGTGCACTACTGTCATACTGCCACAGAATCCATTTCATGCAATGGGATCCTAATAACACGCTTTAACGGTGTAGGTGCATGTTAAAGTAAGAGAAAGGGGACAGGATTTGATATACCACCTTTCTTGTGGTTACAATCAAAGTAGTTTACATATTACATACAGGAACTTATTTTGTACCTGGAGCAGTGGAGGGTTAAGTGACTTGCCCAGAGTCACAAGGGGCTGCAGTAGGAATCGAGCCCAGTTCCCCCAGGTTCTCAGGCTGCTAACCACTAAGCTACTCCTCCACAGCACCCACCCACAGTAGTACCCATCAGCCACTCCAGCTGTAAGTGGCATCAAATTAATATCAGGAATAAAGTTAGTTGGATATTTTATCCAGATAGAGTTATCTTGTCTTTTTAACTTTACATGTTAAATTGTACAGCGCTGCGTAACCCTAGTAGCGCTTTAGAAATGTTAAGTAGTAGTAGTAGTAGTAACTTTATATATACAGTTTTAGTGATGCTGGGGCATCACTGAAAATCCAGAGTTAAACATTTAACTTGATGTGGTTGGGGCACAGCTAAATGCTGCCCCCTCTGCATTTTAAACGTTCTGTTTGCCCATTCAATTTTGTGCTATTTCAGCTCGTGTCATGTGCTTTGATTTGCAACAGCACTAGTTCTAAGTTATTTGTTAACAATACTCGGGCCAATATTCAAAGCGATTTAAACTGGCTAGAAATGGCTCCTGGCCGGTTAAATTGCCTGATCGGGGGTTACTGGTTAGCACCCATCTCAAAACTGGCTATTTTGGGAGTGTTCCGGGGGCAGAGTCAGTACTTGTCTGGTTAAATGCTGATACACAGGCAAGGCAAGGTCACTGCATAAATAGAACTGCAAAAAAGTCAATTCCATCTTTATGCAGTGCCCCATAGCGGATTAAAGCTTTGAATATCGCACTAACCAGCTAAGCTGTAGCAAGCTCCACAAACCCGGAAATTTAATGCCGGAGCCCAGACAGTCCCGGTACTGAATTCCCAGGTATAATGCCGCCGGCTGAATATTGACCCCATTAATTCTACTATAATTCCGATTAGAATCCACTTATTGCTTTATTCAATACAGTGCTAGTTTATCTCATTGATAACTCACCATCCTGTGCCCCTTGAATTGATGTCAGACTCACTAGTTTGGGCTACAATTTGCAAAGCAAAATAAACTGAGAACCTGATTAAGTTCCATAAGACCACAGGATCCTCAGCCAACAAAACTAGAGTGAAAGTCATTCTAAGCAAAACCAGTGACTACAAGATTAACCAAAATCGGAGTAATCTTCAATGCCAATAGCTTCAAACTGTCTATTCCACATAATCTCTTTAATGAAAAGTAAAACAAAGACAGAAGGCAACAAATTTTATTTCACTTAACAGTTTATTGGACAATCCCATATCACTCCAACCTCTGAGCACCTTACCCTGAGACGATAAAGTACAACTCCAGTACTAAGAATATCATCATCCATGGCTATCAAGTGAGGTAGGCTGGAGTCTATGACGACACTGGATTTTCTTTTGTTAATATCAACATTGTACTCTTCCATGATGGCTTTCTTGTCTGCCCACTTATCTGTCCAGTCTTTGGTCAGTTGCTCAATCTGGCAAGGTGATGAAAAACGTAAATGTTAATTACAAAATGTTTAATTTTGGTGTATTAAATCTGGATAAGCCAAGGCACTAGAACAAGGGAACATGACCTGAACTTGGCAGTGCCCTTCTTGGTGATCTTGGGAAAAAATGGCCAAATAGCTGGACCACAACATCTAAGGATGGTGGTGGGAGAATGTGCTTCAAATAGCACTGCTAATTTTCATTCCTCCTCCCATTATGTTACACATGTTAAGCTGAAGTTCATGTGTGACCAACAGAATGTAGAAGAGCTAGCTGATATAGCAGCTCATCCTTGTGTTCCTGCCCTCTGCATATGCTGCCTGCTGCTGCAAGGAAAGGAGAGGTAGGGTGTAAAGCAGACACAACTTCCGCAAGTCTCTACTCCTGGGACTACAGACTTTGTACTGAGATGAAAGCTGGAGGGGAAGGCAAGGCAAGGCAAGAACAAGTTGAGGGAAAAGAAGAAGGAAAGAATGGCATGAAGTATTAATGGAGGGGAGTAGAAAGAAGAGATAACTTCTAATTCCTTGAAGCTGGCAACTCAAACTTGGGCTGTGTGGCATCATCTTTCCGCTGCAGGGTTCACCACTCTTTACATGTTCCACAGCAAATGAAAGAGGTCCAAGTATGAGAATGAAGAATAACAGAGAAGTGTTTGAGACAGGTGGGGAGTAGATGAGGTATCAAGCAACCTGAGAGGGTAAAAGAGTTTAAAAACTGGAGGCAGTAGAAACACAAAAGAAACATTCTGGCAGCAGATAATGCCCTCAAAGCCCAACTTCATCATAGATACAACTCTGTAAGAGATCCTTTGTGCTCATCCTTATCTTGAAGAGTGCAAATGCCAGTAGAAAAAAGGGAGGTAGAGAAGCACAGGTGGTGTGAGAAAATGAGAGTGTGGGTGTAGAAAAAACCAAAGAGCCAGAAGGATATAGAGAATCTTTGAAAGAGAGCTGGGGTCTGTGAAAAAGATGTCAATATTGATGAGGGGGCTAAGCAAAAACAGAGATGGAGCAAAATAAGCATAAATTTAGAAACATGTAAATGTAATTTCTAAAACACTTTCAATTAGAATTCAACAAGAAATTAAAAGCAAAAAAGACCCAAAACAATTTACGAGAAAGCTTTACAAATATACCAGATTCACCAACCTTCAGTTCATTCTGAAGCACTAATTCCGTCAGGTTTCCATCTCTGTCATCACTGAAGGAAGGGCTGCAGTTTCTCTGTGAATACAAAGAATAGAGATATCTCTTAACACTTGCATTTTCCTGATTCAGAATTCAGGCAAGCAAAATGAATCAAGTACTGTACTCTGGTTTCAGGTAATGTGAAGGAAGAACAAAGAAAATTGATAAATCCTCAGTCAAAAATACAAGAGACTTCCTATAGAAAAGATCTAGAGTCTGTCTCAGGAAGTCACTGCCCAACTCCAAGTCACTTGGGCTTATTAGTTAGAGTAACATCTCATTTGCCCGGGATGCTTCTTCTACAACTTCACAGATCCCATGATCTCCAGCTTTCCCAATGTTTCTTCACAACAAATCTGACTATGTACAGCTCCTCCTTTATGCAGGAGTCTCCTCAGTCCCTCAGTTAGTTCCATAGCTCAAAGAGAAAAGAAAGGATGTTGAAGGGACTGTGTGCCTGATAAGTTCTGCACTTGTTACAGTGAGCATCGGTGCTTTTCCAGTCAACAAGCAGGACTGACAAGTGGTTTTCTCAAGCTCGGGGCTACTCATTGTTATGGGTAATACATGTATAGTCCATGAATGGCCCCTTCACAGATAATGTGAGAGTTGCTGAAGTTACAGAGACAGGTTGGATAGTACGGCTTGACTTAAAGCACTGCTTCTAACTGAAGACCACTCCAAGCAAAAGTGAGAAGTGGAAGTGTGAAGCGAGTACCATGTAATGGCTTTGTATATACTGTGCAGTGAAGCAAACTTTAAGAGAGCTAGGGTAGCTGCAGTGGCTCCAACTTGATGATGATTAATTTTACAAGTTAGAGGTGCACCACTCTGTTCACAACAGATATTAGCAAACTGGATAACGTCCATGTAGCCACTCAAATGTCACGTCTGTTGGGATTGAAGCAGACAACTGAGCAGGCTTTGGATAGTAAAAAATCTTGCATACTAACTACAATGAACAGATTCTATCAGAGTGTGGAGGAACCTCACACACAGATGCTTGTGCCATGTAGGGTAAAATGTAGTAAACATTATTGCTTCACTCGTATGGAAAGAACCAACCAATTTTAGTAGGAATTTAGGATGAGTACACCGAACTAATTTGTTATGATGAAACCAACTATACAGGTCCACCACAATGATTTACATAGCACTCTACTAGCTCTAGCAGGCTAGTTCAGTGGTTCCCAAACCTGATCCTGGTTTCAGTGTATCCACAATGAACATTCATGAGATAGATTTGCATGTAATGGAGGCAGTGCATGCAGATCTCTCTCATGAAGATTCATTGTGGATATCCTGAAAACTTGACTGGCTGGGGTGCCTCCAGGGCTGGGTTTGGGAACCACTGAACTAGCCTGCTAGGGCTAGTACAGTGCTATGAAAATGATTGTGGTGGTCCATTTTTGAAACTTGAAATGGATGGCTAAGTTTAGTTTATGGCAAGCACATCCCCTGCAGCCAAGTGCTAGTAAATAGATCTACTTGAGCAGTGACCCAAACCCGAAAAATATTCCGCAAGCTTCAGTAGTCCAGAGACCATTCATGTGGCTGAAGAACTCTGCTATCTTGGACCATCAGTAGCATATCTAAGCAGTTTACAATCAAGAGAAATAAAAGAATGCGGAGAACATAAGGAAAGGCACAAGGCGCCGCAATAGGAATTGCACCGGGTTTTCATGGTTCTCAGCTGACTGCACTAACCATTCAGGCTACTCCTCCGGTTAGTACTGTGTTTCTGACTTTTAGATGGCCCAAATAGCATGTGACACCTGTACTGTTTCCAAGTAGAGGATAAGAACATAAGAACAGCCATACTGGGTCAGACCAATGGTCCATCTAAAGCAGTATCCTGTTTCCGTGGCCAATCCAGGACACATGTACCTAGCAACATATATATATAAAATTCTCACCTCCAATTCTGAAGCTCACTGTGTGCCATGGAAACAATGAAGCCCTGTACTGTTGTAGCCTGTCAGCACCACTCACTCTCACTCATACACCCGCCCTAAGCCACGCTCCATCTGGACATAATTCGCAACCTCAACGTTCTAATGAAGCCCCCAAGCTCCACCCACTTCCGTGAAGGGTTCGTTACTTCGTGGTGGTGAAGCCTCTCCACTGACCATGTCTCTCTGTCATGCCCTCGCGTCGAACGTGATGATGTCCAGGGTGCAACAATTTCCATCAACGACAGGAACGCTACGGAAAGGGAGGTGCTGACGAAAACAAAATGGCGCCGAAAACGAGCGTACACACACACCACAAAACCGCTTCGGGGGCAGGCAGGCAGCCAGAGAGACTCAAAGTCGGAGGGTGCAACGGAGGGACTTACACTCATACTGTCCCGCAAACACCTGAACGACAACTTGCACCTCACAGGTTTGCTTTCTTTTGAGTGTATGCTGATGACGGCTGCATGGGGCAGGGGAAACAGAGATTAACCAAATTGCCTTCCTTGCTTACACTGCACTACATAGCCTTATCTCTACTCCTGTCTACAAACAGAGAGGAGGGAGGACTGCATGCAACTCGGAGGGGACACAGGGAGAGACCAGGGGAGGGGGGAACCTTGCTAGCGCCCGTTTCATTTCCTACAGAAACGGGCCTAGTATATATATATACACATATTATTATATTCACACACACACACACACACATATATACATATACATATAAATATACACACACACACAGTGACAGTATTTATACATTTGCCACACAGTTGATGGTTCTTTGAATATGTACCTCTGTATATTAAATAAATAGTACAATGTTAAGTAGTGGAACAGTGTAAGAAAGCTATGACACAGAAGGCAAATAATTTTTGAAAAGAGGTCCTAGGTATTTTGAGGACAGGTAGGAAAATATATAAAGAACTCACCAGTTCAAAGCTCATGAGCATGTTTTTCAATCTGTCAATTTCTTCTCTAAGTTCTCTAATGAGTTTCACATTGGCATCCTGTCAGAAAGAAAGCTAACTGTTATGGGAAAACAGAATCAACCAAAGTCAGAGAATTTTCATGTCACATTATTGTCCCACTAAAATAAATAAGTTTTAAACAAGTATGCACATGACAGCATCCTGGCAAAGACTTTCGGACTCACCTCGTTCACTCGAGGTTTATTAATAATGTTTTTTGCATTTGATGCATAGCGCAGGGCACTCATGGTCTCGTTGTAACTGGTACTTGCAGGAGAAATGGCTGCAATTGTAGAACAGAAATGAATCAGGTCGATTTACAGGAGGGGAGAGCAGATGAGACTAATAAAGAAGCATCTGAACATTAATCCCATGTTCTATAGCTTGGTATCTAGATTTAAGCACCTAAACTTACAGAAAACCAGCAACTTACATGGGTAAGCGTAACACTTAACACTTAAGCGTAACTGCTAAGTGGCGCTCAGCACTATTCTTTAAATGAGACGCACAACTCACTTAGCACATAAATGCAAGGGGGCATCCACAGAGGAGCAGCATGAACAAGTCCTAGGCGGCACCAACATTTACACACATAACTTAAAGAATGCTCTAAGTTACGAGCTACAGTGCAATATTTAGGTGTGTGCATTTATGCCAGAAGTTTGTTCTGGTTTGTCTTGCTTTGTTACCGGCTTTGAACTATAACGCATTAGCGGGATATAAGCTTGTATGGTATGGTATTGACATGGTGTAAGTGGAAACGTCTGCATGCAGGCTCACTGATGCTGACTTACACTAGTGTTCTATAATGGAATCTTGGCATCCAGATGTTGCTACAGCATTAACACACAGCATGCTGCATCAAGGTGCCTAAACTGTGGCACCCAGTTACAGAATTACCCTCTAGGGAGGTAGTTCTATATGGAAGCTTGCCCTTTTAAGTGTTAAGTGCCCACTCTTGAATATTTTAATCACTAGAGCACAGATGTGGTAACAAATGCATTTAAATAACCCCTTATAGAATGCCAACTAGTTGAAAAGCACACACCATGATGGGATGGGCACATGCTGATGGGCATGCCCAGGGTTCAAGTTTGGGTACAACGTGGGCAGAGCACAAATACACACATAGATCACAAATTACTACAATTTATGTGCATACATGACAAATATTGGGGCAATCATTTGTATCTACCCTAGGGTTGATGTGCCTGCCACTTAAACACTAGTATTTTATGAAGAAAAGAAGGTGCCCTTTTAAAAAATATATAAAATAGTACCTAAATATGCTCTTATCATAGATGCCCTGTTATGAAATTAGCCCCCATGAGGATAACTTCTTACGTATTTATAAAGGCAAGAGAGACACCTATGTACTTTTACAAGAGAGGCTCAAAGACCCCCAGTAACACACAAATACTGTCCAATAAAGGTGTACATGTACTTGCTTATTTTACACAATATGCATGTACACTGCAACTCCGCCCCTGCTATAACCCCAGTACATTTAAATACACTCCACCTTATCAGTGTGCACACTAAGAGCCCTTTTCCAGGTGTAGAACATGCTTTACAGAATTACTGCCAAGCTAGCAATTTTTCAGTTTGGGAAATTTGGCATGAGATGGAACAGAGAACATATCTTTAAAAAAAACACTAACACAAAATTAATCATAATTTAAGTACTCAAATGCTACTTTTCTTTTGAGCAGCTTTTACAATATTCTTTTTGCTTTTACAGTCTATACACTAAACAGCAACCGTGTATATGTGGACACTATTCTAGGATATCTGGCACTGCCCTACATACATAGCTAAAGTGTCTTTTGAAAGGGTAAAAGCTGCAGCTTAAACTCTGTACATTCATTTTTTAAAATGACCAAAGTAAGAAATACCCAATAACGTTTACAGGAGTTACTGTGAAAATGGCCATGTGCAGTACACATGATAAGCTTGGACCAGGGATCCCCCTCCTTCAGCTCATCTCCCAGCGGAAGGAGGGAATGGAAAAGAAGAGAATGTGTTCCCTAGATGCACAGTTCAATGTTCATTTCATAATACCAAACAATTTTATTGTTCACAAAAATTCAGACTTGTTCAAGAAAGCAAGCAAAAACATCTTTACAGCGGATCCCCTTTCTATTGACTTGGAAGGGGACGAAGAAGAAAATATTCCTCTCCAAGAAGGGTTCCCTCTCTTAGGCAGGCAAACAAAAGAGATTCACTGCAGGTCTGGGTATTCCCAATAGTTATCACTTAGAATTTTCTAAAGTTGAACTAGCCAACTTTCTTGTCTAATTATTTATTTTTAATTTATATCAAATAAAGAAATCAAGAAAATTTAAAGAATATAATTGTCAGAATGTTAAAAAGATAGTGCCGATGTAATACAGGACTTCTTTCAGGCTAGCAGTTTCCTCTTCAGCTCAATCCAAGCTAGGGCTGGGATCTGACAAGTTTTCATTGGCAATCATCCTTGTTTTATATCCCCTGCCAATTCACTTAGCAGCAACAATTCTCAGCCAGATGTTAAGCACTAGAGTTCCCTTCCAGAACCATGCAACCACTAAAACCCAGCCACCAGATGCTGTCATTGTACAATGATCAGGACTTTTTCCCAGGGATTGCTAACACTGACTTCACAGTATCCTAAGCCCCAGCAGACCTCACTCAGGAATAGAAGCCAGGTCCCTCCAACAAGCCAGAGGTAGTACTACACCTGAGCCTCCACAGCAGTGAACCCAAACTGGGTGGGCCTAGGCCCATCCAGGCCCACCCGTGGCTACGCCCCTGCTCCACAGTCACCAATGACAAAGGGCTTCTCAAAAGCATATACAAGAAGGAAATCAATCCAGAAAGTTGGACTGAAATGCTGTAATTTTACGTTTGAAATTATGTAGATTTGAAACACAGTAAATGTCAGAAGTTAAAGACCTGTATGGTCCATCCAGCCTGCCCAACAAAGTAGGCTATACCACTCTATGCCGTGGACTGGTCTTGGTGGAAAAGGGGTGCATTCTAAGCAATTGTATTAGTCCCTCAAGCCACCAGGGGTCCAAAGCTGCTAGGGGCACAGGCTTTCAATGGGCTTTGTAGCCCCAATTTCTGTCTTTGTCCTGGCATGTCTAATGCTGGTCCCAAGGGACAGACAGATAAGGACAGGATGGGCAGGACAGAATATGGAAACAGGTTGGTGTAAGGATTGAGAAGAAGACTTGAAAGTATGGGCTGTGGAGCGGGGGAAGGGCTGGTGGACAGGCAAAGGGGAGCGAGAGAGAGAGAGATGGCGACAGCCTATGGGAAGACTAATGAAGATGGTTTGTGGGGGGTGGGGGGGAATAAGTGGAGAGAGAGAGAGACCAATGTTGTTGAGGTCGGAGGAGACAATTAGGTGACGATGTACTGGAGAGCTCCAGACTTTCTGAAGGTTAGTAAGTGGTCCACATAAACAGGTTGGAGAACACAGATATAGTTAATGTAACAATCCTGTATTTCTTTTTTGATAATTTGCATCAACAGGAACATTTACAAAAAGATGGAACTCACTGGCAATCATGATGGTCTTGGAGTTCCCACCAAGGCTGTCTTTTAGGAGCCAGGTCAGGACAGAGTCTCGGTATGGAATGTATGACTGCCGCCTGGAACCACCAATGCTTCCAGCAGAGTGGCTGCCTGGAGAACAGCTATCCCCCTCACTTGTAATGCTATTTATGCTCTGGCAACTGCTAAACATCTGAGAATTTTGTGCTAGAAAAGATGACAAAAACAAATTACAAGAGAAAAGACAAATGGGCATTTTTCTACAAACTTCTTCTGAAATCTGCAAAACTTGTGCATTGGAGAAAACCTTAACAGAAAACTGTCATGAACTGATGTCCAAATGCAAAACAGAAACCTTCATTTTCATGCTGGCGATTATTTTATTAATTTTTTTTTCATTCTGAATCCAAAATGACTAATATTTAGAAATAGACAAGATTAGGCCCTTGACTGAACACGAGATGTATGTTTGCCAGAAATCAGCCTGCCTAAAAAGTCTAACGATGGGTCTTCTGTTCCATTCATCAGAACAGGGCCCAAGCTGACCTAAGAAGCTACTCTAGCTTATAGGCACAAAATGGGTGCACCTATCAGCTTCATAGCTAGGAATTATGTTTATATTTGTTACAGTCTTGATATACCACCTTTCTGTACACAAGAGCGGCTCACACATCCAATATAAAAATTAAAAATACTTATAATAAAGAAGAGAACCGCTTTAACATAAATGTTGCAGAGCTCCCCAACTATGCATTCCACACCCCACAACCCTCTATAGTGGGTCCTCAAATGCAAAAATATAAAACATGCAATTTAAACCCCTTCTTTAAGTTTAGAACATAAGAGTAGCCATACTGGGTCAGACCAATGGTCCATCTAGCCCAGTACCCTGTTTCCAACAGTGGCAAATCGTGGCAACACTCCATGCTACCAATCCCAGGGCAAGCAGTGGCTTCCTCCATGTCTCTCTCAATAGCAGACTATGGATTTTTCCTCCAGGAATTTCTCCAAACTATGCTCAACATTAAGAAAAGCAGGAAGAGAAATTCCATAGAGGAGGAGCTTAAAAGTAAAATGCTGAAAGACACATGCTCTCACACCGAGCTAGAAACCAGCCTATTTTGATTCAGGGATCAAAACCTCAGATGGCAAACTTTTGTTCTATATGAGATTCAACCAAGCAGTTAGTCTGCCTAGTTGGACAATAGGACTGCTATTTTATAAACTGATAAACACTGAAATGTACGCATAACCCAGGAAATTTAATAAGTGTCTGTTTGAGCATAACAAAGTAGGTGCTCAGAAATCATTATTTAAAGCACTGGCCACCGCAGGCTGAACTAGAACCAGATATTCAGTGCTGGGCCAAACTTGGGTACTGGCACTGAATATCTGAGACTTTTGGAACTGCCGGAAGTTATTTGGGTACAGCTGATATTCACTGCCAGCACCTGGATAGCTAACTAGGCATAGTTAAAACTGCTTTTTATGTAATCTTACTTGCCCAGTTAGTTACCACCATAGGCACTGAATATTCTGGCAGGCTATTTTTAACTTATAAAGTCACACAAGTGCATATAACACAGTAACATAGTAGATGATGGCGATAAAGACCTGCACGGTCCATCCAGTCTGCCCAACAAGATAAACTCATCACATAAGGTATGGTGCTTTTATATGTTTGCTTTTATATGCCTATGTGCCTTCCCTGTCTAGGCACGGCTACAAAATCGCATTGCCTGCAGTATACTACATATATTCTGCTGCAGTGGAGTAGCCTAATGGTTAGTGCAGTGGGCTGAGAACCTGGGGAACTGGGTTCAGTTCCCACTGCAGCTCCTTGTGACTCTGGGAATGTCACTTAACCCTTCAGTGCCCCAGATACAAAAATAGATTGTGATCCCAATAAAGACGGAGAAAGTACCTGCATAGAATAAACCACTTAAATCAAGTCTATGACCCTTTACCCTGATTTTATTTCCTGTTGACAATGCTGTCCCTCACTACCTTATTTATAGGGCTGTTTATTAAAGTGCAATGAAACTGTGATTAAACACACAATTTTAACGCACTTTAGCTATCAAAGTTATTCACTAATCTGTGGTACATGAGTACCACAGCTAGGTGAGTACCACAGTATGCATTTCTGCAGCTGGGAGCACACAGAGCTTATCTCCTGCAGCTCACATATCTCAGTCACCTAAACCCCAAATCTTAAAAGGGCAGACAGTATACTAACAGGCAGCTATTGACCTAGGCAAAGGTTACTCCCATCTAAGTACAGTCTTTTCCCTCAGTACAGCCCTTTCTGATTGAATAGCCTAGATGCAGGAGAATTGGAAGTTGTCTATCTGATATACACTAACTCTAGCATAGCATTCTATCCTGTGGTAGTGGCGGCTTCACCATTCCTCTTTTCTTACCCAGAATTCCCTTCTCTCTTTTGTTCTTTTCCCACTTATCAGTCCTGCAGCTTCCTCTTTTCTTAGTCTGTTAACGTCTCCCAAGACAAATGACAGGTGAGAAATTTGCAAATGTTCTCCCTCCTCAAGCCTTATCACCACAGCTGTCCTCCTTTCCTTGACTTGTCCCCTCTAAGACCCCAGCATGTGCTCTCCTTATTCCTCACCCTATAGCCCAGCAGGCTTATCCCCATTTTCCAACTCCAGCTAGAACGCCTCCCCCCATCCACCCTCCCAGGCGCCACTGAGAACTGCCCCCCAGCTCCTGCAAACACTCTCTCCGGGTCAAACCCTCCTCAATCACCAGCAAGTACTCTGTCCAAGTCAACACCCTCCTTCCATTCACCAGCAAACACTCTCCCTTCTCTCTCCCCTCCCAAAAAAATTCTCAAGATTATGACTCCTACAGGCAGAGGATCAGTGAGGAGGAGTTTTCCCAGTAATATGATAGCAGGGAATATAGGGCCCAGTTTTGAGTACATTGAAAATAGGATCCTTGGCATGTGCGTATGTTGTTTATGCCTAAATCCAGCCCTTCCTGCTCCAGCAAGCATTTTCCTCTTTCCAACCATCATCCAATCCTCAACATCATTTTCCCCTTTCCACCTGCTACAAACCACAGCAAGTACTCCACCTCCCACCTCAGTCTCTAAATCTAGGTCCACCAACCTAGGGCACCTCCTCTTTGACGATGGCTTAATAATTCAGGGGATTGACAATGTCTCTTCTACATGACATGGCATTCTCTTTCCTACATGGGGCTTTCCAAAGCAAGGGGGCCAAGCGCTGTCTATATTCTGACTTGTATCCCCCTTAAGGATAGCACTATCATTTCCCATTTCCCAACTCCACCCCTATCTCAATGGGCCAGAACTCAAGGAGAATCTGGACCCATAATATGGCAGAAGTGATCCCCAGTCACTAATGGACAACCAGTGCCCATACTTAAAATAG
Source organism: Microcaecilia unicolor (assembly GCF_901765095.1). Lineage (NCBI taxonomy): Eukaryota > Metazoa > Chordata > Amphibia > Gymnophiona > Siphonopidae > Microcaecilia > Microcaecilia unicolor. The sequence continues at coordinate 138,570,760 of NC_044039.1, read as the reverse complement.
TGCTGGCTGATTCAAAGTTCCCCTTACACCTGGTACTCTATTTGCATTTCACTGTATCTGCAGCAGATTTAGAGTGGATTATCAGAGATCATTTCTGGAATAACTATTTACCCTGGTTCATGGATTCACTTCCTCATTTTCAATTGTGAATATATAGCAACAGACAGTGCAGGTTAGTAAAAGGAGAGAGTAGTACAACTCAAAAATTCTCTCGGGGACAGGGAGATTAAGGAAACTATACCTAATGCAGAGATGACAATTCCAAGAGTAACCAGGGACTTGTTAATATTGGAACCTTCTGTAAGACGATCTTTACAGTAGCTGGGAGAAGCTCTCTCACTAAAATATAAATCAGAAGAAAGCAAACACTGAAAAAAATCTTTAGCAATCAAACAGATGTCCATTTTCTTCATTTGTTGGAGCCATTAGCAAATGAAAGTGATCAAGTTTCTTCTCACTAGTTTCTTTAATGGTGGTCCAACCTTAATTTTAGCACAATACCCTTGAACCTTGGCATCAAAAGCAACATCTCCTCAAACACTGGAAACAGGCAATCATGCCACCTTTGGAGACTGCTTTTAAGAAAGTGGATTATTATTGTTTAATGTCACAATTGACAGCTTGGCAGTCACCAAAAGAAGGTAGCCACTCCACCCAAGGAAAACGCCAGGCATAAACAGTAAAGTCACAGATAGTGTCCAAAGGAGGTCTTTATTAAAAAAAGTAATATTACTTTTTTTGAATAAAGACCTCCTTTGGACACCATCTGTGAGAGGCTTTTCCTTTGCTCTACAATTGACAGCTTGGCAATATGGTAGAATTATTTCATACCACAAGAGTTGGGAAATTTACAAGGCCTGGAGAGGTGAATCAATGAATGATAAGACTTCTTTACATCTATATAAAAAGATACATTTGGACTACATGAAGAAGATATGGATATATTATATAAATAGAGGAACAAGGGATACTTTATTGTATATTTCTTGAAAGAAGGTTAATTTGCTTGTATATATTGCAATGTATGATAAATACACGGGGAAAAAAAGCGCCTTCTCCTCTCCCACTAGATCCTACCCACCATCAAACTGATGGAGGAATAATTTTTGAAGTGCACATATCCCTTGCTCATGGTCCATTCTTAGTTTTCTTAGTGGAGGAGTGGCCTAGTGGTTAGGGTGGTGGACTTTGGTCCTGGGGAACTGAGGAACTGAGTTCGATTCCCACTTCAGGCACAGGCAGCTCCTTGTGACTCTGGGCAAGTCACTTAACCCTCCATTGCCACATGTAAGCCGCATTGAGCCTGCCATGAGTGGGAAAGCGCGGGGTACAAATGTAATTTAAAAAAAAAAAATTTTAAATAGATGCCTTGATATTATAAACATAGGCACTTTTCCAGTTAAATTTCAAATGTTCTTGAGGTAAACTATGCAGCTAAGCACAAATGTATTTCTACATCATTATATAATTCATTGTAAATGCCTTTCAAGCTACAGGAATTACACTTGAAACCAAAAATATTTTTAAAATTTCTCCACAATATTCATTACCTTCCTGCAAGATCCACTAAATTGATTTTGCTAATAATTTCAGAGGGAAGATTGTTCTCCAGTATAGCCTGGAAAATAAAACAAAATTTTCAAAAAAAGTAACTGAACATTCAAAATGCACACTTCGCAAAAACTGTTGATTACGAGCATGTCACTATGGTTAAGAAACCAATGACTGAAAATTTCTATTAAATTCTCAGTCGATCAAACAAATTAATTGCTTATGTGCTACACGACACCTAAGTTTTCAGAGTACAGTAGTAACTGGTGGATTAACATCCTAGGGCCTATCACAAAACTATCAGTTTCAACTCTACAACACTGCCTACCATAGAATGACAACACTTGGAGAATGAGACTGGTGTTGAGGAAAGCAGACACTGAACAAGAAGAATAAAGTATTGATTCGATCTCACAATACAAATGGTAGAAAATTAATGAGATCTTCTAGAGCACCCAGGTAGTTTGCAGTTCCCAGAGCACTTTGTACCTACAGAGCTACAAGCTGATTTTCTAAAGAAATTTCTTGCAAAAATCTGGAAGCTAGCAAGGCCAACAAAGTACATTTCATCTGCTTTATACCAAGTACAAGGTATGTGCAGTAAAGTACAGTGAGTGATTTTAGATTTAAATCCTCACATATACTTTGCCTTCCCTGTCCAACCTCTGCCCCACCCCCTTTTTTTAACCAAAGGAGTGGAGGAGTGGCCTAATGGTTAGGGTGGTGGACTTTGGTCCTGGGGAACTGAGGAACTGAGTTTGATTCCCACTTCAGGCACAGGCAGCTCCTTGTGACTCTGGGCAAGTCACTTAACCCTCCATTGCCCCATGTAAGCCACATTGAGCCTGCCATGAGTGGGAAAGCGCGGGGTACAAATGTAACAACAACAAAAAAGTAAAAAGAAAATGTGCAATTTTTACCCCCTAGGAAAATTAACTAGGTAACTGCTCTCTCCATGTAGAAGTTTCAGCCTAAACAATCAATTCCAACCATTCCTACTTCATGAATTATTCTATTTATTTTAAGCAAAATGGGGAAAACCACAAAGTCTAACCTGTGTGTATTGAATGGTGAAGATTGCATGAGATCTACTGCTGGCATCATGTACGTGTGTTGCTGCTGTAATTCTATAAAGAAAGGGGCATAAAAATTCCAATTGGTCAGTATAAATGCAAATATTTCACAGTTCATAATTTAGGGTCCATTTTCAAAGGGACTTCCTAATGGAGTACCAGCTTAGTTATTAGACCAGTAAACGAAGAATTAGGACAGCAGGGTTCAAAATCTCAGTGACGCTCCTTGTGACCTTGGGCAAATCATTTTAACTCTTTTCCCTCAGGTACAAGCTTAGGATTGTCAGACCTCCAGGGACAGGGAAATATTTAATCTAGTTGAATGCAACTTTTCCTTGGGAGATAAATAAATATATTGATGATACTGTGAGGGAAGTATGCACACACCAGTGGCACCCTTTGGATAACACTGGAGGCAGAGGCGGTGGGGGGGGGGGGGGGGGGGGAGTATGCACACACCAGCGGCACCGGTCTATGATGAGATTTTCAGAAAGAAACTCAGACTTTTTCACTTTGAAAATCAAATTTTCAGGCCTGAACTGACAGGACTGCAAACACTGCAAGACATATAAAAATGGTCCTCTTATAATTTTACAGTTCATAGAAAATAATAGGAATTGTTTTTTAAAAAAAAAAGTTTGGACAAACACAGCAAGATTTTTGGAACTGGACCAAAGCTTTCCTATGCAGGTATTGTAGTACATGCAATGAATCTGTGAATGTGTTGTGAAAACTATGTGACCCCTGACGAAGGTTTCTCCAAAACTTGTCCAGGTTGGGTCCTGTTTCCATTAAAGTTGACATTTGGATAAACTTTTGCTGTGTTTGTCCTTCCTTGGATCGCTGCTGCTGTTTGGTTGTCTGTTCTGCTTCTGCAGTAGACTTTCTCCTGTTTTGTTTCTGTTAAATAAAAGTTTGGACAAGTTCCTAAAAGAAAAGTCCATAAACTGCTATTAACACAGACATGGAGAAAGCCACTTCTCATCTCTGGTGTTGGTAGCATGGAGTCTTGTCACTCTTTGGGATTCTGCCAGGTACTTGTGACCTGGATTGGCCACTGTTTGACGCAGGATACTAGGCTAGATGGCCCAACGGTCTAATCCACTACGACTATCCTTATGTTCTTACACTAAGGATGAGATTCTATACAAGTTCCAAGTTGATTGCAACTAATATCTTTACCTGAACTTTGGGGAAAAATTCCCAATGAGAATAATCAAAAACAAAGCTTAGTATATTTCCCAATACAGCTTTTCAGTTGACAATTTCTTTAAGAGGTTGTATTTTATACATTATAAACCCGTAAAATATAGAAAAATGGACACCCTGACATAAAATATGGATCTATTTGATTATGAGTACAGATTTTAACGAATGGATACTTATGAAACAAGATATTCTACACATGAAAAGGGCTAAAATTAAATACATACCTTTTGGCTATCCCTTCCTCCAGAAGTTCTACCACTTGTTTGTAGTCGTTAACTAGATGTCGTGATAAACCTGTTATTATAAAAATGAAATAATTTAATTAAAATGGGTCTTGGTCCAAGTCAGAGAATACAATATTATGTTTCAAGTTGGTAAGTGGTGAACCTTTGTCCCAATATATAAAAGCATCACACCCATTAACTCGGCTCCTAGACACAGTTGAAACACGTGATCAAACAGTTGAAATGCTACCTAAACTTGTATTTTTCAAGTCATTCCTGGAGTATCTCCTCACCAGTCTGGTTTTCAAGATATCCACAATGAGTATGCATTAGATAAATTTGGATGTATTGGAGGGTTAATCCTGCCCAGAAAGGACTCTGTTAGAATTAGGGGGGGGGGGGGGGGGGGGGAAATCACAGATCATTTGCATAGGGAGCGAAACAGGTAGCACTGCCCTTGGTACGCACCGTCTTCATGCCTCTAGTAGTAGAAGTAAAAATAATAATAATAATAAATCTGCAAGTAAAAATAATAATAATAATAAATCCGCACTATTTGTGTGGCTATTGCCCAAGTATCTGGCCTCTTAGACAGACCCAACTACTTGAGTGCCTGCATTTTCACTGATACTTCTAGTTATTACAAAACCTCCAGCCAGCCTGTGGTGCTGGTATGATTCCATAAATACAACTTGCTATAAATAGCAATAAATAGCACATTACTAGACAGTCTCCTATAACCCAAGTCATGGTCTGCCAGGCACACCTGGACTACAAAAGTGCCTGCATTTCCACTAGGACTTCTAAGTTGCTATGAACTGAAAGCCTGCCAGACAGACCCAGGTGCCAGTAGATTCTACTATTATAGCCTGTCCAACAAGCTTGGCCACATTTTATTTGTGACATTTATATCCCACATTATCCCAAACAAGTTTGAGTTCAATGTGGCTTACAATAAACAGTATAGGATACATAACAAAGAATAATGCATAATAAAGTAATTTGTTGTTAAGAATCCAATTTTACAATATAGTATCATAAACATACTGAGATAACTATGGATGTTTAACATTTAGAAAATCTATTATGAATGAGAAATTGTACATGAAGCAAAGAGAAAGTTAATGGTAAACAGAATAATAACCAATTCAGGTAATAATTAGTTGTTTGAGATATGGTTGTTCTTTGTGAGGGTTTGTTTGAATGGATACCTTCGCTCCTGCTTGCACTTCTAATATTCCATATTAACCAATCTGCTATGCAATCTGGCAGCCCTAACACTCATTACTGGATCATGGCACTATGAACACAAACACATGCTGCTAAATTATGCATTCTTCTCCATTCACATTCAATGACGAAGAATCTTTTGTGCTTATTCAATGCACTCAAACTGTTACTGTTTTAGTCACCACTGCCCTCTTATGCTTCCCCCCCCCCCCTTTCCTGACATGCCTCTTTACCCTCCCAGAGACTCAGATCATCATTTCTGGTCTAGAACTTCAACTTCTTACTGGCATAAAAGCAGCAAATGTGTTTCAAGGGAAATGAAGCCCATGAGCCTATTTTACTATTATAGGCCCTAGTAGAGCATTTCAGATTTGTCTCTATCCACTAATAAATGGACTTTAATATATGACAGAAAAAATTAGATACTTGTAAAGCTCTCAGTACTATATTATTTATAGCATTAATGGACAGAACTCACTATTTCCTACACTTCTCGTTGTAATAAATTGTGGGTCCAATATTCAAAGGATTTATGTTCCTAACTTTTTAGAGTATGTGCCATAATTTTTTACTCAAAATGTCACTAAACTCAAATTTAGGAGTTTACAAAATAGGTGACAAGAGGGGCAGATTTAGGGTAGGGAAAAAGCTAGAAGCTCAGCACTAGGCTCAAATCTATGAGCACGAGTTGCAGGCCTAAATTTATAAACTTAACTTTCAAGCTCTTAAATTAAGATGAATTTTTAGCTGAAAACTAAGTTTGGCTAAAAATAGGGTATAAATTTAGGAGTCCAGCTTTTTTTTTAATAATCAGGATCTGTGTTATACCACAAATACTTTGATAGGAAATACTACACTTAAAAAACTAATGCACCTTATTGCTCAACAAAGAGTCAAACAGATAAAATTAATAAGTAGCATAAAATGACTAAGCCTGTAAATGTTAGAATAGCAGTTCCAGTAGAGGGCAATATTCATCAGCACAAATATGTCTCTCATAGTACCAAACAGTAGAACACTAGTGCAGAAAAAGCAACCATTTCTGACTTTGAATAACTTTGTGTCATCAGCAAATGTAATTACCTCACTAGTTACTCCCATCTCTAGGTCATTTATAAATATGTTAAAAAGCAGTGGTCCGAGCACAGAGCCCTGGGGAACCCCACTAACTACCCTTCTCCATTGAGAATACTGACCATTTAACCCTACTCTCTGTTTTCTATCTTTTAACTAGTTTTTAATCCACAATAGAACAATACCTCCTATCCCATGACTCTCCAATTTCCTCTGGAGTCTTTCATGAGGTACTTTGTCAAACACGAGGTACTTTGTCAAACGCATTCGAGGGCAGAGTTCAGATATGTGCATATATTTTATAAAATACATGTTCTGCCCCCATATTAATGGAGGCAGAGTATATTGTGATATATATTTAATACGAGTATTATTTGTATTTAATTGCATTGTTTGTGTAATAGATAGCACTGTGTATTAGGACTGCTTTTCCTATAGTTTGCAGTTCCTGTGATTAACTCCTAGCATGCCTCTGTGATCAGCAGCTGTTCTAGGGGCTGATCCTTCCTTAATCTACCGTAATTCCATCAACATTTTTCACCATCATGCCAAAACATTATTCCAAGTCATTCTCCATTTATTTTCTCTGAGTTTTCCCTTATTTTCCATGAGTGTTACAGCTTTTCCTCTCAGCTGGGCTGGGTTCTGGCCATCTCCTTGCCTCTGAGGTGGCTAGATACAGACTCTATGGGCAGAAAGACACAATTCTTTTACAAGCAACTAAACTAAGTTGGATTTTATTTGTTTATTCTGAGTAATACAATAAAGAAGATTTGCTTAAGAACCGAGAGTCTATGGTAAAGCTTCTGCTTGGGCATGGTTTATACTGGCTGTTTAAGCAACACAATACTTTGCCTAGGACAGTACAATACACAAGTACATGCATAGAATATACGCACACATTTACACCAAACTTGGAAAAGATGTAAATGTGTGAGTGTTGGCATTTGTGCACTATTGAGGCTGCTTCTGGATGCCTATTTAATGAAAGCACATAGGCATCCATGTTCTTCTTATAAAATATGCTTACAATAGTTTCTTGCATGATACTGTTGCAGATATACACCAAAGCTGCTGCTTCTTTTTTTTTTTTAATTTCTTTCCTATGTTGTTTCTAATGAATCTGGTTGCTTTTCCTCTTTTGAGAGCCATTGTATGTTGATGATTGTAGATTGGTTTTAAAAAGCTAGGAGGGCTTCCAGCACCTCTCCTCTGAAAGTTACATCCTCTACACCATCTGGGTCTTGAAGGATAGGAACTGGATGCTGGCATAATTGTACCTTTCAGGTATTTGAATATATCTATCATATTTCCCTCTCTCTCCTAGGTTCTATATACTTAGGACCTTCAGTCTCTTCATACAGCTCATGGTGCAGGCTCTGTAACATTCTGGTAGCCCTTCTCTGGACTGTTTCTATGCTGGCTATAACCTTCATGAAAATACAGCATCCAAAACAAGAAACAATCCCACTAATGACCTGCACAGAGGCATTACCACCTCCTTTTTTTCAACTGAACATATTTCCCTGTGCATCCCACTGTTTTCTGGTTCAGGTCACTGCTTTGTCACACTGTTTTTTGGCCTTGAGATCATCAGATAATAGCATCCCAAGATCCCTACGCACAGCAGCACCTCACCCATCATATATGGATCTCTTAAAGTTCTGCACCTCAAGTAGAAGACTAATTTTAACTGACCCTTCTTGGAGTTTTCTTAGATCACTCCTGAAGTATCCACCTAATTGCAGATCTTTGTTTCATTAGCCAAAAGACAAATCTTTCCTAACAATCCTTGTAATATCAGTCATGTAATGATCAGAAATATAAGTAATTTTTATGGGCTTCATCCAAAACTTAGTGGGCAAGTTTACATAACTCAAATTGATTTTATTCTTAATAACTCTGAGCACATACATTGTACCATCTGACTTTAAAATTTCAGGGCACTGAATCATCAACATACAATCTGTTCTATTCATCCTGGGCCAAAACAGCATTTTAATGCTATCAGATGACAACAACAAACAAATATAATTGCTGTTTTCAGAGCTCAAACTCAAATATAACAGTCAAAGGTCTCCTCTGTCCAATACAGAAACCAAAGCATTTTTAGACTACCAGTAACATATAATCCTGTACAATGTGATCTTGTATGCTGGTGGTCTTTAGGAGGAATGAAAACATCATATAGAATAGCTCACTGTACAAAAAAAGGGCTAGAGAAGATGCGCACCATACCATGTGGGTATAAAGAAAAAAAAGCAAACTGAATCAGTAGCCCCTCCCCCTTTTTACAAAGCAGAGCTAGTGGCTGCTGTGCAGTAATGCATATTTCCACGCCAGCAGCTGCTAGCACCGCTTTGTAAAAGGGGGTAAGTGATAAAAATGAAGAAAGCAGCAGAAAGTGGATAAACCACTCCATTACTTATTATAAGACCAAGAAAAAAATAAGATTATTCTAATAGAAGCCAAATTCCATTGAGGCAGTAATCCAACAGAAAACACACTGGGACCAAGTGAACAGGAGCAGCAGCATCTGGAGAGCCTGCACAAAACTTTAGCTGACTAAAGAAATATTTAATCAAGAAGAAAGGATCTGTGGAATAATGAGACTTTGCTAGTGATGTGTCAACTTATCTGGCCTGTAACTCACTAGACCTGCTCCAATGGCTCTCAAAAGAAGAAAAGCAACCAGATTCATTAGAAATAACAGAGGAAAGAAATAAAAAAATAAAATAAAAAAAAGCTTTGGTGTATATCTGCAACAGTTCAATGCAAGAGGAAGAGTAAAGCCACATATATACAGCCACTTCATTTTGATTAAGCTAAAACTATGCTTTGTGGATTACAGCATAAAACATCCAAAACAGCATAGAACACAAACTACTCCACTGCTATAATTATTTTTTTTTTATTTTATTTTTATGAAATTTTCAATTACAGAAAACAAACCCTGCAATTTACAAAAATAAATGAGACCTAGTAACAAGGAAAATTCAATCTAAATTTGTCCATAATAAAAGGAAAAAGGGAGAGAGAATAAAACCAAGAAAAGGAAAGTGTAAAAGGAAAAACCACTGCTATAATTATGACCATTTCTGGAAAAAGATAATCACTAGAAACAGTGGTGGGAGGCAGGGCTGGTGGTTGGGAGGCGGGGAAAATGCTGGGCAGACTTATACGGTCTGTGCCAGAGCTGGTGGTGGGAGGCGGGGCTGGTGGTTGGGAGGCGGGGATAGCGCTGGGCAGACTTGTATGGTCTGTGCCCTGAAAAGGACAGGTACAAATCAAGGTAGGGTATACACAAAAAGTAGCAGATATGAGTTTATCTTGTTGGGCAGACTGGATGGACCATGCAGGTCTTTTTCTGCCGTCATCTACTATATGTTAATGAATCCTGTTTGTGCTAATTTGTAATACAACAGTCCAAACCCCATTCTTTTATGTAAAACAAATTAAAAAGCTACAGAACAAACATAACTTTTGCAGGCTGCTTATAGGCCCATGACATGAAAAATCGGCCACTCTCTGAACATTTTGGACCTACTACTTTAGTCACCTTTACCCAGAAACGATCAAAATTTACTACAACCTAAACTACATTATAAAATGGCTCAGATCACAGTAATCTGACAAGTGAAACGAGAGATCTAGGTTCAGATCCTCCATCTAGTAAAGTTAGTCAAGCCTAAAACAATGCACAAAAGGTGAGAACGAAAAATAATGGCTGCCAATAGTGGTGGAAAACAAAGGGAGTGGGAAATAGACCAGGCTAACCAGGGACGAACGAGGAGACTTCAAATGCTGATAAACAGTTTATTAGTAAAGACTCGACACAGCACTGTGTTTCGGCAGTCAGCCTGCTTCAGGAGCCTAAATTAAAATAATCGTAAGTATTACAAACAAAATGTATGAAAAATAGAATAAAATGTGAAGACATATTAAAAAATAAAAGTTAAAAAAATGTAACAATAAACTGGTATACTAATATTCTATAATGGCATCCGGGTGCTGAGATGCCATTTTATAGAATTGGCACCCAATGCTCAGCATCAGCGCATCTAAATGGAGACGCCAATTTATAGAATTGCCTCCATTATGGTCATAAAACAAAAAATATCCATTAACAAAGCTCACACTGAATAATCCATAGGAAAAATAAAACACAATTGTATTAGACCATAAACCAGCATCATAAAATCAATCGCTAATTACAAGATCAAAATACCATGATTTAACCTGTTTCATACAAGTCAAGAAACCATTAATAACCCTCACATCCAGGGGAAGTTGATTCCATGAGCTGGGATTGATGCATGAATAACCTCAACCACGAATAAAAATTATAGAAGCATCTTTAACACAGACAACAGAAAGTAAGGCACCTTGGGTCTTTTTATTCGAAATACTGGAACAGATGGGCTTGGGAGGGAATTTTGGAGCCTAGGTTAGAACTTTATATGCAGACCGTAAAAGTTCTATAGCTGTGAACAGAATGCAATCAGAGAAATTTAAGCTGGGGACAGGGCTGCCCTATGTCCCTGCTTCTCTTTTCACTTGCTCTGGAGCTACTGGCCATAAAATCAGAGCCAGCTCAAACATTAGCTCTGTATCGGTTGGCAGAGAGGATCATAAGATCCTTCTGTATGCTGATGATACATTAATTTTCACGAGTGATCAAGTTGTCTCCCTTCCCCATTTGTTGGCAGAACTTAATTTGGTTCAGGGTCTGGGTTCCAAGACAACATAGACAAGACGGAAGCCTTATGATTCAACCTTTCTCCTAAACAGCATAGTGTAATTCCTAAGATAGCACAGAAAGGAATTAGATATTTGAGTATTTATACTACAGACAAACTGGATCAGCTCTTTCCCCTCAATTATGGCAAACTTACAGAGCAGATTCAAAAGGATTTAATGACTTAGAACTCTCTTCTTATATTGTAGCGTGGAAGGGTGGCAACCATTCAAATGAAGATCCTCTCGAAATATGTACTTCTTTTTGCCCATCTCCTGATTCAGATCCCTAGGCATCACTTTAAGATCTGGCACAAGATGTTACCAAATTTAATTTGGCAGGGGAGGAAGCCTAAAATTTGCCTCCAGAGACTGTCTCAACTTAACATGAGGGGACTGAGTTTCCCAAATTTAAAGTGGTATTACTGGGTGGCAGTATTGAAAGCACTTTGGAACACCTCTGGTGGGATTGTGCAGTTGTTAAAGCACTCTGGGAAGAGATTTGGCCCTCTGTATTTCAGTGGGCACAGGAGTGCTGGGTGAATGACCTGTTATGCCTGCTAGGAGTGCTCTCTTCCAAGGTGCATCAGCATAGTGAACAATCTTTCTCAGCCACCTTGGACTCAGCAGCCAAAGTGACAATACCTCGCAACTGAAAACAACTTAAAGGCCCAACAAAAGGAGTTTGGCTCTCCACCTGCAGGGAGCTTTGTGTGTTTGAAAAGGTAACATATGAACTTCGTGGCCAGAGTAAGCAATTTCACACTAAATGGGCTTCCAATCCCAGTGGCACTGCTGGGTGATGGATGATCTGAGTGATTGTTTGACTGATTTAGTGGAAGTTTAAGCTGTACAGTTAAGTAGTAGTAGTAGTATAGTTGCAAATTTACTAATTATAGGAGGTTTTGTGACATATACACTCAGCTTGACTAGGTAGATGGTTGTTGGTGGGTATGAACATAAGAACAGCTATACTGGGTCAGACCAATGGTCCATATAGCCCAGTATCCTGTTTCCAACAGTGACCAATCCACAGGGCTGGTCTTAGACAGTGCCAAGAGGAGCAGTAGCCCAGGGCCCCGCAGCGTTCCCTCCTGCTCTCCGCCACTGCTGCGGTCTGACTCCTTGCTGAGCCGCAGGGTGCCCTCCCAGCACATACCCAAGGCCGCGCCCTGGTGGTGCATTGGAGTCTTTGGGGCAGGAAAGATTCCCCACTCTTTCCTGCTCGCTGCCGACACCCTTGTTGATGCATCGCTCTTTACAAAATGGCAGCCGAGACTTCGGCTTAAGTCTTGTGAGGCCGTCGTTGGAAGTCTCGGCAGTCATTTTATGTTAAATCTTTTTTTATTAAAGAATTCAACAGACAGTCAAGTATACGGTACAGTGTTTCAAATTAACTGTTAAAACAAATCCATCACCTAACTAAACACTCCCCTCCCCTAAACATCTATGACTTTTAATTTCTATATGTAAAGACTTTTTGGTGACAAACTAAACAGTTGTATGAAACACAATCATTTTCATAGTTAAACACTAATACTCCAGCGTACCACAACCAATGAATGGATTAACTTCTGTAGAGAGCTTGTTATCTTATAGCCCTCCATACTAAACCCCAATGTCCCAAAACCCCCCAAACAAAACCCCCTCTATCCCGAAACCCCCCTCCTACTCCCCTAAGATGACTCAGATCTCCTAAAGGGGCAATTTAGCCTTTTCCACTCTTCTTCCACCATATGAAGAGTAACAACTTCAGACTTATCTAAGTTGAGACGAAAACCAGCATAATCCCCAAACTCCGCGAAAATCTCTAATAAGGCCAGCAAAGATGTTTTAGGCTCACCTATAATCACCAATAGATCATCCGCGAATGCGATGATCCGAACTGAACCCCCTACATATCCCTCGCCCCCAGAATGCCCCTAATCAGGGGATCCAATAACAGAATAAAAGAAGCAGGAAAAGGGGACATCCTTGTCTCATACCCCATGCTATCAGAAACACATTAGATGACATTCCATTTGTCCATACTTCTGCCACTGGAGTCTGATATAAAGCTCTTATAGCACACAGAAAGAACCCATTTATCCCATATGTTTCCAGAGTCGCAAACATGAAATCCCAATGTACTCTATCAAACACCTTCTCGGCATCGAAGCTAATAAGCAGCGCTGCAGTGAGACTATGATTTAACAATTTCAAAGATGCCAATATTTTTCTCATGTTACATGCTACGGAGCGTTCCCTCACAAAGCCCACCTGCGGTGTGGCCACCAAATCAGGCAAGACTCCAGCTCAATGATTCGCCAAAATCTTGGCAAAGAGCTTAGTTTCGTAAGAGAGCAAGAAAATAAGTCTATACGACTCTGCCTTAAGGGGGTCTCTTCCCGGTTTTAACAGCACTATAATCTGCGCTTTTTTCAAAGAATCCGGCAACACACCCCCACCAACAAACTGATTGAAAGCCATTGTCAAGCATGGCATTATGTCGGACACCAAGATTTTGTAAAATTCCGCCGTTAGCCCATCCGCTCCTGGCGCCATATGCAAGGGGCTTGCCTGAATATTACATCTTACCTCGTCTACCGTAATAGCTCCATTAAGTATATCTTGTTGTTCCCTCGTTATCTTAGGGAGAGCCTGCCAAGTAAGACATGTCTCACTCAACAGGCCTACGTCCACAGGGGGAGAGTATAACTGCTCATAGAATTTTTTAAAAACAGTATTAATTCCCTCCGGCATATGATGCTACAACCCCGCAGTGTCCCGCACCTGATTAACATGTCGTGCGCCACCAGGCATGCAAGTAGCTTTCCACGTTTATTAGCAAGTTTATACAATTGATACCTATAGTGAGGCAGCTTGGGCAAAGAAGTCATATTTGGTGTTTAACTTTTCAGTCCTGCAAGTGATGGAGGAATGCCATCTGGTTTTAATTTACTCAAATGTCTAGCTTTTGCTAGACCAGAGGTTAGAAAGGTCAGAGAGAAGTAATTATTTACCACATCTGGATACCATTATAAGTAAGGCATATTGCAGGCAGTTTAAAGGATTAGGCTAATGCTGTCTAGAAGGAGATAGAGTAGATATAGATATTCTTGATGATTTAGAATTTGTCTTATAAGGAATTCTGATTTCTGCTTATTTTAGAATATGTCTTATTCTGTGTAATTAATAAGTTCTATTTCTATGTAGAATATCTTTTAAATCCAGTGGCTGACTTTTCGAGGTCATCATCTGGTTTGAATTATCCACAGTCCTAGCGAGTTCTGTGTAGGAAGCTAATAGGTGAAAGAGGTCAGGGAAAGTCTTGATTAATTATAGCTAAGTGAAGGACTGGTTTTCTGAAAGTAATAATAAATGTATGTGTACCATTGAGCAAGATTGGCCCTTGACCCCTTAATGAATGCCAGAACCCAGTTAGTATGAAGTTAGCTGGGAACCTGAGAATTTGATCATAATAAAATGCAAGAGATAGGTGCCCCATTGTCTAGCGTGAGAGGCCCCAGGTCATAGGTCAGTTTGGGAAATATCTCAAACCTATGTAACTGATATTTTTAAGTAATGTGTAAGTAATAATTAGTTCAAGGCAGGGTAATCAATCTATTCTTTACCATCTGGCGAGAAAGGGGGGCTAGAGAGGTGTAGGACCCTATATAACTGGGAGCAGAAGCAGCTTACGTTAGAGAAGAGGAGAAGAAGAGAAGGAGCTGAGACAGAAGCCACAAGACACAGAGAACTGAGAAAGAGAAGAAGAGACCTAGTGCTGATGTCCTACTTTGTTTGCTGGCAAATAAAGAAGATTTCTCTCTCATTCTGGTGTGTGCTGTTTGACTCCTGAAGTACCACAGATTCTGCTAACAATAGTGGTAATTCCTGCAACAATAGTAGGAATAAGACTTTTGCATTTTAGAATGAATCACTTGGTTTAAGGCTGCTTGTGTTGCCAAAAGACTAGCTTTGTTAGCCAAAGACGGTGTCTCCCCAAAACGTTGCTTATCTCATCTAACCTGCGCTTCCAAATGGAGCATCTCTGCATCCCTTGCTCTACGCTTATGTGTATAGTAAGAAATAATGTAACCCCTCAACACTGCCTTTGCGGCCTCCCAAAAATGTATAGGATCTGAGTGAAAACTCTCTATTGAACTCTGCGTATTCTTTCCACTGCGAACTTAAGTATGAAACTGAGAGTCGTAATACAAGTCCCTTAGGAACTTCCACTGAAATTGCCCCCGTGGTTCTGTGTTCCAAGAGAGGGAGATCCAGATCAGGGCATGAACAGAAACCTAGGTAGGCCCTATCTCCACTCGAAGAAGGACCCCAGAACAACATGTCAAAATTAAGAAATAATCTATGCGCGATTGTGTGTCATGGGCTCTAGAAAGATGAGTATAGTCCCGCTCTCCCGGGTGAAGCAAACACCATGAGTCTATTAAATCCAGAGAATTACACAGCCAAACTCCTCAACCGTAGTTCACAGGGCCCACCTGTGAGAAGCCAGATCTGTCCACCAAAAGGTCAAAGACCGAATTAAAGTCTCCTCCCATGACAACTGGAATCTGCTCAAAGGATTACGTACGTAAGTACATATTGCAATACTGGGAAAGACCAAAGGTCCATCAAGCCCAGCATCCTTTTTCCAACAGTGGCCAATCCAGGTCACAAATACCTAGCAAGATCCCAAAAAAGTACAAAACATTTTATACTGCTTACCCCAGAAATAGTAGATTTTCCCCAAGTCCATTTAATAATGGTCTATGGACTTTTCCTTTAGGAAGCCGTCCAAGCCTTTTTAAAACTCCGCTAAGCTAACTGCCTTTACCTTTACTATGTTTAAATATATTCTGATAAAAGCTTTTGTCATATTGGTTGGGCGCATAAACATTTACTAGCAACAGAGGCTTCTTATTCAAAAGCACCTTCACAATGATATATCTGCCCATGGGGTCCACTATTGATCTTTGCTTTTCAACCTGGAGTCCTTTACAAAATAATATAATTACCCCTGCTTTCCTTTGCTTCAATGGGCCCTCTATGTAATCTCCAACACATCAACTACACAATTTTTTGTGTTCTAAAGAGGTCAAATGTGTTTCTTGGAGCACTACAATGTGTGTTTTTTTTCTATTCAAGACCTGTAGGATCTTGCTACGTTTAATAGGGGAGGAGATACCTCCTACATTCCAAGACACCAATTTAACCATAGCTGTCCTGGGTCTTAAACTTAACCCGAGAGAGAACCCTCAAAGGTCCTTTCCCAAGATCCAAGGAAGAGTGTCCCAGCCTACACCCTCCCTTCCACCAACACACTCTTACATAGCTTACCAACTTATTCACCATGACCCCCCTTCGTAAATTCTGGAGTTTTCCCACCCCCCCTCCCGTAACTCCCCCCCCTTCCCCACCCAAACCCCAAAGTAAACACTTATTCCCCCCCCCATGCCCTCCTGTCTCCGAGCCTAAATAAGGCTCAGCAAGTATTGGTACCCCCTCCCCCATCATATAATAGATCTATTAGCGCCTAATAGTACAATAATATTGGTGCAGTTCTAACCACAACCCCCCAACCCCTCCCCCAATAGTTTCAATTGCCCACCCTCAAGCACTTTCATTACAACAACAAATATCTCTACTTCGAAGTCCAGCCATATTCCAACAAATATGAGCATTCCAATTATCAGTACTGGGAATGTCTCTTCACCCACTCTAATTAGCATATGAGAGAAGGAAAGGGGCGCAAAGAGGAAGAGACAAAAAAAAAAAAGAGGAAAGGGGGGCGAACACAGAGTCCGGCATACACAGGGACATCATCCCCGTTCAGTTCAGTTTAATCAGTCTCAGTTCCAAAACAACTTCTGGCTCTAGCTGCAAGACAAGACCCCTCAGTCAGGCACTACTCGATTGGAGAATATGCATAACTCTCTCCCTCCCCCCCCTAAGAAAAAAAAAGGGGGTAGGGGTGGGCAGAACAAAAAAGGTTGGTAAACCCAGCGGCAACATCTCAATACAGTTCAATTTAGTCAGTTCAATCAGTCACTCTGCCAAAAAATTATGGCTCTAAAAGCCAGGTAAGGCCAATCAAGCAGGCAGAAGCCAATTGAAGAATACACATAAACTCCCCTCCTCCAATGCCGCTTCAAAGCAGGTACAGGGCGAATTCCCCTCCAATGACCAACGCCACTTAACAGGCATGTCCTCATGACCAAGTCAGCCAGCCTGAGGTGTTGTTATCTGCAAGAAAAGCTCCAAAAAAACAACAACTAAAAAGGACAATATCCAAGTATATGCGATAATGGCAAAAATACAAAATCCAAACTTGCAGCTCCTCTGCTCAGCAGATTACTACTACTACTACTAATCATTTCTATAGCGCTACCGGACGTACGCAGCGCTTCACACTTGAACATGGACAGTCCCTGCTCAATAGAGCTTACAAGCTAATTATGACAGACAGGACAAGTAAGAGATTGTAATCACCTCGGAGGGCCACCATTCAGGGTCCCCAGGAATGCCTTCGCAGATTCCGCTGACTCAAATACCTTGTCTGAGCCCTCATGAAATACTCTCAGTTTAGCCAGGTATACCAAGGAGAATTTCACCTTCCGTTCATATAAAGCAGTACAGATTGGAGCAAATGCTCTTCTCGCTGTAGCCACCCTTGCCAAGTAGTCTTGAAAGTATAATATTCTTTGGCCTTCTTAGGAAAGAAAAGGTACCAGCACTCAAGGCTTGCAGTATTGCTTGTTTGTGTCCATAATGCAGTATTCTCATAATCACAGCACGAGGCTTGGCCGGGTGTTGCCTGCATGGGCCTACTCTGTATGCTCTCTCGACTCTCAGGGGCCTGATACATTATTAAGGTTTAAAGTTTTAGGTTGCCAATTTCCAGAAAGCTCACCAGTTCTGCATCTTTTAATTGTCCTGGGAGGCCAATCAGTCTCAAATTATTGCACCTGGAACGATTTTCCAAGTCATCCAACTTCATTTCCAGCTCTAGTAACTTTTTCTGTGCCGCTCCTGCAGGCTCCACAGATTCCAGCAACCAATCTTCCAAATCGCTGATTCTTTGCTGCATCTGGTCCAGATCTAGATGAAATCCGTCTAGTCTCTCGTGAGCCGCCTCTGCCCGATCATACAGAGCCTGTAGTTTCTTATCCAGTGCAGCTTCTACTGCGGCAGTAACCTCCGCTGTAATCTCCGCCATCCATGCTGAGCAAAAAGTACCGTCCAGCGGAACCTGCGCATCCACCATTTTGTTTTCAGTAGCTTTTCCTCTCTCCTTATCTCTCCTCTGCATTTTAGCTGCCATATCGTGGCCAGGCGCTAGCGATATTGTCGTCAACACTTGCCTGTTCCTTTAGGGTAACTGCACCAGGGCTGCAATGTCAGTAAAAGCACTATAAAGCTGGATTATAGAGTTAGATTAGAGGGAAGTGTAGGAGCTCCACTTTTCAGCAGCGCTCCCCAGCATGGCACCACGTAACCCTCTCTCGGCAGCCATTTTAAAGAAGATGCGGCAGCAAGAGGTTCAGTGCCGGCAGCGGGCAGGAAAGACAGGGGATCTTTCCTGCCCCAAAGACTTCACTAGACCACCAGGGTGGCTTCAGGAATGTGCCGGGAGGGCACCTGCGACTTGGGGGAGCGGGGAGGAGGTGTGGAATAGGTAGGTAGATGGGTGGGTGAGGAGGATACTGTTAAAAAAAAAAATCAAAGGTAATATCTGTCTCATTTGGAGGGGCTGTTAAGGGACACCCTCGTAGTATTATATTCATGCAGAGATATTTTTTTTCTCCTGGTAAAGGGCCACTAAACAGACATGTTATGAGAATTACATGCTAAACATTCAGAGTTTCTATCTATTTATTTACTTATTTATGGTATTTTATCCCACATTAAACATGAATTACTTAGACTGAAACCTGGGAGCATTTAAAATCTTTTTTTTCCTGTGCTTACATCAAAAGAAAATAAGATGACATGTGGGAATTTGCTCCTTTTGCTCTGTGGAATGCAGTGGTATATTTAAAAATGCGCGTGCTTTTATTATTATTATTATTTCACAGAGAAGGTATTGATTAATGAGGGAAGGGTTTCCTTTGTGCAGAACTGTCCACAGTCAGTCTAAATGTGCCAGGATTGTCCAAGTTCAGCACACTATTAGCAGCCAAGTTCATACAAAGTTAATTATTTTCATTGGAAAATAAATCTGTTGGCTCAGGATGCTTACTATGTGAATATTCAATCACTGTTTCATTATTGCTACCAAGTATTACATATTAAGTAGATTTGTTTTAATCCATTTATCCAGTGCTTACGAGCACATGGTTTTGCTTTTTAAACCCAAAGGTTTCCTATGATAGCATTGTGCATATTTGAATTAGTTTTTCTGTACAAGTTTTGCTTGATTTGTCTTTATTTGAAATAAAACAAATGTTTAAAATACATCTTGTCAACAAGGGGCAGGGCTAGGTAGGGTGGGGTGGGCCACCGAACTGGTCTGCACAGGGCCCCGCAATTACTAAGACCGCCCTGCCAATCCATGTCACAAGTACCTGGCAGAAATCCAAATAGTAGCAACATTCCATGCTACTTATCCCAGGGCAAGTAGTGGCTTCTACTATGTCTATTTCAATAGCAGACTATGGACTTTTCCACTAGGAATTTCTCTAATCCCTTTTTAAAACCAGATATTCACCATGATGGTGGTTGGTCTGATGGATTTAAGGCTGACAAGCTAAGTCAGTGGTTCCCAAACCAGTCTTGGAGGCACCCCAGCCAGTCACGTTTACAGGATATCTACAATGAATATTCATATGAGAGATTTGCATGTAGTGAGTCACTGCATGCAAATCTCTCTCATGAATATCATGGTGGCTATCCTGAAAACCTCACTGGCTGGAGTGCCTCCAGGACCGGGTTTAGGAACCACTGAGCTAAGTATTAAAACAGTTGAACTTTTAAGCAAGTTAAAGCACTGTGATATTGATTGTGCACAAAAGTTATCACTAGAAGATTATACATATGTATTTCAATTTATGACACTATTTGAGATTTATGGAAATATGGGAGAACAATGATGAAAATTGTGGTAGTGAACTGTTGTTTTGCTCACTTCAATGTAACCACTTCAGAAGGTCTCAAAAACACCAAGAATTATACTACAGAGATTGATCATTATGGAGACTGAATGATGTTGCCAATTTAATATCTTGTCATTTAAGTGGAACAAATTGAAAGTAGTAAGAGACTTTACTGCTGGGTATTATTCTGCATTTGATTTAAACTCTAAAATATAAGATAGCACAGCATATCCAGTGTACCTGAATGTAACTCACCTTGAGCTACTACTGAAAAAGGTGTGAGCAAATCCAAATAAATAAATAAATGTCTTATTCTCTATGCATCGTCATGCTGTTCTGTGAAGACGGGAGGATCATGTTCTGAACTGCACCTTTTTGCACACATTATTAAAATTTTCACTTGCTATGTCTCTCCTCTGTAAATAAGCCCAGTAGAAAAATAGCATGCAAGTTTAGATATGCAAACTTTTACAGAAAAAAAACCTACACCTTATTGATGAGAAATTATTCATCTTACAAAACATTTTATACCAGCTATTACTGCACATAGTTTTATACATGCCGATAAAGAGCAGCTTTGCATAATTTTGCAGGACATCAACTTAACGGGTTTTTAAGAAAGATTTTCACAATTACAACTACTGTACATGCAAAATTAACTAGTTACAAAGCCCATTTTGTGCACTTACTATACTGGTCATGCAAATAATGTGTACTGTTTGGCATTCTTACACATGCCCCAGAATTCTATATATTGCACCGAGATGCGCAGAATTGAAGCGTATTCTATAACAATGTGCATAACTTAGTTAACAAGCTAATCAGCCTGATAATTGGACGTTAACCAATAGCACTAAATGCCACCTAATTAGAATTTACGCACACAACTTGCTAAGTGTATTCTGTACTGTGGTATGTGTAAATATAAGTTGCACAGTTGGAAAGTGGGCATGGTTTGGGTGTGGAATGGGCGGGTCATGGGCATTTCTAAAATTTATGCGCACTGTTATAGATTACACCCACTCCACGCCTAATTATTTTATTTTTGTTACATTTGTACCCCGCGCTTTCCCA
Organism: Microcaecilia unicolor; assembly: GCF_901765095.1. Classification (NCBI taxonomy): domain Eukaryota; kingdom Metazoa; phylum Chordata; class Amphibia; order Gymnophiona; family Siphonopidae; genus Microcaecilia; species Microcaecilia unicolor. Next base: position 138,549,508 of record NC_044039.1, on the reverse strand, counting down.
CTCATGGCAGGCTCAATTCGTGCTTACATGGGGCAATGGAGGGTTTAAGTGACTTGCCAAGAGTCACAAGGAGCTGCCTGTACCTGAAAGTGGGAATCGAACTCAGTTCCTCAGTTCCCCAGGACCAAGTCCACCACCCATAACCACTAGGCCATTCCTCCACTCCAATTTAGGCATTGGGATTTACACCAGGTTTTACTTGGCATAAATGACAGCAGCTAAATTCCGTCATTGTGGACCGGCGTTCAGCATATTCTATTAAACCATGTGGAACTTTAGGCTTAGTCTTAAAATACGCCTAATTAAAATGTCTTTGCAGAACACACCTTGATTTCCATGTGGAAATCTCAGCGTGTTATATAGAATCTAGTCCATGATGCCTAATTTGTGAAATTTGCTCACAACAGTACATCATCCTCAAACAGATTTCTGTTTTTGAAAAGTACCTTTGTAATAGACTACGTGGGAGAATAAAGTGCAAATGGGTAACAGGTACTCAAAAAAATAATTTACAAAAATTAGAGAAAATACAGGTTATCATTCTAATTTTGAGAAATACAATATTGCCCTAGGAAATCTATATACAGTATAAACCCACTCTAATCAATGAGGTAAGGGAGACTACGGGTGAATCACCCCTATAAATAATAATTGTGTAAGTGTGGAAGGATTTCAGTGAGGGTCCACAAATAAATAATATGAAATGCCCTCTTAATCAAAGGGCCATAAATGCTCTTTTCACATCACATAACCTTCCTTGTGTCCAAACAATCATAATGTGCAAAGTTCAGTCCAATATGCTACCCCACTTCAATTTATCAAACAATAAAACAAGGATGCCTTTAAACAGTCATTCAAAAATCATCAAAGGGCTCATCACTTATCTTTACCAACAACGGGTTACTGTTTATGTACTTTGATTAAGAGGGAGTTTTATATTAATTGCTCATAGACACTTGTGGGCCCTCACCGAAATCCTTCCTCTTTTTACACATTATTTTCCCTCACCTCATTGATTAGATGTATTACTTTTTTACCACTCTGAAGTTTGTGGGATTTATTGGTATTGTTCCTAGGAAATCTATGAACAATAATGACACCATTATTTGGGGCACACCATTTTCTTGGGTAAAATATGCACATACATTTTGAAAGTGTGTGTACAAGTGCCAACTCTTCCACAACCCCACCATCAGGAACATATCCTCAAACAGCAGTAAAGCTATTTGCCCACAGGCTATATACAAACAACTTTATCCACACAGAGTGGGCAATTTTATAAAGCTCCAGGACTGTGGATACAGCACTACTTTACCCACATACATGGCTATGAAAATTACCCTTCTGATACACACAAAAATCCAATAGATCCAAATATATTAATATGATGGCTGTATATATGCAAAACTAATGAGCTCATATGAAGAAATTCACCTTGTACATATGGACCTTTCTCGGGATGTTCTCTGACTCGTAGCGTGTAAGGTTTCTTCCGGTCCGACTGCTTTAACAAATCTCTGACTCGCTCGTTATAGATTTCAAGAAAACTAAAGGACAATAGAAATAAAAAATAATTAGCTTTTTTTTTTTTTTTAAGATAACTGCTGGACAATACAGAAAAAAACAGAGTACATTAGATTCACAATACAGCATTAATTCTTCACATTATTTGTTTGTGTCACAGATCCAAAATGTTAAGCATGGTCAATATTCACGTCATAGGTCCAAAAGCAGTCACATGTTTCAGCTTCCCTAACTTTTTATATTTTCACAATGTTTACAAATTGTTTGCTCTAATAGAATTCATTAAAAATCTCTTTTTGTTTCTGGTGTCTTTAATTCATGTTGTTCCAGCGATGGTGTAACACACACACATACATACATTATGGACTAGATTCTATTTGTGGCACATGAAAAACCAACTCCGAAAAAACTTTCCACCTAGAAATAGTCTATAAACCGTGCCTAGATTTAGGCATGGTTTATAGAATACTCCTAGCAGCCATGCAAATGCCTAACTAGGCGCATCCATGTACGCCAAGTCAATACTAGCACCTATGTTAGGCATGGAGCAGGTGTATTCTATAACCCTGCGTGTAAACCTTTTGGAACGCCCACAAACCGCCCATTCCACGCCCATGGCCATGTACCCTCTTTGGCAGCATATTAAAATTTATGCGCACCACTTTACAGAATAAGCTTAGCAAGTAGTGTGCGTGAATTCTAATTAATGCCAATTAGTGCTAATTGTTAACATCCAATTATCAGCACTGATTAGCTTGTTGGTTATGTGCATTGCTATGGAATACTCTCAGCACGATATATAGAATACAGGGGTATATGGATATATCAAAATGATACAGATATAAAATCTCAGATATAGTTACTGCTGACTGATGGACATGTGAAATAGTAGGTATTGTTCAAATATCTATACAGATTTAAAATATTTATATGTCTTTTATATAAGACTTCTCTCCCTTCTAATGTTACTTGGCCACCTCTCCTTAACCACCATGCATACACAATCTCAACTAGTTAAACACATTTTCCCTACTTCCTGACTCAAGGACATATACTACTGCAACCTTCTAGAGCAGAAAAAGCAGATGGCCATTCAAAACATTTACTTCCAGTATTCACTGGTTGTTCTGTAGGTGATATCACAACAGCACATCTATTTTAAATTTAATTTTTAAAATGGGTACTTTAAAAATAAACATAAGCCAAATCAGAGATTTAAAGCTAAACATCTGTTAAGCACTTATCCAAAAAAAAGGCTCACACCTGACTTCTACACTACATGATGCTGGCCGTCCTGAGCAATCATCGTTTCTTGAAAAGAGACCCTGGGAAATCAAAAAAATGTATTTTTAGTAACAAAATCAAGGGAGATGAGCAAAAATGCATTAAATGAGTCAAAATGTAAATGAAGTACCTCACATATTCTTGGTGTCAGTCCAACAGATGCCTTAAGATTACAAATGAAAGAAAATACAGCAAGATAAATAGGAGTATACAAAAATAAATCCAGGACAAGTTCTTTACACAGTGCAAGCAAGGATAAGTGCAAAAATTCCTCATCTTGTTTTTAATTGGCTTTTTTTATACTTTTCATAAAGAAGATGCAACAATCAATCAATATCTAATGTAATTCCAAGAAAAGCAAACAAATTATAATGAAGGTTCCAAGAAAGCAGATGATCTGCAAGATCCAATATGAAGGTTCTTAAACTTGTTTCACAAAGTATTGGGCTGACGCTCCCTGCATACTGGCTGAGCTGCTTATGTCCTTCCCTTCTCCTCTGCGTTAGAAAAAGTTTCTCAGGTAAAGGAAATCCAAACATTATGCTTGTGGCAATGTGGATTGCTATGTGCAGCCTGTTTCTGGTTTCCTTTCCTGTCACTTAGGTGTGCAACCTACCTTTCCCGGCAAACACAGGGATGTAAAAAAATCTAGGCATCACCAGATCACCCCAGTCATCAATGTTTGAGGACTGTTCCTAACCTGGGCCTCAGAAAGGATGCTGCCACTGTGGTCAGCCTGAGCACAAAAAGAAAGGTTAAAATGCTAGTCTAGGGTCAGGGGAAAACACTGTGCCCGGGCTTCGCCTTCCAAGCCAAAATGATGAGATAATGGGAAAGGAATAAGATGACGACAGAGGCTGGAGGGACAGAAAATGAGGAGACTGTCTAGAACAGGGGTGTCCACAGTGGAGGCAATATATGCAAATAGATCTCAAGCGTATTCATTGGGGAAATCCTGAAAACCTAAATGGATTGCGGCCCTCGAGGACTGAGGTTGGACAAACCTAGTGTAAAAGGAGACATGAGGAGAGGCTGTAGAGAAGGGGTAGAGACAAAGTGAGATAGAAGTTGGAGGGAAGAAAAGAGGCAGGCAGAGTGACTGGGAGAAAGGAAAAAAGAAAGCAAAAATACAAAAGCTAAAAACAAAAATCTATATCTCCAAAATTGCTTGTGTTTGGATTAGCTGAGCCTTTAGTTTGACTTCTCTTTCCTATTGAATAATGGAGTTCTTTCCTTTTTCCCCTTTTAATGATGTATTATAAACTGCTTTGATATATGCTTAATAAATGATAAACAATAAATATAGCTAAAAAGTCATTGTAAGGAGAAAAAGATATCCTTCCTGGCTCCTAAAATGTGGTCTCTTATTCTCCCTATTCTAAAAAGCATGAAGTGTTAGCATTGAACAACAAGCTGATGACCTGTCCTTAATAGAAGTCATCATGATGTAATATTGGCAAGACAAAGCAGCATTTAGTTTGTCATCAGTGAGTGAAAATAAAGAGCACACAGCTATTGCTGTTACTTACAGATAAGTCTTATGTATAAAGATATTTATGCAGTCTCACATATATTCAAGTACAGTTCGTATTTCATTTTGAAACCTACCCTATCTAGACCTACAGAAGAGGTGTTGATTAAAATTTCAAGGTATGAGAAACAAAAAAATTAACTCCTTTCACACAAATCTGGAAAAGTTAATGAAATGGAGGATATCACTCACGGGAGTTCCCATCATAGTATAGGTCTTTCCAGAACCAGTCTGTCCATATGCAAAGAGGCAGACATTGTATCCTTTGATGGCCCCAGACAGCACTGATGTACCGAGATCCTGATACACCTGAAGAGACATCAACAGAAAATGTACTAATTGAACATGTCTGCTAAGATGCTACCAAATATTCAACATTTTTTTCACATATCTTATGAAAGCACTCAATACTCCATTTTGTGTTACTTCAAAGTAGGTTAAAGTTACTTTCTAAAAAACCCATCATTTTGGATTATGGATGTAAATACCCTTTTAACCCTTCCAATGTGCCTACATGCTCCTCATTTCTTTACCAAAATGCTCACACAACCCACGTTGAGAGGCAAGAGCCCAAAAATCAGTCATGGGTTTACTTCCAGAATTCCCCTGAACAGGGCTCTGGTTGGTGCCAGCAGGCATCAGCATTTAAAGCAAGGGTTCTCAACCCAGTCCTTGGGACACAATCAGGGTTTTCAGGATAACCATGCTTGGCAAGTTAGGTTTTTAGGATATCCCCAATGAATGCGCACGAGAGAAATTTGCATGCACTGCTTCTGTGATATGAAAATTTTCATGCATAAATTTTCATATCACAGAGGCAGTGCATGCAAATTTCTCTCGTGCGCATTCATTGGGGATATCCTGAGAACCTAACTTGCCAAGCATGTGCCAAGGACTGGGTTGAGAATTCCTTATTTAAAGAATTAAATGGTAAGATTTTATTTACCCTTTAATCACTTAAGTGGTTAATATTTCACATTTGTTGTTTTATGTGAGGCTGTTATATGACTTCACAGTTCATATATCCTCAGTGAACTAACTTGTTTAGTTACACATCTATGCAGTGTCTTATATTAACAGAGAACTTGGATTTAGGATAACTTTTCAAGACATAGTACTAACTAATCTTATCCTAATGACAACTTCTGAAATCACCTTGTGGGAAATCAGCACTCTGAGTGATGGAAGGCAATCAGTCTTGTTTCATAGCTCCCAACATACTGAGGAAATCAAACATAAAATGGCGAGTGACCGACTCACTCGCAAATGCGCAGTAGAGACTTCCCTCTCTGTCCCGCCCCCGCGTCAATACGTGATGACGGGGGGGGCGGGACAGAGAGGGAAACTGCGCCGCCGAGGTTGCTGCCGCCACCCCTCCACCCGGCCCGGGCCCTCTCTTCCCTTCTGAACTTACACATCCATTCGCCGAACGCAGCAACGCACATCAGCTGAGCTGCACTGAGCCCTTCCTTCTTTGCCTGTGGCCCCGCCCTCCTGTGACGTAACGTCAGCGAGGGCGGGACACACACAGGCAGAGAAGGAAGGGGCAGCTCAGCTGATGTGCGTTGCTGCGTTTGGCGAATGGATGTGTAAGTTCAGAAGGGAAGAGAGGGCCCGGGCCAGGTGGAGGGGTGGCGGCGACTTCGAGGGGGGGGAAGTGATGGCGACTTCGCGGGGGGAGGGGCGGTGGTGACCGCGGGGGTAGGAAAACCTCAATACCAGCCCGTTTTTACGGGCTCAACGGCTAGTATCAATATAAAACACAATGTACAAATCCGTCATGCCTTACTGCTCAATCCCCCTGCCCTCTTGCTTTTGTGTTCAACCATTCAAGCTTCTATGAACAAAGCTGAAAGAACAGGTTGCGAAATCAAAGACTGTCATGCAATACCAGAGGTGACCAAACCATCTCTGATTAAATCTAAATCCTCCTTGTAAGCCAGTGACTATTATAGTATGAATGGGAATGAAATTTCATTTAGCTACTATTCTTCACCCACACTCTAACCTCAATTTGCCCTAAAACTGCAAAGGATTGTTTAATCTTTGTGATGGAAGGTTCATTTTAGCTTCTCCTCTGAAATGTCCAAAGTTTCATAAAATCTGATGCAGGGCCAGCCCAAGTATCTGACATCTTAAGTGAAACTTCAGCCATGCCTCCCCCCACCCCACCCCGCGGGCTGGCTCAGGGCTTTATTTGATCCACACACACCCTCCCCAGTTGCCAGGCATCTCCCCTCCCTCACCCCAGGTTTCCAAGCATCTCATCTCGCCTTCCCTCTGCAGGGGGCAGAGTCAGAATGTGTGTGCCTATTTTATAAAATGCATACACATGTAAAACACATTTACACTTCACTTCAGCAAACATGTCTACACTTTGAATTTGGATGTTACTGCTTCCAGATTCACACTAGAGTTTAATAAAGTCACATAGGTACCTGTGTGCCTTTATAAAATAGCACAAAAATAAGTGCCTTCCTGCTCACTTAATTTTATCACAGGGCACCCTGGTTAATTCCTAAGGAGGTAATTATGCTTTACATATGGAATAAAGTTCTTATAAAACTGAATCCATTACAAATTTCTAGAAAATATCGCCACTAAACTGATGGTTATAGAAGTAGGTGCACTGCAAGACTACTTTTATGTGATCTGTACATAAGCAATCCCAGTGGGGTAGTTTGAGTGGTGTTACGATGTACACGGCTCTCTAAAATATATGAATGCGTAGAGGGTTTACGTACACATTTAAACCTTGTTCAGGAGCTCCTGTACATTTGTGTAATGCTCGCTTTCATCACAAAAACCTATGTTATAAGAGGCACATGAGTGCATATAGGGCCTTATTCTATAAAGATTATACTCTTAAAATTTATGCTTCTAAATTTATGAGTATAATTTATGTTCATAAATTATGAGCATACTCTATGCTCCAAAATAGATTATGCTCATAATTTAGGAGTATAAATTTAGGAGAATAACCCTTATAGAATAAGGCCCATATTGCCTTTACAAAATAAGCTTTGAATAGGTGCCTTTCAGATTTTCACATAGACATCCTGTTAAAAAATTAGCCTCCACATTAATAAAAAGTAAAAGGCACAATATGGCTTACTGGCACGGGATATTTTTCCCTATCTACAAGTTAAACATTATCTTTATACGGTGAGGGTGATTAATGACTTATGTCGGGGGGGGGGGGGGGGGGGGAAGTAGGTTTGAAAATTTATTGGGACCTGCTGTGCCTAGGGGGTTCTCTCTCAGATCTATTGTATATTGAATATGCATGAGATAGATCTGCATGCACTACCTCAATTGCATGCAAATCTAACTCATAAATATTCATTCTGGATATCCTGAAAACCCAATGGGACCAGGTGTGCCCCGAGGACTGGTTGGGAATGGCTGCTCTAAATCATTACACAACTTAAAACACTACAAATACGGCTATTCGGCTTCTCTGTCAACTTCGTAAATTTGATCACATTACACCCACTCTTCATGATCACCACTGGTTACCAATTTCTTATTGCATCAAATGTATTTTTTATTACATTTGTATCCCACATTTTCCCACATATTTGCAGGTTCAATGTGACTTACATAGTACCGTAAAGGCGATCGCCAATTCCGGTATGAATACATAATGTTTGGTAGAATAAGATTCAAGTGTAACAGACATATAGGGAATTGTAGAAAGGAAGAGGATCGTAGAGAAGGATAGTTCATGTGTGTCCATAGGAGGTTTGGTTTCATTGTGTTGCAAGGTGTCGGCATTTAAGTTGGGTCGATGTGATATGCTTTTTTGAACAGGTGGGTTTTAGTGATTTCCGGAATTTTAGGTGGTCATATGTTGTTTTCACGGCTTTGGGTAATGCGTTCCATAGTTGTGTGCTTATGTAGGAAAAGCTGGATGCATATGTTGATTTGTATTTGAGTCCTTTGCAGCTTGGGTCGTGGAGATTTAGGTATGTTCGTGTTGTTCCTGTTGTTTTTCTGGTTTGTAGGTCTATGAGGTCTGTCATATATCCCGGGGTTTCGCCGTAGATGATTTTATGGACCAGGGTGCAGATTTTTAAAGTGATATGTTCTTTGATTGGAAGCCAGTGCAGTTTTTCTCGGAGGGGTTTGGTGCTTTCGAACCGCATTTTTCCAAATATAAGCCTGGCTGCTGTGTTTTGAGCAGTCTGGAGTTTCTTTAAGATTTGTTCTTTGCATCCTGCAGAGATTCCATTGCAGTAGTCTACATGGCTTAGTGTCATTGATTGTATCAAGCTGCGAAATGTTTCCCTTGGGAAAAATGGTTTCAGGCGTTGAGTTTCCACATTGAGTGGAACATTTTCTTTGTAGTAGATTTCACTTGGTTCTCTAGTGTAAGGTTACGGTCGATTATGACACCAAGAATTTTCAGGCTGTCTGAGATCGGGAGGGTATGGTCTGGGGTGATTATTTTTGTGGGTTTGTACATGTTGTATTGGGATGAGAGGATGAGACAATGTGTTTTTTTCTGCGTTGAGTTTTAGCTGAAATGCATTTGCCCGTGAGTTCATGATGTTGAAGCTGAGCATGATTTCATTGATAATTTCTGTCAGATCATGTTTAAAGCATTATTACTGGGTTTTAAGGCTTTCCATCAAGGTATCTTACTTGGCATCATTAACAATTCCCTATTCATCTGTATGGGTCCTGCGAGCCATAAATGATCATCGTATGGCTTCGCCAGGACCACATTTTGCACAACTGGAAATGACTCATCAGGGTGTATTTTTCTTTAATATTCCTCATCTTTGGAATTCTTTACCTTTGTCAATCTGTTGCAAACTTAACATTAAGAAATTTAAATCTTTGTCGGAAACCTGGATATTTAACCAGGCCTATACTGGCGAATGAGGGGAACACAGGACTTTTCAATACAAAACCTAGATAACTTGTCATACTGCTGACATTAGCAGGTAAAGAGTTCCATAATAAAGGTCACACATAACTAAAAGCCCTCCTCCTAGTAGAAGTCAAGTTGATCACTTGAGGTGAAAGAAATTGCTATAAACTCCGCTGAAAATTCAATTCAATTTAGGTCTTATATACCGCTAATATCCCCTGTTTAGGGTTCAGTGCAGTTTACAACATTAGTGGAACAACAGTAGGACACTGGGTGAATACATTCAAGAACAAAGAAAAAAACGTTGGTGATCTTGTTTAACTAAAATCTCTGAAAAATATTCAGGAGAATGCAAAAGGTAAAATTATGTATCACACCTGATAATTTTCTTTCCATTAATCATAGCTGATCAATCCATAGACTGGTGGGTTGTGTCCATCTACCAGCAGGTGGAGATAGAGAGCAAAGCTTTTGCCTCCCTATATGTGGTCATGTGCTGCCGGAAACTCCTCAGTATGTCGATATCCAAGCTCCATCTGCAGGACTCAGCACTTAGAGAATTACACCCACAAAGGGACACTCTGCCCAGCTCACCACCGCCGAAACGGGGGAGGGGAATTAACCCAGCTCATCCCCACACAAGTGGGGGAGGGGAATCCGTCCAGCTCATCCCCGCGGAGCGGGGGAGGGACACCACCCCCGATGCGGAGGGATCTGGCTTATCCTGCAACCGCAACCGCGGGAGGAGCTGACTGACCCTAACACCGCCGAAGCGGGAGGGGTACAAAGCTGCCCTACAGCCGCACGAAGCGGGAGGGAGCGCCGGCAGAATTTATGTCTCAATCCAGCCCCGTAAAACGGAGGGGAGAGGAATGCAGCAGCTCACTGTAACACAAACTCGTCTCAACTCTTGAAGAATCCAATTGAAAAAACTTGAACACGAAGTCCTCCGGAACAGGAACTGAAGACTAAACTTGAACCTGAAATGCAACCAGAATATAAACAGTACAGATATCTGGGAGGGGCTATGGATTGATCAGCTATGATTAATGGAAAGAAAATTATCAGGTATGATACATAATTTTACCTTCCATATCATCATGCTGATTAATCCATAGACTGGTGGGATGTACCGAAGCAGTACTCACCCAGGGCGGGACATAGAAATCCCTGACCGCAACACTGAAGCTCCAAACCGGGCCTCCGCCCGAGCAGCCACAGTCAAGCGGTAATGCCTGGAGACGGACCCGGCCTCTGCCATCGAGGCCGCCTGAGCTCTAGTGGAGTGAGCCTTCAGCTGGATAGGCGGCACCTTCCCCGCGGCCACATAAGCCGCTGCAATGGCTTCCTTGACCCATCTTGCCACTGTAGGCTTAGCAGCCTGCAGACCCTTACGAGGACCTGCAAACAGGACAAACAGATGATCCGATTTCCGGAAATCATTGGTCACTTCCAAGTATCTGATGATGACTCGTCTCACATCCAGATATTTGAGAGCAGAGTATTCCTCTGGGTAGTCCTCCCTACGAAAGGAAGGGAGACAGAGCTGCTGATTCACATGGAAGCGCGAGAAACAATCTTGGGCAGGAAGGAAGGCACTGTGCGAATAGTCACTCCTGCCTCAGTGAACTGCAGAAAAGGCTCTCGACATGAGAGCGCCTGGAGCTCGGAAACTCTTCTGGCTGAAGTGATAGCCACCAAAAAGACTGCTTTCAACGTCAGGTCTTTCAGAGATGCCCTCGACAAGGGTTCAAAAGGCGGCTTCTGCAATGCTCTTAGCACCAGGTTGAGATTCCACGCAGGCACCACTGAGCGCAGAGGAGGGCGCAGGTGATTAACTCCCTTGAGAAAACGTACCACATCTGGCTGCGAAGCCAGGGAAGCACCCTTCAGGCGGCCCTGAAGCAAGCCAGAGCCGCTACCTGGACTTTAAGGGAACTGAGTGACAGGCCTTTCTCCAGACCTTCTTGCAGGAACGCCAGCACTGAAGAAATTGGAGCAGTGAAGGGAGAAAGTGAGCCTGCTTCACACCACGCTGCAAAGGTACGCCAAACCCTGGCGTAAGCAGTAGAAGTAGAGCGCTTCCTCGCTCTCAGCATAGTGGCGATGACCTTGTCTGAGAAGCCCTTCTTCCTCAGACGCTGCCGCTCAATAGCCAGGCCGTAAGACCAAAGGGGGAGGGATCCTCCATCACCACGGGACCCTGATGCAACAGGCCCTGCTCCACTGGCAGCCGCAGAGGGTCGTCCACTGAGAGCCTGATCAAGTCCGCATACCAGGGACGTCTGGGCCAGTCCGGACCCACCAGGATTATCCGGCCCGGATGCTTTGCCACCCGGTCTAGTACCCTGCCCAACATGGGCCAGGGCGGGAACACATAGAGAAGCTCTTGTGTCGGCCACTGTTGGAGAAGAGCATCTACTCCCAGAGATCGAGGGTCCCGTCCTCTGCTGAAAAAGCGCGGCACTTGGCAATTGGCCGATGACGCCATCAGATCTAGGCTCGGCTGGCCCCAGCGCTTCGTGATGTCCAAGAACGCCTGAGCCGATAACTGCCACTCTCCGGGATCCAAGGTATGGTGACTGAGAAAGTCCGCCTTGACATTCATGACTCCGGCAATGTGGGCCGCTGACAGCTGTTCCAGGTTCGCTTCCGCCCACTGGCATAGATTCATGGCTTCCTTGGCTAGAGGGGCGCTCTTGGTACCTCCCTGGCGGTTGACATAGGCCACAGCCGTGGCATTGTCCGACAGGACCCGTACTGGCTTCAACGCCAGTACCGGGAGGAACTCCAAAAGCGCCAACCGAATGGCTCTGAGTTCCAGGAGGTTGATAGACCACTTTGCCTCTGCAGGAGACCAGAGCCCCTGCGCTGTCCTTCCCATGCAGTGGGCTCCCCAGCCCGTCAAAGAGGCATCCATCGTGACGACAATCCACTCCGGGGTCACAAGAGGCATCCCTGCAGACAACTTGTCTGTCTTCAGCCACCAGCTCAGCGCCTTGCGCACTGCTGGGTCCAAGGGAAGGCGCACAGCATAATCCTCCGACACCAGAGTCCAGCGCTGCAGCAGAGAGTGTTGTAGTGGTCTCATATGAGCCCTGGCCCAGGGCACTACTTCCATCGTGGCCGTCATAGAGCCCAACAGCTGCACAGTCCCAAGCCCGAAGCGGAGAGGCTACTAGGAACTGGTCCACCTGAGCCTGAAGTTTGACAATCCGATTGTCCAGCAGGAACACTCTGCTCACTTGGGTGTCGAATCGAACTCCCAGATACTCCAGGGACTGAGTCGGGCGCAGCTGGCTTTTCTCCCAGTTGATGATCCACCCCAGGGAGCTCAAAAGAGCAATCACCCGGTCCACAGCTTTGCCGCACTCTGCATAAGAGGGGGCTCGGATCAACCAGTCCAGATAAGGATGGACTTGTACCTTCCTTTCGTAGGAAGGCCGCGATGACCACCATTACTTTGGAGAAGGTCCGCGGAGCAGTAGCCAACCCGAACGGGAGGGCTCTGAACTGGAAGTGTCGGCCCAGGACTGCAAAACGCAGAAAGCGTTGATGAGGAGGCCAGATGGGAATATGCAAGTACGCTTCCTTGATGTCCAAGGATGCCAGGAACTCCCCTGCCTTCACTGCCGCTATAACAGAGCGGAGAGTCTCCATGCGAAAGTGCCGAACTTTCAAGGCCCGATTGACCCCTTTGAGGTCGAGGATAGGCCGTACAGAACCTCCTTTCTTTGGTACCACAAAGTAAATGGAGTAACGTCCCTTGCCAAGCTGGCACCGGAACGACCGCACCCAGGCGGATCAGATGTCCAAGGTCTGCTGCACTGCCACAGCTTTGACCGGAGACTTGCAGGGAGAGAGTACAAACCTGTCTCTTAAGGGTCGGCAGAACTCTAGCTTGTAGCCGTCTCTGATGACTTCCAGCACCCAAGCGTCTGAAGTTACCCTGGTCCACTCGCCCAGAAACGAGGACAGGCGTCCTCCAATCTGCACTGGGCCATGGACCAGGACCCGTCATTGGGTACGAGACCCTGGGGGAGGACCGGAGCGCGCACCTCCGGGACGGCGGTCTCTGCGAAAGGAATGCTGCTTGGGGGAGAAGTTCCTCTTGAAGGAAGAGGGGGCAGAGGAGCCCGACTTGCCCGGGCGGCGGTACCGACGGGCTTCCTGAAACCGTCCTCTGGAGTTACCGGGGCGAGCACTGGCCCGAGCCCTGACCTCTGGTAACCACTTGCCCTTAGACGTGCCGAGATCGGTCACAATTTTGTCCAGCTCGACCCCAAAGAGCAGCTTGCCTTTAAAAGGCAACTTAGCCAGGCGGGACTTAGAGGCGTGGTCAGCAGACCAATGTTTCAGCCAAAGCCAGCACCGCGCAGAGATTGTCTGAGCCATACCTTTAGCCGAGGCTCTCAAGACATCATACAGTAAGTCTGCCAAATAAGCCAAGCCCGATTCCAGGGCCGGCCAATCAGCCCTCAAGGAAGGATCCGGGGGGAAGCCCTCTGCACAATCGTCAGGCACGCCCTGGCCACATAGGAGCCGCAAACTGAGGCCTGCAAACTTAAGGCAGCCGCCTCGAAGGACGACTTAAGGCCGCCTCCAATCTTCTGTCTTGGGCGTCCTTTAGGGCTGTGCCACCTTCCACCGGCAACGCCGTTTTCTTAGTCACCGCAGTGATTAAAGAATCCACGGTAGGCCAAAGAAAGGCCTCACGTTCACTTTCAGGCAAAGGATAGAGGCGGGACATAGCCCTAGCCACTTTGAGGCTCGCTTCCGGGACATCCCATTGAGCTGAAATTAAGGTGTGCATGGCATCATGCACGTGGAAGGTTCTAGGCGGGCGCTTCGTCCCCAGCATAATGGCGGAGCCAACAGGGGCTGAGGGAGAGACGTCCTCTGGAGAGGAAATCTTCAAAATGCTCATGGCCTGCACTAACAGGTTGGGCAAATCCTCTGAGCGAAAGATCCGCGCTGCAGAGGGGTCATCCGCTCCATCCGAGCGGGAATCCGTCTCCTCCAAGGAATCCCCAAAGGACCGTTGGGAGAACTCAGATACGCTGCCCTCATCTACATCAGAGGAGACAGAGTCCTCTAAGCCCTGGGAATCCCGAGGGCGTTTACTTCCGGGGGCCTCAACCCTTTGTCGGACAAGGGAGAAGGGGCAGCGTTTTGCATAAGGAAGGCCTGATGCAGCAGCAAATAAACTCGGGGGAGAAACCCCCCAGACTGTGTATTTCAGCAGCCTGGGCCACAGCCCTAGACGCACCATCAACCGGCGCTCGCAAGAGCGGGGGAGAAACATGCTGTGCATCCAGAATGGCGTCCGGCGCAACACTCCGTGAAGGAGCGCGGGAAGAACGGCGCTTAACTTTAGCCGCTTTTTTGCCGTCGCCCAAATCAAGGGCGGCCATGGCATGAATGTCTCCCAGCTCAAGGGCGGCCCAAGAAGAAGCCGTCCGAGCAGAGTGGCCGGCCAAGATGGCGGAGGCGAGCAGCGGGGGATGGGCGTTTATGGCGGGAAAAACCGCCGCACCGGAGGAAGACCCGGGACACTGACCGGCCTCCAAACTGACACCCAACAAGGGCGAATCAGACTTTAAAACCCCCGCATCCCCGCTAGAAGCACACACGCGGTCCGGGGAGCGATTCTTCGCGCCCTCGCCCTCCGACGCCATAGGCCATGTGGAGATCAATTGGGGAACCCCCTGCCCGCTATAAAAAGGTAAAAATTACCTGCTTCTCGCTCCGAGCTGTAACGACCTGGTGTCCCAGTGAGTAGCTGCAATAAACGTCGAAATAAACGCCCTTAAGGACGTCCAAAAATTTTTTTTTTTTTTAAACGGAGCCAGCGGGAGGGGGAGAAAAGGAGGGACCTGGCGCCACCAGGTTTGCACTTGCTCAAGAAGAGCCCTCAACCCAGGTACTCAACAAAACCTAAAAATTAGGCTTGGAGACCTAGCCAGAGCTGCTGCTGTGTGTGACCACCACCTGCTGAGATAAAGAACATACTGAGGAGTTTCCGGCAGCACATGACCACATATAGGGAGGCAAAAGCTTTGCTCTCTGTCTCCACCTGCTGGTAGATGGACACAACCCACCAGTCTATGGATTGATCAGCATGATGATATGGAAGAAGAGCTTTATAAACCAAACACAATATCTTAAAAACAATTCAAGCAGAAATAGACAACCAATGCAACTCCTTCAGAACTGGCGCCATATGATCTGTTCATTTTCCATTAACTAATAGACGTGCAGCAATTTTGTACAAACTGAAGCCTCTTCTGACTGGTTAAAGTTAGTCCCCAATAGAAAAAATTGCCATAATCAATTCTACTTGTGACAAACGCAGGTATTTGAAACTGAACCCTGGAAAAATGAATCGGGGGGGGGGGGGGGGGGGGGGTCAGAATAGCATGCCTCAGTCTGAAGATCCCATAATTTCAAGACTTCTAGTCTCACTGACCAAATGACTGTCATTGTTAGGACATTATCATCTTGCAGTTGATGCATAAGATATATTTTTGCCTTTGTCACATAACAGATTACAGCATTCCTCTCTTTTTTTTTTTAGTCTTAGTATCTTTGTTAAATTTTTTCAAGAACAATAAATGCAACAATAATAACATAAGTAATTGTGTTATAACACTAAGAATAAAGACAATTTGTAATAATTTTTATTTAGGTCTTTTGGAGGAATTACTTTTTTTCTTTTCTTTTTTTAAAGAAAACACTGCAATTAACTGGTGTTGGGGTAGCATGTTCCCATCTCCTTCCCCAAATTTCTATGTTCTCCATTGGCTATCTATAATTGAATTATTTTTAACTATTACGACTTACATTTAAGATTATTCATGGTCATGCTCCAGCCTGTTTATTTTACTAACGTTATTTATTAGGATTTATTTACTGCCTTTTGAAGGAATTCACTCAAGGTAGTGTATAGCAAGAATACGTCAAACATATGCAATCGACAATTACAGCAGTAAAAATATTATGTTAACTTAGAAGAGTTACTCAGTCTGTTGAGACAAACACATTGCAGTTTTCAAGCCCTCAGGATGACTCTCAGAGAAAAAAACTCCAAGAGACTTTTTATAGGGCTGTATATCATTAGAACTCCTTTCTTTCTGATTAGACAAATAAAAGTATGGGACTTTCAGCCAACAGTTGAAAACTGGGCTGTTTTGTCAACAGTGACACAATGCTGCAAGCGCTGGGCATGTTGGCACTGGACATGTAAACTGTGGGGTTTTGTGGATACATTTCTATTTGCGTATTTAGATTTTCATTGCTTTGTTTTAGATTGCTTTGTACTCATTGTTCTTATTTGTTTTTGTAACTATTAACTCTCTATATTATTGTACTTGCTGATGAATATAGTTTCAAGTCACAAATAGCAAGTATTAATTCCTCTATGTCATTTAATTTATTTAGTTTTCTGACATATATAAATAATCCTCTGATTATTTATACATATCAGAAAACTAAATAAATTAAATGACAGAGAAATAAATACTTGCTGTTTTTTGTAACTTAGTAAATGCATCCAACAACCAAACAATTTCAACTATATTATGACAAAGTACAATTAAATACATAACTATTGTAATCCACTTTAAACCCTTGGCTAGCTAAGTATTAAAGCAAAACTGTGCTTTAAAATATTGTCATAAAGGTCTGTTGTGTACAAACAGGGTGAGTTCTTTTAAATATTTACACAGCAAGTAAAGCTTTCTGATCAACATCAAGAAAGTTTATGATTGAGTCCCTATTGTTTCTAATTAACCTACTACTACTACTTAACATTTCTAAGCGCTACCAGGGTTATGCAGCGCTGTACAATTTAACATAGAGGGACGGTCCCTGCTCAAGGAGCTTACAATCTAAGAGACAAGTGAACGGACAGTCCGATAGGGGGGTCAAATTGGGGCAGTCTGGATTTAGTGAACGTTAAGAGTTAGGTGCCGAATGCAGCATTGAAGAGGTGGGTGATAATGGAATTCAAAAATTGTGGGATAAACACAAAGGAAACCTGAAAGAGACTGCAACTCTTCCACAAGCCTTAAGAAAGGAGAAAATATGTCCTACCTGCTAATTTGCTTTCCTTTAGTCCCTCCAGACTGGCCCAGAATCCCCAACGGGTTATGCATGCCTACCAGCAGGTGGAGACTGTGATTTTAAGCCAGCCAATAAGAGCCCTGCTCAGCGACCCTGGAAGCCTCAGTATTCATGTATCAAAGCAACAGGAAAGACAGAACCCAGACATCTGTGCACGAGTCCGTACACACAGCCACGTACAAACAAAGACACAACTGGCTACTGTCAATAGTTTGACTACACCAAACTGAATCAGCAACATCAGCAAGGTACTTGTGGGCAACCATATAGTACCGGTTGTGTATTGTTCTCTTTGTCTTTTTTTTTCCAATCAAATAGCTCCCCACAGAGACAACAGTAAACTGGACTAATAACCACAAAACCACCGAACAGAACCGCATAGTGTCCGAAACAAAACGGAAGGGTTCTGGTCAGTCTAGAGGGACTAAAGGAAAGAAAATTAGCAGGTAGGACCTAATTTCTCCTTTCTTAAGGCTTGTGGAAGAGTTGCAGCCTCTTAACCAGGTTACTTAGAAACAATAGGGACTCAATCAGTATCTGCCCGCTGAGATGATTCAAGTTGGTGCACAGAGGTCTCCAAGGTCTCCAAACCTTTCACCCGATTGAGTCGCACTAAACTCTTGGTGCAGCTCTTCTATACATTTAGACAAAAGTGTCTAGCTTGTCAGCAATGTGTTTGAGCTACTGATATCAGAAGTACAACTTTACTGGATTGAAAAGAAATAATGATCTTCATGTAAATTACAATTTTACAATAAAGACCAGCGTGTGAGTGTAGACCTACTGCACAGGCCTATCGGCAGTCTATTTCAAACTTAGGCTATATAAAAATGTATTTGCCTGAGGTAATAAACAGCTTTAGGTACAAATTTTTCTAAATCCCAAGGAGGGTGAAGAAAGCCCATAATGCATTTCTCGGATTCCCATTTCAAATGATGAACTCAATGGTATATCATTTAGAACTCAGTGAAAGCTTCCTTCTTCCCTCCTCTTTTATTTAACTTGCAGAAAGAGCAGCATTGAAAGAATGAATTGTTTCTTTCTGTGCCACCATCTCATATAGAGACAGCTCTGTTTTTCTTTTTAAAAGCTCTAAAATATGAAGTATGCTAGATGGCTCACATCCAGTAGTGTGCACCATCTGATTTTAAGTCCTAATTTTTGAGCATGAATTGGTATTTAGTATTACTTATCATGGTTTTGACCTATCCATGAGAACACAGTTTGTTAGAATCAAGGAAATGCAAGAAGAAAACAAGTTAGATACAGCACATTTTATCATCACGAATTAACAGGACTAAAATACAAGCAGAATATGCTGACTGGCTGCAGAAGAAAGTCCAAACAACATGTAAAAAAGGGATATCAAAGGTTTATGTTCTTATGTTTTCAGAATCATCGTACTGTATAGCCATAGTATAGCCAGAGGGGTCCATTTATTAACATGCACTAAGAGTTTATATATGGCTGTGGTATCTTCTGATGCTGTTATGAAAGCGTGACCTAAGTCACAAGCTAACTGCTTTATTACATGACATTTGTTACACTGCAGTTTGCTCAATTTCTCCAGACATCACTGCAATGTACACAGCTAAGGAAGGTCAGACCACAATAATGGTAAAAGCCAGGATACACCAATTGGAAACTTTAGGGAGGGTACATCATACCAACAATATAAATCGTAATAACCTTATTATTGGGTGACACAAGAGGGAACTGCCTAATACAGGCATCACAACCACTACCCACTCAGTCAACTTATTAATTCCAGAAAAGCCTGTCTAAAAATCCATGTTTCACCCCTTTTCTAAAATTGGAAAGGAGTCTTCTGCATGTATTTCCAGAAATCTCCAGTTACTCCTGCTTATGCTGCTTCCAGTCCCAAAATGGCCACCAGGACCTCTCACAACAGTCTTGCGAGGATGCACGCAGGAAGTCCTGGCAGCCATTTTGGCTGAGGAACCAGCGAGGGCAAGAGCAACCGGGGATTGCCCAGAAGAAACCACTAGACCACCAGGCCATTTAATGCAAAAGTAGACCCAGGGAGGGACTTTGGGTGGTGAGAGAGTGGAGGCGTGGAGTTGGGTGGCTGGCCTCTTCCAGGCGGGAGGGGGGGGGGGGGGAGAAGACTGGTGGCAACAGCAGCTAGCCTGGGAGGATCCATGAGGTGCCGTTTTCAGTTTCAGCTGAACCTAGCAGTGAATTTCAGTGGCAGATTTGGTTTCAGCTTGCCTCTAAACCAGATGGCTTCACACTTCAGGGGAATCAGAATAAATCTGTGTGACTTAATCTAATCACCAATTTAAATTTTAACCAAAAGATGACTGATTATGCCAGTAATTCAAGGTTCATGTCATCAGCAAAGTAAGCAGTATCTGGTCGACATTCAAAATGATTTAACTAGCTAGATACAGCCACTGACCAGTTTAAATTGCTTGTTCGGGGATATCCGCTAATTTCAGCTATACTTAACCAGTTATCACCACTGAAAATTAGTAGTTAGCGCCTAAGTTAAAATGGCTATTTTGGGGGCGTTCCAGGGGCGGAGTCAGCACTTGAACAGTTAACCGACGATATTCAGCACTTAACCAGGATAACCACATGAGACTGCATAAAACCCAGTTATCTTTATGCAGTAACCCATGGCTGGTTAAGTACTGAAACCAACAACCAACTACATGTTGGCCAGCGCCGCAAAACTCAGATATTCAACGCTGAAGCCCAGACATGGCCTGACACTCAATATTAAGGAATAATGCCAACAACTGTCAGCACCACACTCAATGCCTCCAGCTGAATATTTACCTTATAATTCTAATTATTGACACCTGGTAGGTTACAGAATAGGCGTCTGCTTTCCTTTATAAAATACTAGCACAACTGGATATATTTTGCTTTACATTTAAGTGCAAGCACTTACGCCAGCCATACAACTGCTGTAAAGGTTAGTGCTAATGCGACAGGTAACTGCACAAGTTACACATTACCTTATAGAATATTTTGGTTTCAGCCCTGCCCAAGCTCCGCCCATGTGTACATGCCTCTTGCAAATATGCACTATGTAAGTTAAGCGAGTATTTACAGAATAATGCTTAGCATTATTTTAGCATTTACTCGGATACATGCATACATGCAACTGTCATTATTCTAACATTTAATGGGTACATAAGTTTATCTATTCATTTGGATTTAGTTCACACTTTTTTCGGTAGTAGCTCAAAGTGAGTTACACTCAGGTACTCTAGGTAGTTCCCTGACCCTAGACTTAGAATCTAAGTTTGTACCTGAGACAATGGAGTGTTAAGTCACTTGCACAAGATCAGAAAAACATAGTAACAAGTAGATGACGGCAGAAAAGACCATCTAGCCTGCCCAACAAGATAAACTCATATGCTACTTTTTGTGTATACCTTACCTTGATTTGTATCTGCATTTTCAGGGCACAGACCGTAGTAGTCTGCCAGCACTAGCCCCGCCTCCCACCACCGGCTCTGCCACCCAGGAACCTCCTTCTCAACGGATTCCTTTATGTTTATCCCACGCATGTTTGAATTCCGTTACCGTTTTCAGCAGCAGTGGAATCTGAACGGGTTTCACTAGCTGTCAACCAAGTCTCTAACTACTAGATAACTCTCACTCCAATGACGTCTGTGTTACAGAATTGTTTCCTATGTCTCAAATCCTGAATAAGTATGGCAGGAGGAGCTAAAAACAGGTGAAAGGGGTAGGAGAAAGAACCCTGGC